>NC_135626.1:58537690-58850190 GCF_053574225.1 Canis aureus | reverse complement strand
TTAGCAGCAGCAGCAGCAGCAAAAACAATTTTCTCCACTTGGGAGAAAGGACTGTTAGGCATTGGTTTGGTTTTGCTTTAGCAAAGATGGCAGCTGATGTTTCAGTAGCAGAGGGACCACAGGGGCCAGCGGCCACAGAGAAGGTGCAAGAAAGAGACATCAGCCGCTCAGCATAGACAGATGTTGGTAGGCTATTGTAATGACTTTCTTTGCTGTAACTCAGGCCTCCGTTATATCTTCAGATGGAAATGTTTTGTCTCCAGGAAGGCTGGGACAGAAGGGATGATCTACAGAGCAAGGAAGGAGGGAAGTGGAGTTGGGGCTGGGAGAGCCCCCCTGGGAATGAAACACCACGTGCTCCAGGAGCCAGCATCTCTGCCCTGTGCTGCTCTGAGGTGCCTCTCGTAGAAGGACACCTCCAAAGCAGACCTGGACCCCAGCCTGGATGAAGATGTCATCCTAGTTGCTTCTGCTTTAGCGCTGGCCGTTGCTTGGGGAGTTCAGGGGTGTGCATGCTGGCCTGACCACTCTCACCTGACCCAGTAGCCCTGAAGGAAGGCCTGGCCACCAAGGCTGTGTCTCTGCCACACTTGCACGCCAGCCCAAGACAGGGCCGGGTGCTTCATTGACTCGGTTGATGCCTTCAGTGCTCGGGGTTCCCAAGTCACCCTCTGTGATTGCTTCCCCCCCCATAGAATGTTTGCTTCTGAAAAATGCAGGGTGGCGGGCAGTTTCTGCCTGACATTCCATAGCCCTCACGATGGATTTATGTTTTTTCCTCTCCCTTTCATCAAGAGAAAACCAGAGGTGTGGGGGAAGCTAGAAAAAAATAACATCTGAAACCTTCCCCTTCCCCTTCCATGTCTGTAGGTTTCTGCTCAGACCCTTAAAACATACTTGAAGTAACAAACTAAGTTTCATAGGAAAATAACACATAATTTTGTGAACGTGGTGATCCTGAATAATATGCAAAATTATGGAACCTGAGACCTTTAGTTTTTGTTTTATGTATCTATCATTTTACAGAGCCTCGTGGTCATAAACACCCAATGTGCCCTGGCAGACCCAGGCAGGAGCAGAGGCAGCCTCAGTGGCAGCTCTCTCTCACATCCCCCAGCCGCGCCCCATGCACCATGCGGCTCCCTGTTGGGCCCACACCCTCCCTGGTGGTCCCCACACCAGCTGGGAAGGGGCCAGTTCAAGAGACAGGGCAGCACAGGGCAAGAACACAGACAGGCCCACACAGTTTGATTCAGTTCGATTCCTTTATTGTCCACTCTTTACCCACTTAATTACTGTCTTTTCTTTAACATATGATTTGATTTTTTTGTCTCCATCCTTAAGATTTTTTTTTTTAAGGACAGCAAAGTAGAGAAAAATATAGCCAGCCCCTCTCTAACTGCGTTAACTCCGTTACAGGCCAGAGGACATGCGCATTTCTAGGTATGGAGTGTGACAATAACAATGACTTTGGCATCGCCAGCGTGAAAGCACTGGACAATAAGCTGTGCCCTGAGGTCTGCTTACCGGGTGAGTGGCAGCTGCTGAACATGAATTTGGTGGGAGATGCTCCCCTGCTCGCACCCCTGCTCTCACCCTGGGACACTCATCTCCTGCCCTGCCCTTCCTGCAAGAAGGCATGGGCTGTGCTAGGACGCTGGAAGCCAGATGCTAGAAGGAAGTGAGGAGGCCTCAGGAGAGCCCCTGAACTTTGTGCAGAGAGTGAACCCTGCTCTGAACAAGAATATTAGGACAGGAAGACAGGAGTAAAATGCCCTCTCCTTCCAAATTGGCCTGCTCGCGCCGCCCTCCACCCCGATCCTGCAGACCCCATGACAGGTGGCCTGGTCTTGTTTTCAACAGGACGTTTGAGGCAGACCCCATCTTCAAGAAGGTCTTGGGAAGATAGCCTGAGTCCTTAAAAAGGGGATGTGTAGCTCCTCGGAAGGAATTTGTTTAGTTAGGAGCAGGGAGGAATTTGAAAGCCTACACGGTTTAGATTAGCACATGGCTCTGTGAGGCAGTGAGCTTTGGGTTACGAGTCTCATTGTATTTTTTAGACTTGGATCCCAAAGGAGAGGTCAGGAGTACAAGGGTGACTATGCTCCCTGGAGCCCTAACTTTAAATTTAGTCAGGACTATCACTATGCCCCTTGCTCCTCCTGATACTAAGCTGAACCTGAACGCAGGAACTGTGTTAATCACACTGTGAGCACTCACTTCCTGCTACTGCACATGGTCATTCAAGGGCTCTGCAAACAGCTTCCCTGAAGCCAAGTCTTGCCCAGGTGGACCAGGTCAAAACCGCCCTCCTGGTTTCACAGCAGAGATTGTCATCCACACTGTGGTGTTTGTAATCTCTCCAACATCCCCTGAGATGAAGACTTATTTGAACTTCAGAACAGCCATGTCACATCATGGGTCCAGTGCTTTACTCGCTCAGCGAAGCGGCTAGAGGCATTGGAGCGGCACAGCCTGGTGTGGTGGCCGCTCTCCGTCAGCCTGTGAGAGACACTGGGCCTCACACGCCTGCGTGGCCCCGCACAGGCTGGTGGCAAGGAAGCCATAATTCCTAGAAGATGCTTTCTCCAGCCTTTCAAAGGCCTCTCTCCAGTTGTTTTCTATTTAGTGTGTCCTGAAGATACTGCCCAGGACGCTTCACGTTCAGTGAGGCCAAAAGATGCCATGTCAGTCCTCCTGCTTCTCCCGCCTGCGGGTGGAGGAGGGAGCGTGGACCCAGTCAGGCCTGGACTGGAGCTGTGGGGCCCGGGCACACTTCACTTCCTGCCTTCCCACTCCTCACCTCGCGTCCGTCTGTCCATTTGTTTTTCACGTCTTTTTGCCACACGTAAATCTGTCTGTCTGGTTTGTTTCTTTTGAAGCTCATTTATGTTATGTAGACTCCGTATGGAAGTTTATGTTCACCGCGCCAGCACTGTGCCCCCACCCCCACCCCCGGCCATGCTATGCCCGACACCAAGCTTGCTGGGCGTGCGCACATCCCAGAGGCTCCTGCTTATGATTCCAGTCCTAACTGGCAAGGGCCTGTATTCAATAGATTTTCTGAGAAAAAATATTTGCGAAAATATATTAATCCCTGCTCCACAAAAAATGGGGATGATTCTGTGGCAAGCATTATGAGAAGGATTTACATCAGCATCCCGTGTCACTAGTTGGGAAAGATGACATCTCTGTCCTCTCTGCCCTGTGTCTGTGGCCGCTCTATAGCAACCATCCTTTTGCTAGGCTCCCACCTCCCTTGAGGGGCTCCCCCGCCCACCCTCATTTTTCAGCAGAGGGAGCTGCTGGGAACTGTTTTAGCCAACCATGCTGGTGGAAATTGAGCTTGTTTCTTCTGCTTCCTCCTCCTCCTGACTCCTTCCAGCCAACCTGCTTGTTAATATTTATTCCACTTATGGGATTGCTTGGGATGAGGAAAGAACCCCTGGGGTTCCTTATGGTGCTCTCAAGAGCCAGCAGGCTGAGATGAAACTAGGTTCACAGTTCAGGCTAGTGGTGCAACCAAATGCCTATGACCCCTGTTGGGAGAGCGACTCAGGTATAAGCACTTGAGATGTCCCCTCGGACCCTCCCCAGAGGTCACAGGGCTCTTACAGGAGATGGAAAGCGCGTCTGCTTTCTTGGTAAAATGTTTCTCTGGTTCCGCTGTTAACATCACACTGGTAGCAATGGGATGGAGAACTCTCTGGAAGCATCTGTTGGGTTAATAACAGGAGTATCCACTCTGGCAGGTCCCGTGGAATAAATAGGCCTCCTCACACTCAGCTGTAAGTTCAAACCTCCATCCTGTGACTGAGACACCTGCAGGCTGGCTCGGCTCCATGTTCTGCACCCATCAGGACAGCTTCTCAGGCACTTGGTCTCTGCTTGAGTCTGTTTCCCTCTCCAAGTGGTGCCACTCCCTTCATGGAGGGCTGAGGAGAAGCAGAGCCGAGGGGGGCATCCCACACTCTCCCTTGTGGCACATGCCGCCCTTCCGGTGCTCACTTGTGCTCTGCCAGGAGACCCAGCTGATGACGGAAGACCATGCGGGTCCCCATCCTCACCACTCTCATCACACTCGTGGGAGTGTCACTGAGAGGGCACCTGTGTCCTGCTAGCTAGCCTCTTTTCCCCTAAGAAGCTTCTGAGCCTTCTTAGGCCCCAAGACCAAGGGGGTAGCATGTTCTGAGATTGTTCTAAAAGGTCTCAAGGGGAGGAAGTCTAAGTTGACAGGTACATGAGATGAGCAGGTTAGAATTGTGAGGCCAGGCTAAGTAGATATGGCTCTAAGGAACTGGGTGGAATAGGACATAGGTGGCAGCATAGTGGCCAGGGAACCAGTGATAAGTCTGTGAACAGGTTGTGGGTAGAGTATGTATGTGATGGAAGAAAAGCAAAAATCATTTCGGTTTGTTGGTGGAAATAGAAATATGTTTTTGAATGACCACACTGTAGGAGTGGACATACCCAATGAAACCTAGCAATGCCTACAGAAACCTGAAATTCAGTTCACTCCTCTCTTCAAGCCCCATAACCCAAGACGGAGATGCCGCTAGGAAAGTTTGCACTTCATAGACACAAAGGGAAAATCTGAATTAGGTTTCTCTTTCCACTGGAAACTCTCTGAGACAATCAAACCATTAGAGCATTTACATCTAATCTGTGGCTTGGTGTAGAGGCAGGAAAAGGGTGTGTGGAATTCCCCTAAATATGCTCCCCAAATCTACCTCTAGAGGTCTCTCTGCTCTCCCTTTTCTCCTCGTCTAGATGGGAATTGAAGGGAAGTCACCTTGATCTATCTCCACAAAGGATTTTGAACTGCCACGCTCAAGCTCCGGTGTCTGGCTGGAGGGGACAGAGTGGCAGCACTTGCTCAGGAAGCCCTGTCACCATGCTGGCCCACCTCTGCAGCCAGTGGAGGGCAGCAGCAGGGTTTTGCTGAGGGCCCATCAGATTCCTTGCAGGGGGAGGGGTACCTCATTATTGCTGCTCAACCTCCCCTTGCCACCCAGGGAAATCAAGACGCCAGGGACAACACATGCTTCAGCTCTGAGTCTTAAGGCTCTTCCAGAAGGAACGGTTTTTGGCCCTGGCTAAGGATTCTAGAGTGGTGGAGTTGGTAGCAAGGACTCCAGAGTCGGGACAGCCTGTTGGTTCGGCGTCTCGTGGCGCGCTGGTTGGCGGCAGCGTGGATTGTATTGTGTGCGTGCGTGTGTGTCTTCTCTCTTGTTCACCGTTTGCTTTTGGTCTCTCCCATCAAACAGCCGCCGTTCCGGAGTCCTGCCCCATAAACATTGAGGACTAGGTATGAGATCTACCAAATTCTATAAGTGAACGAACAACTCTTTGCATTTTGGGGGTTCCTGACCTAGAGGGCAGTCTTGCCTTCTGTTTATCCTGCCACACTCAGGAGTGCCGCCCTTAGAGGAGAAAGCACTTTTGACCCATGTCCCAGACTCCAGGGGAGAGAGATCTCCAAATTCCATCTGGGTGTGAGAGATACCTACGAGTTTTCTGCTTTGCTCACCTGTCTCCCCCAGGGGCGCACCTCCACAGACCGCTATTAGAGCCTTAGGCCAGATTATCACACCAGGACACTTATGGGAAGAAGCAGTTTATACCTACTTAATCCTAGCATTCGGACCACTGGAGGGTCTTGGGCTGGCCCTAGTGTGAGGCTGACCTCAGATGTTTGAGAGCAACCCCCTCAAACACAAGCAGGGTGAGCCTCGGGCGCCCTGTGCACTCAGTCTGCTGCGTCTGCCCTGCATGAGTCCTGAGGGTCCAGGCCTGCCCCGGAGGCGGCCAGGGGTTCCTGGTTCACTCACACTGTGGCAGCTGGATAGACTGGGAGGCCCCTGCGAAGCAAGTCCACCTCACCAGGCTGGGGGGGAGGGGTGCCTGTGAAGGCGGGCCATGCGGGGAGGGTCTTGGACCCCATGGAGTTAGGTCTTCACCCGGAGCCTCTGACTCAGGGGGAGCTTTGCGCTGCACTGAAACGAAGGGATTGGATGAGCCGGTCTGGCCCAGGAGGGCTCTTGAGGGGAGACCCCGGGGAGAGATGAGGGTGGCCTGAACAAAGAACGGGGGCTGGTCTTTGAGCACATCTGACAAGTCAGCGCCTGCTGTCTCCTCCTTTTGTCCTCACAGCAGTCCTGTGAGGATAGCACTATGCTCCCACTGGATGGGTGGGAGAACCAAGGCTCCCAGTGAGGGGGCCTACCCAGGAGCACGCAGCCAGTTGGTCAGGACTCGGGAGTGAAGCCTGGGTTTTCTGACCACAGGCAGACAAATGGGAGGCAGTGATGGATTAAATACAGAGCACCTAGGGCAGGGGGGCCCAGGATGGGCTTCTAGCACCTGCAGCTGGTGCTCATCCTGCAGAAACAGCAGCAGATTTGTGGGAGGACATGAAGTTTAGTGCATGCTGCCTGGGGGATCCCAGGGCTCTCGGGCCGCTGGCTCCTGGGGCAGTTGGTGACCTCAGCAGGCTGCTCGGGGCAGGAGAGATGAAGAACAGCAGGTGTGCAAGAGGGGTGCTGCAGCCATCACACCAGCTCCCCCCCATGCCCTTCTCTCCCTGGCACCCTGCTGGGCTACCAGCCCCTTCCTGTCCCCCCCCCCCCCCCCCCCCCCCCGCTCCCGCAGCAAACACTGACACTGGACCCAAATTAACACACTTTTCTCACCCCCCTCTGCTGCTTCCTGCCCTGGCAAAAACCTCAGCTAGACTGGGTTTCTTTGTCCTCCTCCACCATGACATACAGGCAAACTTCAAAACAAAGAAAGATACAAGAGTGGATTGTAGGGCAACTAGATACCTTTGCATATCCCTCTCCACAAGGGCCATGGCTGTACTCAGGACAGCAGCAGTCCCCTGGCCCCACGGGCGCCCGTCTCGCCCTGTTTTCCCTCCCTCACTGTGGCTCACACACACATGGGAGTTTCAGATAACACACATCCTGCTAGCATCCGTGCCGAACTCCTGGGCTGTCCTGCTGGAGATGCCATCTGGACCTGGCCAGGGGTCTGCTTCTATACCCTTCCTTTTCTCTTATCCAGGGAGCTGGCAGGCTGATGACAACGTTGTCAGTCGTCGGAACACACAGCACCGGCGCTTATCATCTGGCAGCCTGGAGGACCTTGAGGACAGACCCTGTGTGTGGGGTCCTTTGGCCGTCTGAGAGCCCCAGCCCTGCACCTGGGCTCCCTCTTGCCCCCACATTCCATCCTGGCCTCACAGGACTGCTGGCCCCCTGGGTGTCCTCAGCAAGACCACGAAGACTACATCCAGACAAGAGCTGGACATGGAGGTCAGCCTGTTCCTGCTCCCAGCCCAGCCTCCTCCATAACCATCACCCTTCCCCTCCCAGAAGGAACTAGAAGCCTCCTCTCTCCTTGTGGGCCAGAGCCTCTCAATGAACTACAGCTCATGAGACCCTTTGCAGAGACTCTGGAATGTATCCACCTCAGGTGGAGCCGAGGTCCACAGGCTGGTTGGTTCTCGTGCATCTTTTCCTCCCTAGGAGGCATTCCAAGAAGGCCTGGAGTTTTGGCAGCTTCATTACAAACCCCATCCAGCATTTTATCTGGTCTCTAGAACATCATAAGCACTTTGGGGTGGGGTTGGGGGATGGCTTCTGTGAGAAAGGCAGGCCATTTTGTCAAGTTTCCCTCAGAAAGCATTAGGAGGAGTTCCTTCTCAAGGATAAGGAATGGTGGCAACCAAAAGGTTGGGTGAAAAAAACAGTTCTTGCTTCTGGTCACAGAGCTAGTCTCCTGTGCCTCACGTGAGGTCTGCTTAGGAAGGAGGCCTTGAATCCCAGAATCTCCCAGTTATGTGGTCACCCCAGTAGGGTTATGATCAGGTGCATTCATGAAGGCCTGGGACTCCATCCTAAGGTGACTTTTCAAAAAACACATCTTTGGCCACCTCTGTGTGCCAGGCACTGTGTTAGCTGTCCTATATTCTCACATTTCACCACTGCGCCCTGTCAGGTAGTATTCTTATATCCGTTGTCCCTGTCTCCACCCCTTTTTGTTCATAGTTGAGAAATAGGCTGAGGGAGGGGTGGAACAGTGATTCTCAAATTGGTGCCCAGGAGGCTCCCAGAGCCCGCCGAGCTGGGGCCAGCGGTGATCTGAGAGTCTCCCCGCCCCATGTGTTGTCCTCCCCTGCCTTTCAGATCTGCTAAGCCTTGGGGCTGGGGTGGGGTGGGGGGTACTCCTTCATTAGGCTCTTTAGAGATTCAGAAGTATCATTCAAATCATGTGCCGCCCCAGCCCTCATCAGCCCAGTGTAGGGCCTGTAGACAAAAGTCTGAAACAGCAAGGCCAGGCTGCAAGCTGTTGGGAGTTACTCCTCTGCTCTCAACACTGGTGTGGCCAGTGGGTTCCACATAGTTCTTGGACAGATGTGTTGTCTACTGGCTTTGGGAAAAGGTGGTCTTTGGGGGGAACATGAGATAGGGCAGCAAAGTTGGATACAGCCATTTGTAAGGCTGAGATGCAGTAGAGCCTTAGGCCCAGTCCATCATGATGGCCTGTCTTCGTATTCAGAATTGTTACCCTGAGTTTTTCAGGGCCACTTCCAAAACCCCAAAGAGAGCCCGGTGCCCAGGGAATCTTTTGCACCTTCTGTGTGGCTTCTTTGCACTGTCAGGCGGTGGTGACCCTTGCCAGGCCCAGTGATTATGGCTCAGGTCCTGCCCTGGTTGGGGGAAGGCCCATTGTCCTGACAGATGTGACATGAACCAAGCCTGAATCTAGGCTTCTGTCTTGAGTCCTGCTGTGGACTCTGCTGCTTCAGGCCCGACTCCTTGTCCCTTCTTTCCCCCAGCTTTCTTCCAGACCCTTTCATGTTTGCGGTCGGAGCAATAACCCCACTTCCTGATTTCCTTGAAGTTTAAGCGCCAGGGAATGGGGAGCTTCCCTTAGCCCGGGGCGGCAGCACACAGCCTCCCCTACTCTCCTGGTAGGTCACATTCACAGTGTGCTGTCACCTGAGATGAAGGAGATGCAGGGTAAACAGTAGCCACAGTGGCCAGGAACCCTGAGAGGAAACCATTATCACCCTCTTCTGAGGAGGACCCCAGTCCTTCCTCACAGCACATGCTGGGTCCTCCCTCCAGCAGGAGGCTCAGAAAGATTCTGAAAGGCCTTGGTTCCGTAACCAAGACATGCTTGGGTTAGAAATGGCCCTTTCACTCCTGCTTCTCAGACCCATCCTCCCATCTCTCTCTCTCTCTCTCTCCACCCCCCCCCCCCTTTGTTCTCATTTGGCTCGTAGGCAAGCAGAAATATCCCATCCAAAGGAGCCGGTCTTTAGCCTGACCAGGGAACAGGGCAGTTGCCAACCCTACTGCCCCAGTCCATCGTCTAGAGACCATCATGTTAGACGATAGTGACCCAGAGAGAATGGGACGGGCTTGGCTCTTCACCAGAGAGCACAGACTACCTGGAGGCCCGAGGCTCTTCCTGCCAACTCCCATCTTGGGTCTGAGCACTGCTATGGCCTCGAGGTGGTGTGGTGATCCTGGCCTCACAGAGCCTTTTTCCTTTTGCCCTTCCTCACCCACTTCATCCAGCAGTTTATGCCCACACCAGGGCATCTCCTGGGCACAGACCCACACACTTTGAGCCGTCTCACCTGGGGAGAGCTAGTGTCCCGCCCGCCTGATCTCGGCATGCTGGTTGATCACTTCGCTTTAGGACCTGCACACCTGGTGTGTGCTGGTGTGTGTGTGTGTGTGTGTGTACTGTTTGTGCCATCTGGGTACCCCTCTCACTCCCTGGAGTACACTCATGGGCACACTACAGTGAGGACATCAAGGATGCAATATTTATGGATTGCTGCATGATTCTTAAAAACGAATAAAACTGTTTACAAGGGAAGGAGAGCTGTTAATTGTACTCTTGGCTTATTTGTAAAAGTTTCTGGCCGACTTTGTCCAGCGCTAAAGTATTTTTACTCAAGAGAATCTAAAGAAAAAAAGAGAGAATCTAGAAGTGGAGGAGTGGGAGAGGGCAAGAGGTAGAGAAGGACGTGGTCCGGGGTGGGAAGTGGGAGTTGAAGTCCCACTCCATGGGCCCCGGCTTCCCAGCCTGCCCCCCTGCTCCTGGGCAGAGGCCTGGAGCCCTCACCCCACCCTCACCCTTAAACCGGAGAACTTCCATCACCGCAGCTCCTCAATAATTGAAGAGCAGAAAAGCTGGCGGCAGGAGGGAGGCCAGGGGAAGGGACGAGGAAGCCCTGGTGTCCCTCCTACCCCTAGTCCCTGCCACTTAAAAGTTGGGGACACTAACCGGACAAATGACCCTGCTAGGAGAATTCCCGAGAATTCGGCAAGTCCGTAGCTTCTCTGAGTTTCACTCACCCGCTCGGTTTCCTGAGCTATCTGAAAAGGAGGGAGGAGGGCCCTTCCGCAGAAGCCTCTGGAAAGTCAGCTTCCGGGAACCTTGCTGAGTACAGGGGTGGGGAGGGAGCCGCTTACCGGGAAACCTCGGGGCGTGTGGGACCGGGGCAGCCCCCGCTGCGGACCCCAGCGGCCGGCAGCCCCGAAGAGGCGGACCCGCCTGCGGGCGCCGACGCCACGCTCAGGGTCGGGAGGGTGGGGCGGGGCACAGAACGTGAGCCCAGATCCGAAAGGAAACCCCAGGCCCCCGGAGCCCGCGCCCGCTCCCAGCCTCGGTCGGCGGAGCCGCAGACGCCCGGGCGCAGCCGGGACCGGCAGGGAGCGAGGCGGGAGGGCGTCGGGCGGGGCGTCGGGCGGGAGCCGCGCGCTTCCCCGAGCCCTGCGCGGGCCTTGGGCGGGAATGCGCGGACCGGGACGCGGTGGCGGGTAGGGGGCTGGGTGGCGCGGGAGCGGGCGGCAGAAGGAGGGAGTTCCAGGAGAGTTGCCGCCGGAGAGAGCGGCCAGAGCCCGCGGTCTCCTTGGAAACGTGCTGACCAATAGCAGCAGCGGAAGCTGTTTATGGGGGCGGAGCGTCGCCAAGGCAGCAGAAGAAGCCCTTGCAGCGGCTACTTAATGCCGGTCCCGGGGCCACGGGCGCTCAGAGAGGCGCCGTCGGGCGGGGGGGCGACAAGGGGCGCTGGCGGGGCCCTCGAGCTGGGGACAGAGAGCCGCGGGGGGTGGGAGGAACTTCTTCCAGAACCTTCCTTTGGCCCGGGCTGCGCTCTGAGCCAGGTAAGGGACTGAGCCGGCTGCGAGCGGCGGGAAGGGAGGGTGTCCTACCAGCCCGCTCTCCCATCCGTCCTCGACGGAAGTGGTGGATCCAGGAGTGACATCTGAGTTTGGGGGACACTTACTTCTCGTCCCCCCATAACTCCTATCCTGTTCCCTTCCTTCCCCGTTATCCCCCATCCTGATATCTCTTTCCAAAGATCAGCCAACCTCCCCGTCTCCCGCCCCGTGATACTGCCCCCCTGGGCTCCCTCGCCCCGTATTCACTTGTTCGGGGTCGGGGTGGGGGGAGTGTTGAATTCTCGCTCTTGGGGAGAAGGTGGGAGCCTCGGATGCCCCTACCTTCTTCCCTCATTTGGCTAATAAAGTCTTCTCGAAAACCTCCGAGAGGCAAAGAGAGACGGGAGCGGGCACTGCTTCTGTTACCCAGACCTCGGCCAGAAAAGATCCCCCCAGCAGCGGGGACGGTGTTAGAAGAGCCCCCCACCGTCGCTCGCACGCGCTGCCCCCGGGGGTGGGGGAAGGTGCTCAGCTCCCGCTGTGGTCCCCAGCAGGCACCGCATTCGTATCCGGAGGAGGAGGCGACCCCCGGGTCGCGGGATGGGAGCGCGCGTCGGGGAGGCGCTGTAACTGGAGCCGCGGGAGCCAGCGGGCCGGAGAGCGAGCGCGGCGGGCCACCTCCGGCTCAGCCCGTGGATGTTGACCGCCCCCTCGGGGAGTCCCCGCAGACATGGCGGAGAGCTGGCTGCGCCTCTCGGGTGCCGGCGCGGCGGAGGAGGCCGGGCCCGAGGGCGGCCTGGAGGAGCCCGACGCCCTGGATGACAGCCTGACCAGCCTGCAGTGGCTGCAGGAGTTCTCCATTCTGAACGCCAAGGCCCCCGCCCTGCCGCCGGGGGGCACCGACCCCCACAGCTACCACCAGGTGCCAGGCTCGGCCGCGCCGGGGTCCCCCCTGGCGGCGGACCCCGCCTGCCTGGGGCAGCCGCACACTCCCGGTAAGCCCACGTCGTCGTGCACGTCGCGGAGCGCGCCCCCGGGGCTGCAGGCCCCGCCCCCCGACGACGTGGACTACGCCACCAACCCGAGTGTGAAGCCGCCCTACTCTTACGCCACGCTCATCTGCATGGCCATGCAGGCCAGCAAGGCCACCAAGATCACCCTGTCGGCCATCTACAAGTGGATCACGGACAACTTCTGCTACTTCCGCCACGCGGATCCCACCTGGCAGGTAGGGGAGGCGCGGGTGGCGGCCGCTCCCAACCCGCTCCCCTCCCCCTTCCCCACGCCAAGGCGGACTGGACTCGGGTCCCAGGTCCGCGTGCCTCGTAGGCTCTTAGGCTCGGTGCAGCCAGGGCCCCAAGGGAGGAAGGCCATCGAGGAAGGACCTCAAGGGAGCCTAGTGCTTGCAACTGCCCCTCCTGTGACTCCAGAGGAGGAGGAGGGAGGGATGTTTAGAGGGCTTTAGAAAGGGTGCAGATCCCGAAATTCATGGGGAAAGCACCTGTCACTCATCCAGTAGACCCAGCCCAAAGACCAGGGCCAGACTGTGTGTGGACATGGGCTCCTAAGAGAGGATGATGGACCAGGGGACACATTTTTGTCCCAAGTCCTAGAATTCCTAGACACCCCCTGGCCAAAGGACACTTTGTCAAGGCCTGACTCCGAGTCGGATGCTGGAGCATCGCCCTTGCCAGGCTCTGCATCCTGTCTGGGTGCAGTTGGCTGGTGGACGTTGGGGGCAGGGGAGGGCAGTGGGGTGTGAAGGCCAGCTGTGTCCCCATAGTGGGGCTATGCCTTCCTAAAGTACAGCTGTTGCCCCAGCCCCTCACCCCAACTCCTCCCCAGTTTCCTGCCTCCTGTCCTCCCCCTCCTCTCAGTCAGCCTCCCTGGGGGGACAATTACCTGCGCCAGGTGCTTTCCACAGGGGCTTTCCCTGCCGCACTAGCTTCGTGTTCCAAGTCTCCGGAACCGGCACAGAGCAGCCAAGGGGCCCAAGCCTCCGTGTAAACATCCCAGCCCTGCCAGGGGCCACCACTTGCCCACCACCCTGCCTTCTGGGCCCTAGAGCCCTGTCCCCCAGCATGGTTCGAACAAGACTGTGCACCTAGGAATGAACAGGGCAGGACGGTGACTTGCGGCCAGGCAGACAGGAGTCCTCCACCATCAGGATCAGGGACTACCTAGGGACAGAGGCCCCAGAACGTCCAGACTTTTCCCTGGGGCACCCCCAGGAAGCGGGCTGCAGAACCACAGTCCCCAACTATTCCACATTTGCTTGGGCCTTGACTCTGGGGCAAGTGCCATTTGTACCCTCAATGAGAATGCAGAGACCCCCCCCACACGCACACCCTACCTGTGAAGCTCAGGCTGCAGGAAGTGGGCCTCAGAAATGAGTGCTGTGCTCTAGGCTGGGTAATTATCAACTGAGGCCTCATAGTCTGGGTGGGAGGAGGAGGCTCGGGCGGGGGCGGTGAGGGGGGGAGGCAGGCCAGCAGCCCACTCAACAAACAAGGAAAGTCATCAGAGCCCCCCCACTTCATCCCTACCCTCACACCCTGGCTAGCCCAGCGGCGCCCCCCCTAACCCACCCACTCACTTCACAAACAGAGAGGGCCGGCCAGGCCCAGGCCGGGGGGAGATGGCTGGCCAGGCCCTGGGGGAGCTGAGGCCTTTGGCCAGAGGCCGCGAGCGGTGGGGTAAGGGAAGGGAGGGAGGGCGGGACGGGGCGGCACTGAGAGCCACCCTGCGGCTCAGGGCTCGGATGACTGAGCAGGCCCATATCCCGGCAACAGGGAACAAAAGCCCCCGACAGCACTCCTGGCTCCCCGCGCCCGCGCCGGTGGCTGGTGTGGCTGGTGTGGCTGGTGTCCCGGAGCCGCTGGGCCGAGCGAGCGGGGCGGCCGTCCCTCCTTCCCGTGCGGCCAGGAGCGCCAGCGGCCCCCCAGGGCCGGCCCTGCCCACTCACCGGCCCACCTCTCTCTCCCTCTCCCCCGTGCCCAGAACTCGATCCGCCACAACCTGTCCCTGAACAAGTGCTTCATCAAGGTGCCGCGGGAGAAGGACGAGCCGGGCAAGGGCGGCTTCTGGCGCATCGACCCCCAGTACGCCGAGCGGCTGCTGAGCGGGGCCTTCAAGAAGCGGCGGCTGCCCCCGGTGCACATCCACCCGGCCTTCGCCCGCCAGGCGTCCCCGCAGGAGCCCCGCGCCGCCCCCTGGGCCGGGCCGCTGACCGTGAACCCCGACGCCCAGCAGCTGCTGCGCGAGTTCGAGGAGGCCACCGGGGAGGCGGCCTGGGGCGCGGGCGAGGGCAGGCTCGGCCACAAGCGCAAGCAGCCGCTGCCCAAGCGCGTGGCCAAGGTCGCGCGGGCCCCCAGCACGCTGCTGCTGACCCAGGAGGAGCAGGGCGAGCTGGAGCCCCTCAAGGGCAACTTTGACTGGGAGGCCATCTTCGAGGCCGGCGCGCTGGGCGGGGAGCTGGGCGCGCTCGAGGGCCTGGAGCTGAGCCCGCCGCTGAGCCCCGCGGCGCCCGGGGACGCGGACCTGACCGTCCACGGCCGCCACATCGACTGCCCCGCCACCTGGGGGCCCGCGGGGGAGCAGGCGGCCGACAGCCTGGACTTCGAGGAGACCTTCCTGGCCACGTCCTTCCTGCAGCATCCCTGGGACGAGGGCGGCAGCGGCTGCCTGCCGCCGGAGCCCCTCTTCGAGGCCGGGGACGCCACCCTGGCCGCCGACCTGCAGGACTGGGCCAGTGTGGGCGCCTTCTTGTAAGAGGCGGCCCCGCGCCACCTCCGGACCGTGCCCGTCGGGGCCCAGACTGCTCCCCCCACCCTGGCGCAACGGCCCAGGCAGGGGCCGGGCCGGGTCTCCGGAGGCGCGCCCCACGAGGCCCCCCACGGCCCCTCAGATTCCGGCCCAGGAGGCTGAGAACGGGGCCCCCACCCCCACCCCCACCCCCACCCCCTACACACAGTGTTTCATTGATCCTCCTGTCGCCTGCCCAGGGTCGGGCTCGGGCCCTGCACTGTGGGAGCTGCACCTGGGGGGGCCCGCCCCAGGGCACCCCGGCTTCCATGCCTCTCCCTCTCCCACTGTCCTCCCCAGGTCTCTTTCAGAGAAAGTTCCCAGGTACAACAAAAGCTAATTAGGTGACAGCAAATTAACCCCCGGGAGGCCTCTCCTGGCAAAGCCTCCCTGGGGCTGGGGAAGGGGAGGAGGGTGGGGCTGGTGGGAGGGGGCCGAGGGCAGAGACAGAATGAGGTCGGGGAGCCTGGTGGGCAAGGCGATTTTCCGAGGCCTTGGGGGTCTTCTCCTGGCCCCCTCCCTGGAGGTGGGGCAGGGAGTGCAAATCCCTAATCTTTGACTTGAGGCAGAGCACAGCGGGGAGCTGGGGTTCTGGGGGGCTGGGGGACAGGGGCAGCGGGGAGGAGGACAGACTAATGTAGTGAGTGTAGCATAGCTAAGGCTTAACAGGGAGGGGGGCAGAGCTTGCTAGAACCTCTGGGAACAGGAAGGCCAGGATGGCCGCATCCCTGCCTGCACACGCTGAGGGGGAGTGTCTCGCTCTACCCGGAGCCCCTCCACATCTGCGTCCCGCATCCACCCTCCTGCCCTATGGGGCAATTTAACCTTTTTCATGGAAAGTTATTTACAATAAAAAAAATTTTTAAAAATAAAATTTTTAATAATCTGAAAATGGACCTGCTTGCAACTTTAGGAAAAGGCAAGGGCCAGTTTTGGAGGGGGTGGGGGTCTTTCTCTTCGCTGGCAGAGGCGGAATGTCTGGGAGGAAGATGTGGAGGCCCTGAGGGCCTCAAGGGGGCCCACTGACGAACTCCCCATGACCTCTGTGTCCCCAGGGAGAAAGGGGCTGAGAGGCGGCCCCCAGGGGTCCCCTCCAGCCTGAGCCTCAGCACCTCTGTCTGCACAGTGGGGAGAGCTGCAGCCCTAGGAAGTGGGTGACCGAGGAGGCACAGCCCCCTCCGTGGCCCCGGGGATTCGCAGGGGCCGAGCGGGCCCAGGGCTCAGCTCACGTGTCCCTGACCGCCAGGGCCTGCCCGGGCTCGCCTGCCGGAGTCTGCGGGCCCGGCCTGGGCCTGTCTCCAGCACCACCCTCCCTCCGTCCTCTCCTGGAGGGACAGGGTGTGAGGCCAGAGGGCCCCAGCCTGGCGCGTGCTCGCCCCGCCTGGCGCCTTCCCTCTCAGGCCCAGGGCAGGCTTGAGGAGGAGGAGGAGGAGGAAGGCCACCAGGGAAGCCCAGGTGCCCAGCCCCTGCTCCCCGACTTGCTCACACCAGCAAGTGCACTCCGTGACAGAACAGCCGACCCGAGTCCTGATAGGGAAACTGAGGCACAGGAAATGTGTGTGGCACCTCTCCGTCCCCTCAGCCCAGCTTTGCGTGGAGCCCACCTCTCCACCCGGCCCCCTCCCACACGCGGGGCACAAATGGGCACTGTCTCGCACAATCCTGCCCAGCCTCCACGGACCCCTTTCTCCAGAAGCCCCTTTCTTTCCCTTCTCTCAAGCCTGGCTCGGGGCCAGCCTGGCATTCCCAGGGCTAACTTGCTGCTTTCACTTGCTAATTATTCCAAATATTTCAGGAGGGCGCACACACTGCAGGGCCAGCGGGGATGGGGCCTTGCTGAGCCCTGAAGCCAGCCCACCCTCCCCACCGCAGGCCCAGGCCCAGGAGATCTGCCCTCCAGAGTCTCCCTTCACCCCCCACGTGACTCCTCCCCCCACTAGCCTTGCTCTCCACAGTCTCCAGGAGAGGGGAACAAGGGGCCTCCAGTCTTCTCCAGTGACCCCCAGGGTCAGGCTCCAGCCCTGGACAGAGGGGTACACCCTGGGCTGACAGGTGGGGTGGGGCCCAGGCATTAGCATGTTTGAGGGTCCCCGAATGCATCCACTGTGTAGCCTAACTCAGAGGCCTGCTCTGAAGGGACCTGCCGTGGGGCTTCACACACACGCACACACACACACACGCACACGCACACTCAGCGGACAGCATCCTCATCCGGGAGTGTGGAGAAAGCATGCACCTCCAGCTTATCCCTCAGATCCATCTCTGCTCTGACCCTCAGCTGTGTGGGTTTTTAACAAAGGTGTTTATTTACCTCACATTTATTTATAAATTCAGTGTAATCCCAATCTAAATAGATTTCACACCATTTGCCAGTAAGTTGCAGATCTGATGTTCTAACACTAAATACTTTAGCCTGTATTTCCTTAGAACAAGGACACTCCCCTCTAAGCCTAGCACCAACCCCACAGCCAGGAAACTGGGAACCTAATGCAGGTGGGTGATCCCTCTGACTGCAGACCCCATTCAGATTTGGCAGATTGCCCCACCCCCAGGCTCCCACGTTGCACTGAGCTGTCCTATCTCTTTTGAGCTGTGTGGCTTTGGATCCATGACCCAAGCTCTCCCAGGAGGCTCCTCATCTCCTCTGATCCCCACCTTTGAGGTGAGAAGCCCCCCCGAACACTTCATGCTTGAGTGTGGGGATGGCGTCTTCCCAAAGCAAGGAGCCAGCCTTCTGTCTCCAGATACGCACCTTGTCTGCCCTCCTTCCCCCAAGCGTCCTCCCAGCCAGGAGCGTGATGAGGGGATGGACAGGAGGAGCTCAGACCTTGGGAGCCCTGCTGTCCCTGCCTCAGTACATCCTGTTCCATGGATAGGCCACCCCCCATGCACACTCCAGTGACTCTCAGTGTCCGGAGAACCTCGGGATTCCCCGAGCCCCACTCTTCTGCAGTCCTGGAGCAAACAGGCCAGGCCTCCTGCAGAGTTGAGGCCAGGACTGGCTCTGCATCCCACCCCCACTTGGGGACCCACACTTGCAGAAGGAAGAGCATGAGCACTAGGGGAGAGGTGAGCAGGAGTCAGGTGTACTTCCATCCTGGGCTGAGGCCCAAAGGTAAACAGGTGTACTTGGACTCCTGGCAGGGGGCAGTGGGCTGGCCCCATGGGGCAGGCCTGGGCCTGTCGGGGGTGGGGACGTGGCTGGGAGGCCTGCATTAACAATGGGGTGTCAGAGTGGCCCCAGGTCCTGCTGACACAGTCTTGTGGGATGAGGAGGAAAACACAGGTGACAAGAAAGGGGAGGATCCTGGGGTAGGGGCCAGGGCTTAGTGAGGCCACCCATGGGGGGGGGGGGCGTGCCCTGAACAGCATGAGGTGAAGACTTGCATGGAAGCCCTGGGGGAGGGGAGTCACCTTCCTCCTGAGGCACATGTGTCTGTCCCAGTCTGTGGCTCCCAAGTGTGCAAGGTCAGAGCCACCATGATGGAGGCGCTGAGGCCTGGACTTCCCTTGTGTGTCAGGGGCAGGCAGGGACCAGCTGGAGGGCACTGTCCCCTAGAAGCCAACCAGCCTGTGTGGACGGGGCAGGGTGAGGCGGGTGCACATTAACAGGGGGAGGGACAGGGCCAGAGGTCTCACAGCCACCATGGCTCTGTGGAGGCCGTGTCCTCACCCCCAGGCCATCCTGCCCCCCTTCATGCCTCACTCTGGGCACTAAACCCCATCTTCACCCCAGAGGGCATCCCAGTTTCCTTGAACTTGCTTACAAAGAACTGCGGGCCCACGTTGGCGGGGGCAGGCAGGGTGCGGAGTGGCACCCAGACCCTGCCTCAGTTTTCAGCCTCTGAACCCCCACATCTGGGCCCCTGTGGGCAGATAACCTGCCTCGCTCATTCCTACGTTCACAGGCTCAAAGACGGCACCCCGCTTCTTAAGTGTTGAATGCCTAAATGAGCTGGCTCGGTGGCTGGCTAAGGGGTAGCAGAACCCCCTAAACATCAGGGCTCTCGGGCAGCTGGGACTGGAAGGTTCCTGAAGGCCCCAGGGTACAGAGGTGGGGTGAAAGTGCTCAGGCCAGGGGGCTCTTTGAGAAAAGCCCCATGCCACCCTTCTGGAAACAAGTAAGAGGCCCCTCTGCTGACCCTGTGGGTCGGGCTGGGGTCCTGGAAGCGCCAGCCGAGACTGAGCAGACGTGTGACTGCTGTGAGCCCGGTGAGGCAGGAGAGGGGACCCTTGTAGGATGAAGGGGCAGAGGAAAGAAGAGGCCCAGCTTTCCCCCCGCCCCCACCGGGGGGCCGGTCCCAGGAAGGAGAGTCACAGAGGGCGAGAGACAGGGCTGCAGTGGACAAACTGGTGCGGCCTTCAGGGCTCTCCACCCCCCTGACCCCACCCGAGCCCACAGTGTGGACGAACCGGCCTCTTGCCTGTCGTTGGCTCCAGAATGGAGCGGTGCCCAGTCAGCTGTCCCAGCTGTCCCAGCTGTCCCCCCATCCTGTGTACCGGGACGGGGGCCCTGAATGACACCCCAGAGCCGGGCTACTCGGGGCCTAAGTTGAGCCCAGGAGCTCTGCGAGGAGGCAGGGAGCCCCCAGAGCCCAGTGTTTGGCTTAAAGACGCCCCCTGGCCTGCAGGGACCTGGCTGGGAGGCTGGGCCAGGGGCCGGCACTCTCCCAGAAGGCCAGGCAGGGCCAGTTTTGGAGGAGGGGGTGGGGTGTCGGGGGTGTGAGAGGGGGGAACTCACAGGGGGCCAGGACTCAGACCCCATCCATGTTCCCCGGGACTCTCTACGCTCCCTACTTCCTGTGTTGGAACAGAAGGACATTGAGGGTCCCCCAGCCCCCAAAGGAACCCACGTGGGGGAGGAGAAATCACCAAGTAGGCCTGACAACCTCCTCACAGAAAGAAGTGGGTCAAGAAGACAGAGCAATCTCCGCCCTGACCCCCACGCCACACTTCAGCAACTCTGGCCCCGGGAGCTCTTGCCTGAAGGAAGAGATGGGGAGAAAATCTGATGGGGGAGGCAGGAGGGTCAGTGACACCCAGTTCCACGTAGCACGGACCAGAGAGCTGGCCCAGTGCCCTCATCTTGCAGAGGAGGAAGCTGACCTGTGTGGTCTCATCCCTGACCCTGGAGTTGCCAGGCCCTGCAGCCCGGGGGGCCGAGGGAGGTGGTGCAGAGCCAGGCCTGCAGGTGTCAGCGGCCCTCCTGTCCCTTCCTCCGCTTCTCCTCCTTCTCCACTGCCTCTCTCCTAAACTGTCCCTGACCCACTGAGTCGGGGAGCAGGGGGGCCTTGGTGATGCGACCTCTGACTTCACTCCCAGGAGCAGGCACAGTGGCTCCTTCGGGGCTCAAGGCATCTGTGTCAGGGTAGGAACTTTGTTCTCCCAGGTTTGCTCACACACTACAGTGCCTCTTCTGAGCTGACGCTCCTGAAACCCTCCTGCCTCACCCAGGAGCCTCTCCAGCACCCCACATCTGTGCCAGGGGCACCTACAACTCTCCGTACCCCCACCCTGACGGCCCACCTTCCCTGACAGCTCCCTTCCCGCTGCATTCCCCACCCAGGGAATGACGGCGCCACGGCCACTTGGCCACCTCCCCTCTCGCCGGAACTCCTGGCAGGGTCTTTTCATCCCAGTAAGTTCTCCAGCTGGTAGCCAATGGATCTTTCTTTCTTTCTTTTTTTTTTTTTTAAAGATTTTATTTATTTATTCATGACAGAGAGAGAGAGAGAGAGAGGCAGAGACACAGGCAGAGGGAGAAGCAGACTCCCCTTTGAGCAGGGAGCCCGATGTGGGACTCGATCCCAGGACTCTGGGATCATGACCCTAGAGGAAGGCAGTCACTTAACCCACTGAGTCACCCAGACGCCCCAATTATTTTTTAAGATTCTATTTTTAAGTAATCTCTACACCCAACACAGACCTCAAACTCACAACCCAGGGACTCCTGGGGGGCTCTGCCGTTGAGCGTCTGCCTTCAGCTCAGGGTGTGATCCTGGGGTCCTGGGATCGATCCCGCATCGAGCTCCCGGTAGGGAGCCTGCTTCACCCTCTGCCTATGTCTCTGTCTCTCCCTAGGTCTCTCATGAATAAATAAATGAAATCTTTAAAAAATAAAATAAAAACAACCTCACAACCCCAAGATCAACAGCCACATGCTCTACTGAATCAGCCAGGTGCCCCTTAAAAAAATAAGTTTAAAATAGACCTACTGGGGCACCTGGGTGGCTCAGTGGTTGAGCATCTGCCTTCGGCTCCACCACGGGAAGCCTGCTTCTCTCTCTGCCTATGACTTTGCCTCTCTCTGTGTGTCTCATGAACAAATAAATAAAATCTTTTAAAAAATAAATAAAAATAAAAAAGACTTACAATGGGGGCCCCTGGCTGGCTTAGAAGAACATGTGACTCTTAATCTCAAGGTTGTGAGTTCAAGCCCCATATTGGGCATGGAACCAAGACTTTATTTTTTTAAAGATTTTATTTATTTATTCATGAGAGACACACAGAGAGAGAAAAGCAGAGACACAGGCAGAGGGAGAAGCAGGCTCCATGCAGGGAGCCTGACGTGGGACTCAATCCTGGGTCTCCAGGACCCCGCCCTGGGCTGAAGGCGGCGCTCAACGGCTGAGCCACCAGGGCTGCCCTTAAAAAGTATTTTTAAAGGGGCACCTGGGTGGCTCAGTGGTTGAGCATCTCCCTTCAGTTCAGGGCGTGATCCCGGGATTCAGGGATCAGGTCCTGCATCAGGCTTCTCGCAGGGAGCCTGCTTCTCCTTCTGGCTGTGTCTCTGCCTCCCTCTCTCTGTCTCTCGTGAATAAATAAATAAAATCTTTTTTAAAGAAAAAAGTATTTTAAAAAATTTGGATAAAAATAAATAAATAAATAAAAATAAAAAGATTTGGATATGTCCATTATATCTCAATCAAACAAAGTAAACAAATAAACAAAACAAACAAACAAATAAATAAATAAATCTTATTATGTAAAAACAACAAAAATTCTCCTGATTTAGATATGTCCATTATGTCTCAATAAAACTGAAAGTAAATAAATAAATAAATAAATAAATAAGACTTATTATGTAAAAACAACAAAAATTCTCCTGTCCTTCAAGCACATCCTCAGAAGTAACCATGACCACCTTCAATTTTCCAGCTGTTCAGATATTCCTTGCCGCATTTCCAGGTAACACTACCAGCCCTGGATTTTCAGTGTATGTGGACATCACGCCCTGGCTTTCTGCCCTAGATGAAGATGTACTTGTCTCCTCCTCCTCCTGGGTTTGGGGTTTTCCGCTGAGCATCCAGGGATCCGATGCTACAGTGTCCCGCGTACTGCTCACCACGGAGCTGAGAGTGTCCCGTGAATCGTCCTTTTCGTGTAGGACGTGGGACGTCACACATGCCCTATTCTGATCATTTACCTACTTTTCTGTGTACTTAGGGCTAATTCTTCACAAATGTTTTAGAAAGCCTTACAAATCCTTACCAATACTATTCTCTGCAAATACCTGTTTTTTAAAAAAAGATTTTATTTATTTATTTATTTAACATAGAGCTCGCACAAGTAGGCAGAGCAAGAGGGAGAAGCAGGCCGCCTGCGGAGCAGGGACCCCAGTGCGGAGCTCGATCCCAGGACCCCAAGATCATGACCTGAGCAGAAGGCAGACGCTTAACCAACTGAGCCACCCCGACACCCCACGATGAGACCTTTTTTTTTTTTAATTTTTTATTTATTTGTGATAGTCACAGAGAGAGAGAATGAGTCAGAGACACAGGCAGAGGGAGAAGCAGGCTCCATGCACCGGGAGCCCGACGTGGGACTCGATCCCGGGTCTCCAGGATCGCGCCCTGGGCCAAAGGCAGGCGCCAAACCGCTGCGCCACCCAGGGATCCCACGATGAGACCTTTTAATCTAAGATGATGTCTTGGTCTTTGTGTGATCCTTTCTTTCCCTTTGTTTTTTCTTTTTTTTCTTTTTCTTTTTTTCATTTAGATTTTTTAAAAATTTATTTATTCACGATATTTATATAGAGAGAGGCAGAGACACAGGAGGAGGGAGAGAAGCAGGCTCCATGCAGGGAGCCCGACGTGGGACTCGATCCCGGGACTCCTGGATCACGCCCAGGGCCAAAGGCAGGTGCTAAACCGCTGAGCCACCCAGGGATCCCCCTCCTTTGTTTTTTCTGAGGTGACTATTTTCAGAGCATAAACAATACATTGTATTGTCCTTTTTCTGCTACTTTCTCTCACTTCATCTTTCTGTTTTACTTTCTGGGAAATTGCCTCATGCCCTTCTCTGAGCCGACCCCTGTGGCCCACGCAACCACCACTAATTTGATTTCTATCACCTTATGTCAATTTTTCCTATTCCAGAATTTCGTACAAATGGCATCAGTTTGTACTTTGTGTTTGGCTTTTTTCACCCAGTGTGTCATTTTTGAAATGTATGCTGCTGCGAGCATCGGTGGTTTGTTCCTTTTTATGGCAGAGCGGTATTCCATCGGATGGCTCCGGGGGTTGTTTATCCAGGCCCCTCCTGAGCTGTTTCCAGTGTGGGGCCACTGTGATTACAGCTTCTGTGAACGCTCTTGGACAAGGCTTTTGTGTATAGCTTTTCTTTAAAATCTCCTTTCACCTGGATGGGCCTCAGGAAGAGATGACAAACACATGTGATCCACCTGCCATGCTTGACTGGTCTTTCCTGAGTTGATTCTTTCTCCCTCCTTTTTAAAGATTATTTACTTTAGAGAGAGAGAGAGAGAGAGAGAGCACGTGAAGGGAGCAGGGGCAGAAGGAGATGGAGGAGAGGGAGAGGGAACCTTAAGAAGACTCCATGCTGAGCTTGGGCTTGATCTCATGACCCTGAGATCACGAGCTGAGCCAAAACCAAGAGTTGGCTGCTCAACCAACTGTGCCACCCAGGTGCCCCTACCCTGAGTTTATTCTTTTTTTTTAAAAGATTTTATTTATTTAATTATTCATGAGAGAAACAGAGAGAAGCAGAGACACAGGCAGAGGGAGAAGCAGACTCCCTGCCACCCAGGAGCCCCTGTGAATTGATTCATAAGAGTGGGCCTTGGTAGGCACACCTGGGGGCTCAGTCAGTAAAGCATCTGCCTTCAGCTCAGGTCATGATCCTGGGACACTAGAATAGAGCCCTTTGTCTGGGTCCCTACTCACTGGAAAATCTGCTTCTCCCTCTCCCTCTGCCTCTCCACTCTGCTCATGATTTTTCTCTTACAAATAAATAAATAAAATCTTAAGAAGAAAATAAAAAGAGTAGGCCTGGATAGGGGCACCTGGGTGGCTCAGTTGGTTAATGTCTGACTCTTGTATCCTGCTGGGGCTGTGATCTCAGGGCGCAGGATCAAGTCTTGCATCAGGCTCCATACTCATCAGGAGATCTGCCTGAGATTCTCGCCCTCTCCCTCTGCTCCTCATCTCCCCCCGCCCCAAATAAATAAATAAAATCTTAAAAAATAAAAATAAAAAAGAGTATACCTGGGTATGTGGCAGAAACCAGACAGGAAAGGAGGTACATGCAGAAGGAGAGGAGGTGGGAAGCCGCCTGGCTTGCTCAGTCCACGGGAGGGGGATTGGCCAGTGTGACTCTTCTCAAGAGCACTTCTGGCTATGTCACGTGTCTCCATGTTGAGAGCACTGACTTCCCTCACGTACAGGCCCTCAGAGCAGGACCAAGGTCTGCCCCTGCTCCCACTCATCTTCCCATCTGCCCTCCTCCTGGGACCAGTCTCACCGACGTGACTCAGAGTCACCATCTCCACCCTCCATCTCCTACCTCTGCCCTCTGCCCTGAATGAACACCCTCCCACTCTCCCCCTTCATGGGGGTAACTCCCTACATGACTCAGATTCAGGGTCCCAGGGGCTGAGTCCCCCACTGGGGTCCCCTCGCTGGCAGAACACCATCCTGGGAGAACTCACCCCAATCCTCTCTGCCGCCCTCTGCTTGAGAAGGCAGCTGGTTGCACATGCGGGGGGGCCCCCAGGCTGGTACCCAGACCAGTGACAGCGCCAGCAGTGCCACACCCTTAATGGAAGGGCAGCCTGGGGCCCATCAGGACCGAGTGTCCCCTGACACTGTGACTCCAGCTGGCCAGAGCTCCGGGAAGCCCACCTCTTCCAGTCCACCCTTCATCCTGAGCCCTTTTCTTTATTTATTTTTAAAATCTTATTTATTTATTCATGAGAGACACAGAAAGGCAGAGACACAGGCAGAGGGAGAAGCAGGCCCCCCGCAGGGAGCCCCATGTGGGACTAAATCCCAGGACCCCGGGATCACACCCTGAGCCAAAGGCAGATGCTCAACCACTGAGCCACCCATGGGCCCCAAACCGAGCCTTTTTATCTGGTGGATGGAGAACTCAGTTTGGGGGATAACCTCCAACACAATCCCTTTCCCTGCTTCACCTCAGCAATCTGACACATGACTCAAAGTCAGGACAAGTGTTAGGAGTTCTGTCCACTTCCTACGTCACACTCATGTCTCTCCCCTGCTCCCAGCATAGACTGCCACCGGGATGCTCCTGGCTGCTGCCTGGAGTTCAGATTTGTTGGGGAAGGTCTTGGGCTGGGTCCTGAGCTCTGGGAGGCCACCACGCCCGCTGGCTGGGCCTCTGGCAAACCTAGGCTTCAGGTGTGGTCTGAGGGATCTGCAGGCCCAGACTCCTGGGGTGGGGGGCCAGGGGTGGAGGGTCAAGCTGGTCTGTTTGCCCTCTCTGTGGGAGGCTGGGGGCAGCTGGAATGGCCCTCAGTCATGGAGGCAGGGGCTTTTAGTCTGCAGGACACTTTAGGAGCCTCCTAGTGTCATCTACAGGTGAGGAAACTGAGGCACACAAAGTGGAATAGGTCTGAGGATGTCAGCACAGATTCTCTTAGGTTCCGTTAGCTAGGGGACCCAATTGGACATTTGTCACCTCTCCATTCACTGCGACCCCAGTGCCTCTTTATTTTATCACGTTGGTGATGTGTGTGCCTCTCCTGCTGGGTGGGGAGCTCCAAGAGCGCAGAGGCAGTGCCACGTTCTCCACGGCACCTGCAGGGTCCGGTCGGCACATGGTGTGTGCTCAACAGAGTGTAGCAGAAACGATGGGGGGGCGAGCAGGGCGCACCCCAATTTTCCCAGTGACTTATCAGCAGCAGAGCTAGATCCAGCAGCTAGGACTCTGAGCTGGGAAGACAGTGGGGAGCCAGGAGAAGGCGGCTCAGGACCCCCAGGCCTCGCCTCCAGCCCAGCCCTCCCCCCTGCTGAAGACGGAAAGGTGTGCGGTGCCTGCAGGTAAGGCGCACTGAGGAGCCTAAGGGAGGTCGCGGCCCGCGCCCCGGCTTAGTGCACCAGGGCCCGCACCTGCCTCCGGGACGCCAGCCCCTGCCTGCGGGGGGCGCGAGTGGGGCTCCTCCTGGGCCCCCGCCCATCTCTCGGCTGGGGACTCGGCTCTCAGGAGCCCGCGGGCGGCCGAGAAGGCGGCAGAAAGCGCTGAGTCACGTTCAGGGCCTGGGGGGGCCCCCCGGGGAGCCCGGCCTTCCTGGCGCGGGCTGCGGGAGCGCGCGGGCCCGCGGGGGGTCGGGGCTGCGGGGGCGGGGGCGCATCCGGGGTGCGGCTGGGTGCAGGAGGCGACGGGGGGCGCTCCGGGGCTTGGGGGTGTCGCCCGGAGCCCCCGCGCAGGGCAGCCCGGCCGCGGCGTCCTCGGTTGCCAGGAGCCGCAGGACCGAAATGCGGGGGGTGCCCGCGGCTGACGTCACGGCGCCCGCTGGCCCGGACCCCCTCCGCGGGCGGGTCTAGGCGACGGGGTGGGGGGCGCCCCCCACATGGCAGCAGCCGCCCTGGCCGCCGGGCTCGGCCCGCACCCCGGGCCCTCCCGAGTCTCCCTCCCCCGCGGGCTTTCTTCTCGTCCCCACGTTGCTCTTTTCAGCCCCTTTCCGCCCCCACCCCCGCCCGGTTCCACCGTCCACCTGCCCTCCGCTGCTCTCTTCCTTTCTTTGCACCCCCGGGACTTTCTCGCAGCTTCCAGCCGCCGGGAGCCGCCGAGAGGCCCGTGGGTGTCGGGCGCCCCCTCGCGGCCCCCTGTGCGCCCGGCCTGGGGTGGGAGAGACCCGGCGCTGGCCCCCCAGCACCCCTTACCGGTCGGGGGCAGGGTGCAACTCCTGACGGGGGGGGGGGCGCCCCCCAGCGGCCCGGCTCACAGGGTTCTGGAAAGCAGAAGGCCCTTGGGACTGAAGAAGCCGCAGGGGAGCCGGCAGAGAAGGGGCAGATGTTGCTCCAAGGAGCCAAGGCCCGCCTCTTCAGGTTCTTCACACATTTGTCCATAGAACCTCCTCAGGGACCTGCTGGAAGTCTGTGGTCTGACCTGCAGGGGAGAGAAGGGCGTGAGAGAGAGAGTTGTGGC
The DNA here is from genome assembly GCF_053574225.1 of Canis aureus. Classification (NCBI taxonomy): domain Eukaryota; kingdom Metazoa; phylum Chordata; class Mammalia; order Carnivora; family Canidae; genus Canis; species Canis aureus. Next base: position 58,822,789 of record NC_135626.1, on the reverse strand, counting down.
AGGGCAGAAACGGGGAGTTGAGTCAGGAGTGGCCCCCTGACCCTGGCCTTTGGGGACTGGCCTCCCCAGCTGGCCTCCTGCCAGGCCTTCACCCTGGGATCAGAAGCAAATCCCTGCCTTCTCCAAGCTGGGCTGACTGGGAGCTAGAGAGTTTGAAAAGCTAATAGGAAATTTCCCTCAAGTGTTGGTCATCCTCCAGATCCACACAGTGGAATGCCTCTTGCCTGGTGGCCAGTGTCAGAGCCTGTGGCCAGTGGCCAGGGTTTTCCGGTGTCCTGGCCACCGAAGTTCCCCAGGCCCAGGGACAACACAGGGGCTGTGGCTTGTGTATGGCCAGCAGCAGGGTAATAGCTGGGTGCCCCTTGACCCACCTGCCCCCTTTGGGATCTAAAAGGCTCCTGGCCAAACTGACTTCTTCAGGCTCCTCCCCAGTAGCCCTGGCTCTTAAGGCCTCCAAGATGTGGGACTGTGGTCATGGCCCTGGAGCATCCAGCTGGGCCCAGGAAGGTCATTCCCATGTTTCTGTGTGAGCCCGTCTATAACGTCTTGAGAGACAAAATTGAGGGTCTCCTTCCAGGCCTGGGTCTGGCACCTTCTAGACACTTCTGGCCCTTCTATACACTTCCCCTTCCCTGAGGGCACTCATTACCACCACTTCTCCCCCATGCACACACAGGCTGTTATGAGGAGCCAGGAGTAACCATATAAAGGCTCAGCATGGTGCTAGGCACATGGTAATACTCATACCGCAGGCCGACTTCCTGGCCTGTAAGTGTGGGAAATGTCACTCACACGTCCCCTTAGCCAGCACCTTGTGGCTCCTGCTCTTTAAAAAAAACCTATCCAATGTTTGGCACTCACGACCTGCTTGATTTTGTTTCCTTGCTCTTGAATGGCCTCACTGGATGGCACCAACTGGGCTGCTCCGGGTGCTGGTCAGGGACTCAGGACTGGTTTGGGGCAGACAAAAGGAAGTAGGGGGTTCCAAAGGTTCTGGATAGACCAACAGTTTGGAACTCAAAACATTTTTCTTTTTTCCCCCTAGCTTTATTGAGATTTAGAACACATTTCTAAGCAGTGGTAGCTGCAGACACCTATGTAACTCCTAACAGTCCCCATGTATAGCCAGAAAGGCCAGTGGAAATCTGGGGTGGGCACTGCTGAGCATCGCTTGAGCACCTCCTATATGTCAGGCTCTTTCTATATGCTGTGTCACTTAGTTCCTGTGGCAAGTTAGTCAGCAGGGCCTTTCCTTAGCTGAAGCAGCACAGCTAGTGGCTGGCAGGCCTGGGAAAAGGCCAGGCCCATGTCACCTCACAGCCCAGCTCTCCCTCCCTGCTCTGTGCCATGGTGGCACCAGCTGGGATTTCACCAGGAGTCAGATGCCTCATGGAACACACTCCTTTGGGAAGATGTGTCCAAAGCCAGACTCCCATCTGCTCCACAGACCTCTCCTGGGACCTGCTCTGGGTAAGGTGACAAAGCAGGGTGGAAGGCTGGGGTGGATCCAAAGAAAGGCAGGAGAGGGTAGTGATTCTTATCAGCCACGTCTCTGCTCACGTTTCTGCTCCTTGTAAGTATGTTGCTGTGATTCTCAGGGCAGAGAGGTTCACAGTTGCCTCGACAGGCGCCCCAATTTCTTTCCCCTTGATTCCCCTCTCTGAGACATGTACTCATGGGCTTAATTTACTGCCTTGGTAGTCTCTCCTTGCCCCTGCCCCTGCTCCTCCTTTGTCCTCCTGCATTTAGCCATCATGCATTTATTTATTTGCTCATCATAGATTTGTCTCTGTGTCAGACCAAAGCTGGGCGTTGGGGAGGCAGCCTGTTAGAAGGCCAGTGCAGGCCTTCCTGTCACCTACCTGACACCATCAGCCCTGGAGGCCGAGCTTCCCTCTGGCTTTTGTCACTCAACTGTGAAGCTCGGTTGCATCTTGCCTGCCTTTGATCTGCCCTCAGCAGGGCTTCCTGGGGCCTGGCCACTCCTTGCTCTAGCTCTGGCCTGGGAGGCTCTTCCTGGCAGTGGGTCCTGCTCTCTGCTGGCCACTTACTTGCTCCAGGAAGACTCTGGTCCAGCTTTCCAGACTCCCTTTCTGAAGTCACACTTTGCCTCTAGCCCTCAAGTGGGCAAGGTCTCAGCCTCTTTGAAGACCTGACTTCAAACCAGTTTACTCAGGGGACATTCAATTTGCAATTGTGAAATCATTTTGAAGTTCACCTGAAAAACAAAACAAAACAGAATATCTAGGAAGTTTTCTTGAGAACCAAGAAAGAAATATGAAACATTACATGTATTAAACAGTAAAAGTCATGTTACTTTAACTGGTCTGATGCTGGTACTGAAATAGGTAAAAGCAGTTCAGTAGAAAAGAATATACTCCCCCCAAATAGGTTTAAATTTATATGGAACTTATTTATGATATAGGTACCATTTCAAACTAGTGATTGAATCATGAATTATTGAAGAAATAGTATTGGGACCATTGGTTATCCATCTGGGGAAAAATTCAGATGGCTCAATGATCTAACATAAATATATATACATAAATATATATATATAAATATATATATTCAATAAATATATTTATATATATAAATATATATTAAATATATATATATTTAATATATATTTATTTTTATGATCTAACACATACACACACACACATATATATATATATATATATAGAGAGAGAGAGAGAGAGAGAGAGAGAGGAAGAAGCAGGCTCCCCACAGGGAGCCTGATGTGAGACTCGATCCCAGGACCCCGGGATCACTACCTGATCCAAAGGCAGATGCTCAACCGTTTAGCGACACAGGCATCCCAAATTTCTTTAATATACAAAGGAGGGATCCCTGGGTGGCGCAGCGGTTTGGCGCCTGCCTTTGGCCTAGGGCGCGATCCTGGAGACCCGGGATTGAATCCCACGTCGGGCTCCCAGTGCATGGAGCCTGCTTCTCCCTCTGCCTGTGTCTCTGCCTCTCTCTCTCTCTGTAACTATCATAAATAAATAGAAATTTTAAAAAAATTAAAAATATTAAAAAAAATAATATACAAAGGATTCTGCAAAACTAGTATAGCCAATAAACAAGAAAGATACTCAAACTTACTTTTCTTAAGTCAGATATTGCTGACATGCAATGTTATGCTAGTTTTAAGTTTGTCCAACAACTACAACACAGTCCAATAACTATGGGCAATTAGGTACATTAGCTCACCACTAGAAGGGCAGTTACCCTGTGTCAGCACATAAAGTTATTATATTAACCATGTTCCCAAGTCTTTTAATTTCCTCAAACTTTTTTTTTTTTAAGAGAAGGAAAGGGAGGGACAGAGGGAGAAAGAGAATCCTAAGCAGGCTCTATCATACTTGGTGCACAGCCCAACTTGGGACTTGACCTCATGACCCTGATATCATGACCTGAGCCAAAATGGATAGTCAGACACTTAACCAACTGAGCCACTCAGATGCCCCTCAAACTTACATTAATTAATTAATTAATTAATTAATTAAAGATTTTATTTATGTATTTGAGAGATAGAGAGTACCAGAGAAGCGGAAAGGCAGAGGGAGAGGGACAAGCAGACTCCCCACTCACGGGGCTCAATCACAGGACCCCAAGATCATGACCTGAGCTGAAGTCAGATGCTTAACTGACTGGGCCACCCAGGTGCCCCTCAAACTTACTTTTTTCTTTTTAAAGATTTTATTTATTCATGATAGACACAGAGAGAGGGGCAGAGACACAGGCAGAGGGAGAAGCAGGCTCCATGCAGGGAGCCTGGCGTGGGACTTGATCCCGGGTCTCCAGGATCACACCCTGGGCTGAAGGCAGCAGTAAACCGCTGAACCACCCGGGCTGCCCCAAACTTGCTTTTTTTTTTTAAGATTTTTTTAAATGTATTTGTTCATAGAGACACAGAGAGAGAGAGAGAGAGGCAGAGACACAGGCAGAGGGAGAAGCAGGCCCCATGCAGAGAGCCCTACGTGGGACTCGATCTAGGGTCTCCAGGATCACGCCCTGGGCTGCAGGCGGCGCTAAACCACTGCGCCACCGGGGCTGCCCCCAAACTTACTTTTAATTGAAGAAAAATTAAACACGAGATGCTATTTACAATTTATATATATATATATTTTTAGGATTTAATTTTCTAGGTTTACAGGAAAAGTTGTGCAGAAAGTACAGAATTCCCACATGTCTCCCCTTGTCTCTTTGCAAGAGTTAGGATTTCTAGCGCGATGTTGAGCAATGGTGAGAGTGGACAGCCTTGCCCAGCTCCCCATCTTAGGGTGAAAGTGTCGAGCTTCTCACTACTAGGTAATGATGTTAGCTGTAAGTTTTTATTGTTGTTTTTATTAAGGATGTTTTTATTAAGTGGAAGGAGTTATTCTTTATTCCTGGTTTTTGATGAAAATTGTCACGAATGGATGTTGGATTTCATCAAATGCTTTTTTTTTGCATCTATTGGTATGATCATATAATTTTTCCTCTTTTGCTTATTGAAATGTAATTTATTACCTTAATTGACTTTCAAATATTGAACCAGCCTTTCGTACTTGGAATAAATCTCACTTGTATAATCATTCCATGGTGTATAATTCTTTTTAGACATTGTTGGATTAGATTTGCTAATATTTTGGTATTTCTGCATCTAGATTGGTCAGCAGTTTTTCCTTCTTATAATATCTTTAGCTGGTTTTAGTTTTAAAGTGATATTGATCTCAGGGAATAGATTTTTTTAAGATTTTCTTATTTATTCATGAGAGACACAGACTGAGAGAGAAAGAGGCAGAGACACAGACAGAGGGAGAAGTGGGATCCATGCAGGGAGCCCGATGTGTGACTCGATCCTGGATCCCAGGATCAGGACCCGAGCTGAAGGCAGGCGCCCAACCACTAAGCTCCCCAGGCATCCCACAGGGAATAGATTTAGAAGTATCTTCTCTGCTTCCATTTCCTTTTTTTTTTCCTGCTTCCATTTCCAAAGGGAGTGTAGAGAATTGATATCATTTCTTCCCTAAATCTTTGGTAGAATTTATCAGTAAAATCATCTGGACTTGGTACTTTCCGTTTTGGGATTTTAATCATTGTTGATTAAATTTCTTTAATAGGGGTGCCTGAGTGGCTCAGTCAGTTAAGCATCAGCCTTCAGCTCAGATCATGATCCCAGCAGGGATCCTGGGATGGAGCTCTGCTCAGCAGGGAATCGGCTTTCCCTCTGCCCTTCCTCTCTTTGCTTGTGTACTCTCCTGCCCTCTCTCCCTCAAATAAATAAATTAATTAAAAATAATAATAAAAATAAAAAACAAGAGCTTATTCTGTGTATAATGTGTTTGGATTTGTACAAACGCACTGGGAAAGTAGTAACTGGTTATGTTTGGGACAAAGGAGCTTGGGGCTTAGCGGGAAGAGGGCATCTTCTGTTTTTCATCTTATACCCTCCTTACCATTTGAATTTTTAACCTTGAATAAGAATTACATTTGGAAAATAGTTTTAAAACCAAACTGCAGGTTTGAGCTCACAGGTATTTCAAAGCATGCTAACCATTTCCTGTGCACCCTCTTCCTTGTAAGAAAGGACATGAAAGGCTGCCCACCCCTGGGGTCTGGACACCTTGGTCCTTTGTCTCAATTTATATCTGAGAGGATTTCAAAGAAAAGAAAAAACAGCCTCCTGACCACTCTTTCAGATGGCACTGTTGATGGCTGATGGTTTCTAAATGAGCAAGACAGGCTATTTTTTATCATTACTGAAAAAAGGAAAATTTGCTTCCTTAGAAGTGTTTTAATGGAAAGGTAATTTAAACTCATTATCTTTAGAAACTAGAGAAACTGAATCATCCATATCTACTCTACTTACCATTTTAGTATTTTGTGTTTTCCTTTTTTGCAGTGCATCGCCCATATTTCCAATGGCTGTAATCCCAGCTGTATATGTCCTGGCATATACAATGCCAGTATTGTTCCTGGACCAGGAAACATTCATCTGGAGGAATTGTATACCTGGTTCCTTAGGAAGAACACAAAGTCTGGAATTAGGAAGCTACGAAACTAACGAACATGCTGCTGGGAGAGAGAGCTCTTCCACCCTCCTTTCCTCTGGAAAGAGAATCTCTGTGAGTGGGCAGTGGGGGGCCTGCCTATGATTGCCACTTCTGGTTCCACACAAGTTTCCAAATTAAAAGCAAGGTGTCTGAGGCTGTAACTGAAACACCACTTGCTCCTTTTGCTAAAGCAGCTTGTTCTGAGTACAGGCTGGGGAAGTACAGCTTCTACTGAATCAGTGTCTACTTGTCAACACATGCCTGACATTGGGTTGTGAACAATTTAAACTCATCTTTCATTCTGTTTGCCTTTTACTAGATATAGTTGTCATAAATATAACCTGCTTTTTGCAACAGATTTTCTTGAAAATAAAATTGGTAGCTTTGCATAGCAACAAACACCACTCCTGAGCTACCCAGCATGGGGACGAGGGGAGCAGCCTCAGCTGTACCCTCTCCCAGCCAGCTGTGTTGACTTAGTGCACCTGGCCCCTCTGAGCCTGAGCTTCCTCATCTGCAGCAGGGAGACAACAGCTGTGCCTGACTTGTAAGTTTATTGTGAGGATTAGACAAGATAAGGAGGAAGGATGGTGTTTGTAACAGAGAGAGACAAACAGAAGGCTCTCAATACCGGATAGCTGGCTACCAGATTACACTTAGTAAAGGGGATTTGAGAAAATATAGAAAAGCACACAGATATGTATTGTATTTGCAAAAATGCCATGATATTGTGCCGAGTTCAAAGTATTTGTTCATGATTACAGGGATCCTAAGACTTACAGAGCAAGACATTATCAATATTTTTCTTTGAGCATCTACCCTGGGCTTGGTGCTGTTCAGAGATGTAGGTGCTGAAGGGGGCTCTCTGGGCTGCTCTACCAAGTCCAAAGTCCTTCCCACCGTAGCCCTCCGGGCCCTCATTCTGTACTGTGGCACCTGTTTTAAACTTTCCCCTTGGGCAGCCGGGGTGGCTCAGTGGTTTAGCACCGCCTTTGGCCCAGGGTGTGATCCTGGAGAGCCGGGGTTGAGTCCCATGTAGGGCTCCCTGCATGGAGCCTGTGTCTCTGCCTCTCTATCTCTCTCTCTCTGTGTGTCTCATGAATAAATAAATAAATAAAATCTTTAAAAAAATAAAATAAACTTTCCCCTTTACTTTGTTCTCAGGACTGCACAAGGACCTCCTCCGTGAAATCATCGCAGGTGCCATTCTACAATGACTCTGCCTTTTTATCTCCTCCATCTGCCACAGGGCTGCACTTCTTGGTGGTTTCCTTCAATACCACTTTTGTGGCCACCCACCAGATCTGAAACTGTCCTGCCCCAGCAGAAGAGCTGCCCAATCCCTCTCCAGGCTCTGGGTCCCCTTTCTTCCTCCTCTTGGATGTGGGGAGTCCTGGGGGGGAACACTGTGGTTTAGTATCCCGAAATATCCTCACACACCAGGTCACGCCTTGTTGTCTATCCCCTTCTGCTTGGATGCCAGATACATAGAGGACCTGAGGAAAGCCACACAGCTATTTATCTCCCCAAGGACCAGGACCAGAGGCAGAGTAGGCAGGGAAGGGATGGAAGAGGGAGTGGCATTTAGGTTTTTGCAGGAGCTCTGTCTTGTGGTGAGAGCAGAACATCCAGCTTTGCAGGAACCTTGATCCAGGAGCATCTCCCCTGGAGTTGTGGTTAGAGTAGCCTCGGGGCAGAGGACTTAGAATGTTTTGGAATTCTGGAGAAAGGACCTTGCTGGCCCTCCAAGCCTTTCATTGCCCCAAAGCCTCTATGAGAAATGCTCCCCGTGTGTCTGAATCCCTGTAGACAGGCGACCATCTCTCTTTAACTGACAGTAGTTACCGAGCTGAGCCCCAATCCCTCAGACAAGTTTGAGAACTTTCAGCCTTCCTCTTGCACCTTTTCCAGATCTAGGTAAGCTTCCAGCAGAAGACACCTCACCAGCAGCCAGGTTCTCACTCCCAAAAAATAAAACCATACAGCTCTCTCCAAAACAGACACCCTAGGGTGAGGCTTGGACAGCAAGCTCCAAGCCTCCCGGGGATGGATGGATGCTCCAAGGACTCTGCAGCTCCAGGAATCTGGCTGGGCTCCACACACGCCAGGTTTATGGTTATGGTTGCCACCAGGGCCTTGGGCCACCACTCTGTCCCCAGCCCCCAGCTCGGGGCTTGCACACGACGCCCCTTCATGCTTTTGTGTAATGCAGGCCCGAAGGAAGAAGCGACAGCACAAGCCCCTGGTTCATCAAGTGGCCACGTGTTCGGGGCCCACTCTGTGACACGCTCTGTGCTGCGGCCTGCGGGGAACGCGACATCCGCGCCTGGACACAAAATGCGATCTAGTGAAATAAGCATGTGTCCTTCCCCAGCAGCCTTTGTCAAAAGGGCGAGTCTTCACACGAAGACCGCAAGTGAGCTCCAGCCGTCCAGCTACTTGCGAACCTTCTCTGACAATACAGGGAACACGCACTTGCCACACCCAAGATGGCCACTTGCCCAGACCCGTTATCCAGTTCCGCCTGCCACTCCCAATATGGCACGACTAGCGCGCCACTGGGTGGGGCCAAAGGCGGAAGTGGGTGTGGCCGGGACGGGAGCCGAGAGGGCACACAGAGAGACAAGGCACAGGGCGGTGGGAGCCGCTGGGCCGAGGCGATGATCCCCCCGCAGGAGGCGTCCGCCCGGCGGCGGGAGATCGAGGACAAGCTGAAGCAGGTGAGGCTGGGGAGCAGGTGAGGGAAGGGACCAAGGTCCGGGCCAGGGCATCTGCTCTGGGAGGAGGCAGGGTTGGGAGGGAGCACCCCCTGTGGGGAGACGGCGTTGGGGGCGAGGCCGCGGGGCTGAGACGCGCGGTTCTTTAGCCTCGGGCTTCTTGTGGTCTGCTCACCTCCGCTTCCCCCAGGAGGAGGAGACGCTGTCCTTCATCCGAGACAGCCTGGAGAAGAGCGACCAGCTCACCAAAAACATGGTGAGTAACCCCTCGGGTGGGAGGGGCGGACAGGCCGTTTTTGCGTAAGGCCCGGGGTTCGAACCCGGGTCGCGAAGCTGGTAATGTGTGGGGTGTCTCTTACCTAGCTCCCTTGGCCTTTTCTGCCCCATCACTGAGGATGCCGCAGCCCCTGCTGGTGCAGACTTTCCGCTTTCTGCACAGGCTCTCCATTCTTCCTTCTCTCCTAACACAAACCTCTAGCGACACTGACTTCGGTGGGCTGGGTACTGGTCGTGTGCCATCCTCACCTCGGGTGATGACCAGAGGGCAGGAGTGGCCTGAGATTTTGCGATGACTGAGGGCAGAGAAAACTCAGCCTTCACCTCAGAGGGCTTTAGGGGTCGAAGGAGCTTTGAAATCAAACAGAGCTGGGATCTGGTCCTCGCCTCTCCCTGTATTTGTGTGTGGCTCCTGACAGGTAGGTAACTCTGAGCTTCGGTTAACTCACCTACTAGAAGCAGCGATGCCAACCTCCCGGTGTGGCTGTGAAGGTCGTAGGAGCCAATGTTTGGGAGTGCATCTTGCATAGTACTTGGTCTACAACAGGTGCTCAGCAAATAGGAATTTCCTTTCTTATTTCTAGAGGAGACTGGAAAAGCTCAAATTGAGTAGATGCAAACTGGGTATGTGCCCAGGAATACAATCATCAAGTCTTAGTCCTTATCTAATGAGATTGGCCGAGAGAGAGAGAGAGAGAGTTTTGAAGGTACTAGCAATGCATTTGAGGCGACTCTGTATGAAACTACTTCTTGTTCAGGCTAGGAAAGCTTCCAAGAGAAGTGAAGTTGAGATTTAGCTTCAAAGGGTGGAAGGGAAGCTATCCTGGGTGATCATTTAGAATGAGTTCCATTTGCTGTGTGGCTTGCCTTCAAGTCAAACTTCCTCCACTTTACTTGGACCACCTCCTTTGTGCTGTGCACATGGTAAGTGCTGGGGATACAGTGGTAAACAAGGACACCGTCTCCCTCCCCTCATGGACGAATTATTATCTAGGAAACCAAAGGAAAGGCTGCAAATGTCAAAGAGCTTGTGGGTGGGTGGAAGCAGTCCTGGGACAACCCCAAGTCCTGAGACTGGGCTGTCCCCCTGCAGGTGTCTATCCTGTCATCCTTTGAGAGTCGCCTTATGAAGCTAGAGAACTCCATCATCCCTGTGCACAAGCAGACTGAGAACCTGCAGCGGCTGCAGGAGAATGTTGAGAAGACTCTGTCCTGCCTAGACCATGTCATCAGCTACTACCATGTGGCCAGTGACACTGAGAAAATCATCAGGGAGGGGTGAGCTAGGGCCAGAGGGTCACATTGCCAACACCTCTTGGGCCAGTGACAACGCTAGGCTTTTGAATATATTTGAGCCCAGAATCCGTTGTGTTAATTCTCTTCCCTTCTAGATTCCATTCTCTTGGTCCTTCTTCTTCATCTTCCATCTGCCCAGGCTGATGCAGCTCTTTGCCTTCACAGCCCCACAGGCAGGCTGGAAGAGTACCTGGGGAGCATGGCCAAGATTCAGAAGGCTGTGGAGTATTTCCAGGACAATAGCCCAGACAGCCCAGAGCTCAACAAAGTGGTGAGAGGCCCGTGGGTGAATGTGGGAGGTTTGGGGACACCAGGCCCTGCCCTGGTCTCATGAGGGACACAGGGCCAGCTTAAAGGAGAACCTAGTAGAAGAAACAGTTGTAGGCAATGCAGTATGCATACTGCAGGCATGAAGACTTCTGCCTTTGAAATTATAGATAACATATTTTTATTATGTTTTTATAATTTAAACTAAATTACACATCCAATATAAATTTCATATTTGAGCTTTATACATTCATTTGTGTTTTTTTCTGTTGTGGTACAAACATAATATAAAATTTGCCATTTTAATCATTTTTAAGTGAGCAGTGGCATTAAGTACATTCACGTTGTGCACCTGCCACCCCCATCCATCTCCAGAACTCCTTCCATCTTCCCAGAATGAAACTCTTGCCCACTAAACATTTAACTCCCATTCCTCCTTTTCCCCAGCCCCTGGCAAGCATCATTCTCCTTTATATCTCTATGAATTTGATTGTTCTCAGAACCTGCATTCGTGTTTTCATGTTTGATTTCTTTGTTTTACAACTTTGTGTTTAAGTATTAGAGTTAGCAGGTGACCAGAGCAGAATGGGGTAAGGCTAGAAAGTGAGGTTGTCTCAAGGCACCAGGAAAAGGGGAGAATGCAGACCCGAAAAGTGGTAGGAGCAGAGCCCCAGACCTCCCAAAGCGGGAAGAACAGTAGAGGAAGGGTCAACTCAGACCTAGTCACCCAGCACACCTTCCTGTTGGCACTACAGTTCTCACCCCAAGTATATGTCTTGCCCAAAACAGGAAGTAAGCGAGATACGCAGATGGGAACCTGGCCTTTCTCAAACCCAGAAAGCTTTTGCTTAGAGCAGTACTTCCCAACATTTCTCCCATCGGGGTTTGTGATGGAAGTGAGGACATTTGTATGTCACACTGGGGTGAACTAGTAACCAGGCAGTGGTTTCTGGCCACCCAAGGTTCTTTCTTCTTGCCTGGAGGATTGGCAGGATCAGTACCTTGGAACACCAGACACCAATGGGGACACACCAGTGTCATCAGTGCACTGCAGCACATGGGTGGAGGGCCTGTCTTGCAATTAGGGTGTCAGGGACTGGACAACTTTGTTTTGGGGCTCATTGCTAAGTTTGGATCGTGGAGTGAAGAGCTATACTAGAACTTGGGCGTGGGGCTAGGGTGGAGACTGAACACGTTAGCCAGAGGTCTCAAGAGGATGTCCTCCTCGTTCAAGCAGAGATGGTCCAACTCCTTCCTCTCTCGTGTTTGAAATACCTTTATTGAGATATAATTATTTCTTGAAATGTAATTCACATACCATAACAATTGCTCATTTAAAGTATGCAATTCAGTGGTTCTAGTATAATCATGGAGTTGCACGACGTCACTGGAACCAATTTGAGAACACTTCCATCACCCAAACAAGAGCCCTGAACCTACTGGCAGCCACTCCTCTCTGCTCTTCTTCCCAGTCACGTGCCCCTGCTAGTCCATGGTCTACTCTGTTTCTCCAGATTTGTTCATTCTGGGCTTCTCCTGTGAATGGTATCATGTAATGTGTGACCTTTTGTGTCCACCTTCTTTGATCTACCATAATGTGTTTTTTTAAAGATTTCATTTATTCATTTGAGAGAGAGAGAGAGAGAGAGCATGAATACGGAGGAGGAGGGATTCCTGGGTGGCGCAGCGGCTTAGCGCCCGCCTTTGGCCCAGGGCGCGATCCTGGAGAGCCGGGATCGAATCCCATGTCGGGCTCCCGGTGCATGGAGCCTGCTTCTCCCTCTGCCTGTGTCTCTGCCTCTCTCTCTTTCTGTCTCTCTCTGTGACTATCATAAATAAATAAAAAAATAAAAAAAAAAAATAGGGAGGAGGAGAGGGAGAAGCACCGAGCAGGGAGCCCAGTGCTGGACTTGATCCCAGGACCCCAGATCATGATCTGAGCCGAAGGCAGACACTTCATTGACTGAGCCCCCCAGGTGCCCTTGAGCATAATGTTTTTTTTTGTTGTTGTTGTTGTTTTTAATTTATTTATGATAGTCACAGAGAGAGAGAGAGAGAGGAGGCAAAGACACAGGCAGAGGGAGAAGCAGGCTCCATGCACCGGGAGCCCGATGCGGGACTTGATCCCGGGTCTCCAGGATGACGCCCTGGGCCAAAGGCAGGCGCCAAACCGCTGCGCCACCCAGGGATCCCGAGCATAATGTTTTGAAGGTTTAGGCATATGGTGATGTGTGTCAGCGCTTCATTCCTTGCTATGGCTGAGCATGTCGAATTGTGTGGATAGACCACATGCACCACTTGATGGACACTGCACTTTTCGGCGATTACAAATAATGTTGCTATGAATCCTCACGGATCCTGTTTTGTGTGGACAGATGTTTCCCATTCTCTTGTATGTTCTGGCTACCTGCTTCTTACCAGATAGATAATTTTGAGTGTTTTCTCTCATCCTTTAGGTCATCTTTTCACTTTTTTGATGGTGTCATTCACTGAACAAAGTTTTTCAGTTGACATGGTTCGATTTGTCTATTTTTTTTCTTTTTTTTTAATTTTATTTATTTATTCATGACAGACACACACACACACACACACACAGAGGCAGAGACACAGGCAGAGGGAGAAGCAGTCTCCATGCAGGGAGCACAATGTGGGACCCGATCCCGGGACTCCAGAATCATGCCCTGGGCCGAAGGCAGGCGCTAAACCACTGAGCCACCCAGGGATCTCCCGATTTGTCTATTTTTTTCTTTTGCAAACCCTTTCCTAACAAGAAGACAGATTAATGGCTCAGTGGGATGTTCATCGGCTGGTGAGGGCAGAGGAGGGGCCAGCTGAATGCTGAAGCAGCCCTGGACCCTCTCCCTTCCTTCCTCCCGTCGTCCCTGCAGAAGCTGCTGTTTGAGCGGGGGAAGGAGTCGCTGGAGTCCGAGTTCCGCAGCCTGATGACGAGGCACAGTAAGGTCGTGTCCCCTGTGCTCATCCTGGATCTGATCAGTGGCGAAGATGAGCTGGAGGTCCAGGAGGAGGTACCCCTGGAGCACCTGCCCGAGGGAGTGCTCCAGGACGTGATCCGCATCTCCCGCTGGCTGGTGGAATACGGCCGCAACCAAGGTGAGAGGACCTGGGGGGCAGGGCCAGACCAAGTGGGCTTTTCTCCCCTTTATTTCTTTAATCTACCTGGGTGTTTTTTTAATAAGTAGAAGTTCAATACGAAATGATATATGAGCAATAAACCTACAGCTTATGTGACAGCTATGAATGCGTCCACGGCAGTTTTAGGGGCTCCCTTGGGAGAAGAGGGAGGCCATCAGACAGCCTCCAGACCCCTCAGCGGCCTTCAGCCAGAGCCCCTGTGTTTTGGCCCGTTTTTTTTCATGGGGCTCCCAGAGACACATTGGATGGGAACTGCGGAAATGTAGTGTGTCCTTGTTCATTTGCATTTTTGGATTCTCCAGTTTTCCAGTATTGATAAACAGTGCTGCAGTGAGCATACTCAGGCTTTTCTTACATAGGGAGTTCTTTGGCTGTTTTCTCAAAGATGTGACTATCAGGTAGAAGTGTCCAAACAGAAGTGTCCAAACAGATCTGTCCAAACAGAGAGAGACCATGCATGCAGTGGGAAGGAGCAGAAGGAGAGAGAGTGTTAAGCAGACTCCCCATTGAGTGTGGAGCCTAACGTAGGGCTCAGTCTCACAACCCTGAGATCATGACCTGAGCTAAAACCAAGAGTCGCACACTCAACCGACTGAGCCACCCAGGCATCCTCTAATTTTTTATGTATTTCTTTTATTTAAAAGAACTTTACCTTCAAAACTTAATTAGCCATTCTATTGAGGGGTATTTTCCCTTTAAGACGACTTGATTTGGGACCAGGGTATGTGGGTGGCTGGGAGCCATAGCAGATGCTAGGCATGAGTTAGCAACTAAAATAGTGGGCTCTACTCCCGCTCTGCACCCGGCACCTAGAGGGGAAAGTGAGGTTCCCCTAGCAAGGCAGAGGCAGGGACCCCAGCTGCCATAGCTCTGTCATCCCCTCTCTCCTCAGATTTCATGAATGTCTACTACCAGATTCGCTCCAGCCAGCTAGACCGCTCCATCAAGGGCCTGAAGGAGCATTTCCGGAAGAGTAGTTCCTCCTCTGGGGTTCCCTACTCCCCTGCTATCCCCAATAAGAGGAAAGACACGCCCACCAAGAAGCCCCTCAAGAGGCCAGGTGAGCCCCCCACCCCGGCCCTTTAAGCCCCAGCCAGGAGGCTGCATGGGACCTGCATTACTTTCAGCCACCTTGAGGTTAGCAGCATCGGCCCGTCCAGAGCTGGTCCTCTTGGTGACCCCAACTGTAGGTACGCAGGACAGAAAGCACCTAGCAGGGACCTCTCTGCTAAGGCTCTGTGCTCCGGGGGAAATGTCCTTGTGTGTCAGCCACGGCCTGGCGAGCGTGGCCGTCTTGGGCTACTGAGAGCTGTTGTCCTCAGCTGCAGGAGAGGCTAGGATATCACAAGTGAAGGGCTGCTGCCACCATAGCTGACACTGCTGAGCTGTGTACACTGTGTACACTGCCCACTGTAGCCTGTGGGACCTGTCCCTCGTGATAGCAGGTTGTGTTTAAGTGTCTCTTCCCTATGCCCCTCAGCAAGCACCTGCTCCCACTCAGGCCTTTAGTTGGGGTTTGGAGAAATGGTAGCATAGAGGCTGCCCTTGGGGGCCCCAGCAGAGACACACCACCTTCTTCCCTCCAGCGTGGGTATCCTGGCTGTCACCTAGAAAACCTGCTCCCAATAGTGACTGTGCTGAGCCAGCCTGCTGGGCCGCAGCTGCCGGCACACAGTAGGTCTATTCCTATGTCTCTGTGCTTTGGGCGGGGCAGTCTTCCTCCATGAGGCTGTGAGGCAGCCCGCTTCAGCTGGCCTGTGCCCTCTTCCCCATCTCTTCTCTGACAGGCCCACAGGGGGCCCCCGACTGGTCTGCACTGCCCCCAGAGTGTTGGCTGGCCATGGCGGGGCTCACAGGGGGTCTCATCTGTCCTTGGCTTGTGGGTTCTAGAGGAAGACTCAGGCTGTGAGGATCCCTGGTCTCTGCAGAGTCTCAAGAGCTGTCAGCAGCCAGCGCATCAGGGCTGATGTTAGAGAACCAGGGAGCCAGGCCCCTGGCACATCCGCTCCTGGTTCGGAGGTGGGGAGCAGCGAGGCCTCAGTGGACCAGTAATCTAATCCCAATGTCAGCATCTGTGGTCACTGGGCACCTGATGGGTTTGGCGGCCACCCCATCAGCATTTGTCACCCATGTCCACACCAGCCAGCCTCCCCCAGGCCCGTGTGCTGGGGCTGTGGGGCAGGAATCCGATTTGCTTATTAGCAGGACCGCTGGCTGAATGGGGAGAACACAGGAGACAGATGCTGAGCCTGGGCCCTGAACTTGGTCATTAGTGGCTAATTGTCACGTGGTCCAAACAGAACAAGGAGCTGTCACAGATCTTGCCCCTCCTCGCCCCAGCCTTTTGGGGTGCTGCCAGGACCCGCACAGCCTCACTGTGTTCAGAGACAGCTGCGGGGACACAGGAGTCTCCAGGGGAGACGAACCAGGGTTACACGTGGGGCCTCCTCCCCGTTCCTAGTACATTTTATCAACAAGGCAGCTGTCCTCGGCTATTTTAAATACTATTTTATATCCCCCATTTTCTGCCCTGCGAGGTCTCATTCCCACCGAGGTGGCTGACCCCGGGGGCTGTAGGCGCTGTGGTTTTGTTTGTGTTGATTTCACTCGTGATACTAACTGTTGTTTTTTTCCCCCATGCCGGGAGCATGCCCCCCTCTCTACTATCCTGCCTCCTCCGGCTCTGTGTGGTGGCTTCCGTTAACCCCAACTGAGCTTTTGAGTTTGTTCCCGATTGCTTTGGGGGTTCGGGTCGCTTTGGTGCGAGGGGCCAGGCTGCCTCAGGGTCTCCAGGCCTTCTGTCTCAGGCACCGCTCTCCCAAGAAGCTCAGTCACGTTTCACCAACTCCCGGGTTCTGCGTTCTGTCGACCTCTTCCATTTGTCCACGTCCCAACACTGAGCATGCCCGGGGAACCCTGCCTGGCATTTCGGGGCCGGGCCAGGGGGTCCCCAGACTCCACCAACCTGGCTGTGCTCTCCGGGTGGGAGAGCTTCGTCACCAGCACCTCCGTCCTGAGCCCTGGTCTGTTCTGCCTTAACTGCCACTCAGTGGTGTCTTTTATTTTTGGCTTCTCCCGATGGATCTTTGCCCATCTCATCTCCTTCACCTGCTGCACTTCCTAAAGAGAACTCAAATCCAGAGCAACGAGGGTCAGTAGCAGAATCAGGAGCCCCATGTGGGGCATGACCTGGGCCCGTTCCCTCCTGTCCATCTGCAGTGCCTCCGGGGGTCCTGGAAGGGGCCTGCCGGAGAGATGGCGTGTGGGCATGCTCACTGTTGGGGGGCCGGGGCCGGGGCTCGGGGGGGCAGGTGGAGGCCTGCTGCTGTTTTCTCTCACTCATTTCCTAGGTCTTCTTGTCTCCTCTCTGTGTGGCTCTGGTGACAGGGACGATCCGTAAGGCTCAGAACCTTCTGAAACAGTATTCCCAGCATGGTCTAGATGGGAAAAAGGGGGGCTCTAACCTCATTCCTCTGGAAGGTAATCACCCTGTGTTCTTCTCCTGTTCCCTCCTCCTCCACCATGTGTCCACTCTCGTGGCAGGGCAGAGCCTCCAAGCCCCCAGGAGGGCCATGGGAGAGTCCCTGAGAGGGGAGCAGGGGTGGGAACAGCAGGTCCCTGGTGCTGCTCGTTCCAGATGGCCACAGGGGTAGGTGTCGTGGCCTCGGCCTGGTCCTGGCGGGCTGACGGCAGCTCTGCCCTCCCTGAGGCTTCCTACTCCCTCCCTCCCCGTCTCTGTCCTTGTCTTCTATTTGAACTCAGAGAAAGTTCTTTGTCATGGGCAGCCCTTTCACGCTCAGACCAGCAGTGGCAGGATCAAGCCGGCCTAGGCCTCCGGGCCACCCCCACCTCCCCTGGCTTTAGAGAGGGGAGGGTGTGCCGCAAAGGGGATGGGCAGCCTGTAGGCCGGGTCCCTCCTTGCCTCCTA
The DNA here is from genome assembly GCF_053574225.1 of Canis aureus. Taxonomy (NCBI): domain Eukaryota; kingdom Metazoa; phylum Chordata; class Mammalia; order Carnivora; family Canidae; genus Canis; species Canis aureus. The sequence continues at coordinate 58,805,108 of NC_135626.1, read as the reverse complement.
TCAGAGGAGGGACAGCCCTGCCCTGGTGGACCTGACCCTCCTTCCAAAGAATAATCCTGGGAACAAAAGGAGGCTGTCCCGTTTCACTCAGCAGTGACATTACTCTAACTGGGTCTCTCCCCAAATATGGTGAGGTGGGTAAACCCCCTGGGGCTGAGCATCAGATCCTCTGGAGCTGCCAGAAGCTCTCCAGAACCCTCCTTGGTCGTCCCGCAGGCTTTCTCTTGGCCTTGGGCTTGGAGAACCAGCTCCCAAGGACGGTCTGGGACACTGCGAGTCAGGCTTGAAATGGCTGTTCCCAAGGTGGTCCGAGGCAGAGGAGGGCCTCAGAGCCCCCTCCCGGGGCCCTTCTCACACCCCCATCTCACATCCCCTCCTGGAGGTTGAGGGCTTCTTCCCCGGCCCCGAGGGGCAGCCCACCCAGCCCCTGGATAAACGCTGCTTGTGTCTGTGCGGCCGACGTCTTGCTAGGTCACGAGCATGATTTCCGAGTTAAGCACCTGTCCGAGGCCCTGAACGACAAGCACGGGCCGCTGGCTGGTGAGTACCGCAGCCCAGCCCGAGGGCAGCCGCCGCTGCCTTGGCAACAGTCCCCGGAGGGCTCCGCTCTGAGGATGAGCCAGGCCTGTTTGCCTCTCTCTCTCTCAAGTCTCTCTTTTGGGCACTAGGTCTCCTTGTCTCTCTCCAGATGGGAGTGTATGCCTGGCTCTCAGGGCCTGGGCCAAGGGGAGAAGTCGCCGCTACTTGGACGGCGGCTCCCTGGCGGGCAGGGAGCCCTGACATCTGACTCCACCAACAGCTCTAAAGCTCTGACTCGGAGCCCGTTTCTTTGCTTATGGGACCAGGTTGCCTGCGGGTGCCCCCTGCCCCAGCCTCCACTAGTGGGTCCCAGTCTCCTTTTGAGCCAGCTGACCAGCCAGGAGCCCTCCTTTTCTGGGACTCACATTGCCTCTTCTCGGAGTGTAACCCTGTGCCAGCTAGCCTCATAGGCCATAGTCCACCACTGCCTTCTTAGACATTCCAGAATGTCTGGTGGGGCTGAGAACTGCCCTCAGTGACCTAGCATTTTCTCAGATGGGTGACCACAGTGCCCTTGAGACAGGCACTGCCTCTCGCCCACCCTGGCCACCCTCTTTCTGGTGCAGTTCAGAATCCTAAGTCCTGGGGTCAGGCATACCGTGGCTAGGAAGCCGATTTAGGGCTCTTCCCTCTTTATCCCCTCATCGATCTCCCTACCACCTTTAGTACCTGATGCTCTGGGACGTAAACACTGTCCAGCAGAGCTGAAAATGAAGCCAGGACAAAGGCTGGATTCAGCCCCGTTTTTCCTTTTGAGCAGTCAGGCCTGCTGGAATCCTCTCAGCTTTCTGCCAGAATAGTCCTCCTCCTCCCCATCTCCTGCTGGCCCGAGCTACAGGCCAGGAGCTGGGGAGACCCAGCAGGGAGAGCGGCTTCCCGCAGGCCAGCAGCTCAGGGGCACTGCTGTCCCTCCAGGGAGAGACGACACGCTAGATGTGGAGACCGACGCCTACATTCACTGTGTCAGTGCCTTCGTCAAGTTGGCCCAGAGCGAGTACCAGCTGCTGATGGACGTCATCCCTGAGCACCATCAGAAAAAGACCTTTGATTCTCTGATCCAGGTGCTGCCCCGCCCCCACCCTGCTCCTGGGTCCTGACCAGATGCCCCAGCAGAAGCTGCCACCACAGAAGCTCACGTTTGGGACAGACCTGTTGTCCTGTAGCCTTCAACTAGAGCCACACAACTAGTGTGTGTGTGTGTAGGGGGGCGGGGGTTCCTCCCCATTGCTGCCCCCTGCTGAGGCAGGGGCCCCTGGGAAGCCGCTCACACCCCTCTGCCCCCCTGTGAGCCGCATCCTTGCCATGCTCTCCCAGGATGCACTGGACGGGCTGATGCTCGAAGGGGAGAACATCGTGTCTGCTGCCCGCAAGGCCATCATCCGACACGACTTCTCTGCCGTGCTCACTGTCTTCCCCATCCTGCGGCACCTCAAGCAGACGAAGCCCGAGTTTGACCAGGTGCTCCAGGTATGTGGGTAGGAAGACCCGGGGACACAGGGAGGAGGAATCGTGCTGCCTGGCATGGCCTCCCAAGGGGTGCAGCTTCTCTGCCCTCATGCCTCCAGTCAGAAGGTGAGCGGAAGCAGCTTCTACACGGGGCCGCAGATGTAGGCACACACTCACAGGGTGACCGAACAGGAGTGGGAGCCCTGCAGTGAGGGGCAGGGAGGCAGCTGGCGGGGAGCCAGGCTCAGCTCTGCAGCCGTGTCCGTCCTTAGGGTACAGCTGCCAGCACCAAGAACAAGCTGCCCGGCCTCATCACCTCCATGGAGACAGTTGGAGCCAAGGCATTGGAGGACTTTGCCGACAACATCAAGGTGCTCTCCCTCTCCATCTGCGGCCCTAGAACTGTGGGCAGGACCCCCAGGGGCCTGCCTCGGGGGCTCCTACGGAAACCAAGCCACCCAGCTAGCCCATTGACTAGCTGGCTGTGCTGCTAGTCAATACCCAGGGGGCTCCAGAGCCTCTGAGGGGTGAGGCTGCTGCCCTATTTTTCCTGTCCCATCTCTCACCTGTGTGCCTGAGGGGCACCCCAACACCTCTCTGCCAGGAGGTGGCATCGGGTGCAGACAGCCTGGGCCCCGGGGTGGAGCGCAAGGCCTTGGAAGCAGGTTCAGGAAGTTGGGACTGTTTTTTCCACAGAATGATCCAGACAAGGAATACAACATGCCCAAGGATGGCACCGTGCATGAGCTCACAAGCAATGTAGGTGCTGCCCCGGGTTGCCTGGGGAGGGGAGGGACCCAGCCTAGCCCAGAGCTTGTGGCAGGATGGATGGCAAAGTATTTCGTGTCTCCAGTAGACTGGATCATTCAGGGCAGGAAGCTTGCAACCACTCTTCCCTTGGCAGACCCCAGGCCCTGCACTTGCCCTGGAACGGTCAGAAGGGGTGTGTTTGGGAGGTGATCTGACTCTAAGGTCCTGCCCTTGACCTTCTCCCTGGACCTGTTTTCTCCCCACACAGGCCATCCTTTTCCTACAGCAACTCCTGGATTTCCAAGAGACAGCCGGGGCGATGCTGGCCTCCCAAGGTACTTGGCACCTCCCAGTGGGGCCCCCTCCCCATACCCCACTCCTCCCTCTTGTCTGGAGACACAGGGTTACTGGCCACCTCTGGGAGAGATTTCCTCCGGCTCTGTGAAGTGGGGTTTGACTGTGCCTTTCCTGACCCGACCTCCCTCCCTTCTCGCTCCTTCCACCGTCCTCGCTCTGGAGAGTGGCACTCCCTGGTTCGAAGATGCCCTGCCTGCCTCGCCCCTCCTTCCGCATTTCTCCATCTGCTCTTGGGTTCGCCTGTCCTCCCGATTAGTCTCACACAGCTGACCGTTCCGTGGGCTGGCGCCTCAGGGCCAGCCGGGTGTCTTCCCACTGACTGCTGCCCTGGCATTGGAGCTGGGGAGGTTGGCATGGAAGGAGGTTGGCATTTCTGAGCACCAAGACCCAACCCAATTTGTTGGGGCCCCCGGGCCCTCCCCCTCCCTCCATTTTGGGGGCGAGGGAGCCAGGAGCGGCCTCTGGCCTGCAGTTCTCTAGATCCCCACTTCGCTGCGTGCTCCCTCACCTTCCGGGGAGCAGCCTGGGTGTGTCCTGCTGTCTGTGTTCTGGCTGTCACGGGGAGGGGTCTGCTTGCTCGGGGACACGGTTGCTAACCTGTGTTTGCACTTTGCGTCTTTCTCCCTTCTTTGTCTCCCCTTCCCCTCTGAGTGCACTGCCTTTCACTCCGTAGTTCTTGGGGACACATACAATATTCCTTTAGACCCCCGAGGTAAGCGGCAGGGCTCTACAGCCCCATCCTACCCCTCTGAAACCCCATGGGTGAGATTCCTTAGGGACAGAGGCACCCAGACAGACTCAGGACCTATTGGGAGCGGGGATCAGAGGGGATGTGGGTTTCTCTAGGGCACTCCCAACTCTCTCAGCTCCCAGCAAGGCTGGCTGCACCCTCCAGGCTAGCCTAGTGCCTGCCCCCTCCCTCCCCATATACCCTCACCACCACCTCCTTGGTCTTCTGTTTGTCTAGAGGGGCCCGGTAGAGGAGGTTGTGGGAAGTGGGGGAGAAAGGGGAAAGGCCATAGGGAGCCCACTCTGAGACCCTGCTGTTCACAAATATGATAAGTGGACCTTATAGAGAGCACCTTGCATTAGTTGGGGCTGGGGGGAAAGGGGTGTCCCACTCCTGTGCCCCCAGACTTCCTGCTGATCATGGGCCAGCTCATTAATCCTGCCACCTATCACCATAGAGGGGCTTGCCCTGGGCTCCAGGAAGAGGCTGCCCAGGGGGTGCTCCTGCAGCAGGTGGGAGCTTGGCAGCTCAGCAGACCAACCCCTTCCCCGTTCTGCGTCCAGTCTGCCTGAGGAATGCTCAGGGCCCCCCCACCCCCACCCCAAGGTTTCCACAGCTGCTCCAGGGGCTGAGGGAAGGCCAGAGAGGGTCCTGGCTGCTGCCATGGCTGCAGTGACAGGCCTCTCTTCTCCCAGAGACCAGCTCTTCAGCCACCAGCTACAGCTCCGAGTTCAGCAAGCGCCTGCTAAGCACGTATATCTGTGAGTGCTCTCTGGCTGGCCGGCAGCCCCCCGCGCCCACCTGCCCACCTCCACTGGCGTTTCCCTTCCTTCCTCTGTGCCCTCCTGCTATTCCCAGTGCTCTCCTGAGCCTCACCTTTGGAATCGCAGCCTAACTTCCAGTTTAGGGGCTGAGCTGGGCTGTGGGCAGAGGGCTCCTGAGGCTTGTGGAGTCTGGAGTTGGGAAGGACAAGGCTCTTGGGACAGGGACTGGGTCATTTAGGTCAGACTGCCCATGGATGTAGCCACACCCTCCCTGTGCAGGTAAAGTCCTGGGCAACCTGCAGCTGAACCTCCTGAGCAAGTCCAAAGTGTATGAGGACCCAGCTCTGAGCGCCATCTTTCTGCACAACAACTACAACTACATCCTCAAGGCCCTGGAGAAGTGAGTGGCTGCAGGGGCCTGCGCCCACCTGCCCTCCTGCCTGTCCTCCCACACTGCCTCCCTCCCTCCTGCCTGCCCTCCTGCCTGCCTCCCTCCTGGGGCTGCCTGCACCCTCTGCCTGGCCAGGTGGGGAGGGCAGCCCTTGACCTCCTGGAGTCCTAGGACCTGGGGCACAGGCATAAGGCAGGCCTCCTGCTGGTGCTGCTGCGGAGGCTCACTACCCTTGGGCCCCAAGAGCCAATGCGGCCCTCCTCTGCTTCCTCCTTATCCCCGCCCCAGGTCTGAGCTGATCCAGCTGGTGGCTGTGACCCAGAAGACTGCTGAGCGCTCCTACCGGGAGCACATTGAGCAGCAGATCCAGACCTACCAGCGGAGGTGGGCCTCCACCGTGCCCCCCCCCCATTACCCCCAAGCTTGTGTCCTTCACTCACTCTTCCTGTCCAAGCTTCATTACAAGTGGGGTCAGGAATGGGGAACTGCTCCCCTATGAATTCAATGCTCCCCTTGCTGTTTCACCACACTGACCAGGTGGAGGGGAAGCCCCTCCCTACCACCACCTGCTCCCTAGGGGCTGCTATGGCCAGCCTCTCTAGAGAGTGGTGTGCCAAGGGTGCAGGCTAAGAAGACTCAAAAAACTGCATATCAGAGGTGTGGGGATGTGAGGCCAAGCAAAGAGCAAGGTTGTAAGAATACTCAAACTTCCTGAGCCTCGCTCTGTAGTGCTCCCACTGCTCCTCACCCGTCCTTCAGAGCTCCTTCTGTTCCTCGCCCCCAGGGCTCCCTCTGCTCCTTGCCCCTGTTTCTCCTTGGTTTGTGTGTTTCTTCCTGTAAGTGGTCTCCCTCCTCCTTGCTTTGTCTGTCTTCTGCTTCTTTCTTCCTCATCTGCTTCTCCATCTTTATTCTCCAGGAGATCGATGTGAGGCATAGCTGCTAGTTATTTGTTCAATTTATTGAATGTTGTTTCCTGTTCTTAATTTTAAAAGCCAGCAGCTTGAACATTTTCTTTTCCCAAGGAGAAATCTCACTGTGCTCTGCTGAGTTCTGACCCCCATGGATCGTTGACCTCCCCTCCCCTAGTAGATTTAAAAAACAACACAAACCAGCCCCTGGAAAGAGGCAGCAGCCTGAGGTTGTCCCTCCTCTGCCTTCTGCCTCTCTCCCCACCTGACAGCTGGTTAAAGGTGACTGACTACATCTCTGAGAAGAATCTACCTGTATTCCAACCCGGAGTCAAGGTGGGCGGAAGGCCTGGGCTGGGAAGGGGTGTCTAGCAGATGTGATACTTTGTGTCATGTCTCTGGGGAAAAAAATGGACAAGCATCCTGCTGGGTTGAGCAAATGATGCCTGCCTGTGGCCATGACGGTATCCAGAAGAAGGGCCAGGCCCAGGCTTGGGTGTTTGGGGAAGGAGCCAGTGGCAGGGCAGATCTGCTCTGAGGAACACTTTCTCTGCCCTCTCTCACCACCCCCAGCTGAGGGACAAGGAGCGACAGATGATCAAAGAGCGTTTCAAGGTGAGTTGGGGTCTTCCCTGCTCACCCAACCCCCCACCACCTCCAGTGCTTCCTGCTGCTATTGCAGGGACACGGACCCAAAGTCTTTATCTTTGGGTCACTCCCATTTCCACTTTTTTGGTGGCCAGGGTTTCAATGATGGCCTTGAAGAATTGTGCAAGATCCAGAAGGCCTGGGCTATTCCTGACATGGAGCAGAGAGACAAGATTCGCCAAGCTCAGAAAAACATCGTCAGGGAGACGTACGGGGCCTTTCTGCACAGGTGAGCCCTTTGTCTCCACCTTCCCAGCCCTGGGCCCCGCGCTTCCCCTGCTGGGTCTCTGCTCTTCTCTTCTACAGGAACACACAGAGGGGCGTGAGGGTGTGGGTGGCAGATCCAGGGCCGTGGGCTTTGCTGTGGGGCCAGAAAGGGACATCTCTCAGGAGCACCTTAGGCTGCGGTGGAGCTGGGGGGCTGGCCAGGCTGCCCCTGACCTCAGTGCTTGGGCAGGTATGGCAGCGTGCCGTTCACCAAGAACCCTGAGAAGTACATCAAGTACCGCGTGGAGCAGGTGGGCGACATGATCGATCGCCTCTTTGACACCTCTGCCTGAGCCTGCTGCTCTCCCTGCCTGGTACTGCCCGGTCAGCCCTGTTATTGGACAGATAAACCAGTGTTAACTCTGGGCCTGGTGAGTTTGACATCCTTTGGGACAGGAACTTTTTCCACCCCTTGTCCAGCCCAGAGCTGTCCCTGAGCACCCCCCCGCCCCGAGTCCTGGTCTGCACTTCTTCCTGGAACCCACCCCCACCCCTGACCAGCACTCTCCCAGAATACTGGGGCTCCTTCCCACCTTAGGTTTCATGACCCTCAAGCTGCATGGGCCACGTGATGGCTTCTAGACAGGAAAGGACAGAGAAGGAGGACAAAGGGCTTGTGCCCACAGCTGCCTCGTGTGTACAAGAGCAGGAGGGGAAACAGCCTGCCTCCGGCCCAGCTCAGAGCTGCGGGTGGGGACCACCTGTTTTAGCCCTGAAGTGTGGGTAGGGCAGGCCACAGCACAGCCAGAGAGCATGGAGAAAAAGGTAGCAGGATTGACCTGCTCATGGATTTATGCAGAAAACATAGTTCCCGTCACCCACGGTCCTGAAAATCGGGGGTGTTCTGCCTCCCAGGCATCCCTCAGGTGGCTGGAGCAGGAGTGCCCTCTGCACGTGCCCTCTGGGGTCCAGCACACCGCAGAAGGAATCCTGAGAAGCTCTGGCCACCCTGTGTGGCCTGTCCAGGCTCATCTCTCGGGGCCTAGGGTCAGGCAGCAGTAATTGCACAGAAATGGGGACCAGATGACTGGTACACAGTGGTGAGAAGTTCAGGAGCATAGTGGGGGTGGGTGCAGAGTGGCCGCCCCACCTGCGCAGGATGAGGAGTAGCTGAGCTCAGTGAAGACAAACCCTCAAGGCACGTGTGCACGACACCTGGGTGATGGGTTTATTTCATGCTCTGCGTGCATGCTGTCACTAAGGGAGAACTCAGGGTGGCCTGGGATCCTCTGGCTTAGGGAAGAGAGTCGTCCTCCCTCCTCCTCTCTCCAGAGACCCTGTCATGGCCCTCCTCCCCGGGCTACAGCTCTAGGCCTTGGCCCGTTACAACCTGGGCTGCCCACCATGGGGTATGGCCTCACCAGGGGCTGGGTCAGACTTGCATGTCGCCCACATCCAGAATCCAATGAAGAAGAATTGGCTACACACTACCCCCACCACATACACCAGGAAGAAGATGTGGTCGGCAGCCTCAGCCCAGCTCCTTGACTCCTTCACTCTGGGAGCTTCTGGTGGGGGAAGAAGCAGGGAAAGGAGCTGTTTTTCAGGGCTCCCCCAACATGCTGGCCCAGAGCAGGAGGCTGAACCCTGGGGGCTGTCAGCCTGGATCTCTCCCTTCCTTAGATTCACAACTGCTGAATGTTTCAGTCTGGCCCGTTCCAGGCCATCTTGAGCTGAAGAAGCCTTTGTAGAGAAGGGCTTCTTCTCTACAGAATCTCCGATAACAAGCACCCTTGTTATCTCAGGGAGTTTGAAGTCACCTGGGCCCTTAGGGAAGCTGCCGTTGCTCCCTGCTCCATACCTGCGTCTTCCAATGGCAGGCACGGAGGAGCCCAGGGACAGCGGAGCTAGCAGAGTGAGTGCCTGGAGCCTCTAAATAACCTCGCGATCCCCAGCGTCAGCCCTAAGTGCGCAGCCTGCCAGCTCTGCCCCTGTCAAAGCTGCTCCTAGACTTATGCCTCCCTCTACCCCTGCCCCAGCAAGGGTTCCCTGCCCACCTTCAGGATGCGGCCCCAGGTCCCCATGATCTTGCTGCTCCCCTCTTGGGGTTGGGATGGGGCTGCTTCTGGCACTGAGGTGGCCCCGGGCCTGCAGTGCAGCCAGCAGCACGGTCTCCATGGTGCTGATGAAGAGCAGCAGCAGTAGCACGGTGAAGTAGTAAACTGGCGGGGCAGGAGGGTGTGGTGGGGTCAGGGCCAGGCCTGCATCCCCCGGTGCCCAGAAAGATGAGCAGAACACGCTCCTGCCCCCTCCCAGGGCTGGGTGAGGGGCGCATGACTTACTGAGCAGCGGGTTGCAGGAGGAGGAGCTGGGCAGTGCCTGCACCAGGGAGGAGTGGAAGACCAGATAGCCTAGCAGCAGGGTCACCTTGTAGGCAATGCGCTCGGTGGCCCGGAGGGGCAGCAGCCCCCCGCACATGTCCGCTAACAGCAGCGCCTCCCCAGGTACCAGCAGAGCTATGATGGCCTTCAGCGCTGTGTTCTGCAGGCGCAACTGGAAGGGAGAAAGTTGGGGCTTTGTGGGAGGGCATCAGGGGCCCGAACCACTGAAGGGTGGCCCCGTGGCCTCTGCCACATGCTTCACACCCCCACCAGCCCTGTGTGCGCCATGTCCCATGTCCTGACTCACCGTCACCTGGAAGCAGGGCACCAGCTGCCGGGGAGGGATTTGGGTCTCCAGACCCCAAACTACATATTCCCTCTTGACACTCACAATCTCGTTCACTGCATGGGCCCGGAACTCCAGCTCTAGCACTGGAAGGGGGCAGGGGAAAGTGGTGAAGCAGGAAAAAGGTCCCCCTGGTCCTGACTCTCTCTTGGGAGTGAGTGGCAGGGACTAGCCAGGTGCCCAGGGCTGATGGAGACTTCTGATGGTGGCTGGGGGCAGACCAGGAGGTTAGCATGCTCTGTGCAACACCCCACATTCCCTCCAGCTGGGGGAAGGGCCTTCTCAGGTTCACAGGTGAATTTTTATTATGAAACTAAATGCATGTGGCACCACTTCTCAGAGGGGGGTATGGTTATGGATGCGTCTCCCAGTATATCTCATGCCTGCAGTATTAGCCTCAGGGGGCAGCTGCTGTAGTATTTCTAGAGGGCAGGGATGTGAGGCAAGGGTTGGGGGTTCTGGGCCAAGCTGGATATCCCCCGTGGGTCTATGGGATATTTACTGGATGGTTACACCTTTAGGATACTTCCGGGAGTAGGCTGCAGCAACCTTGGCCTCTGGCCTTGACAAAAGCAGTGCAGACACTGCCGTTTGGCCCTGGCTGTTGAGGGCGGCTGCAGTGGGGGCCGCAGCCCGGAGCAGGGGAGAGCTTGGAGGTGGGCTGCCATCTGAGTGGGAAGTGCAGGGGAGAGGCACGCTCTGCTCTAGGATCTCTTCAGCTCCCCTAAGCCTGAGGTGGCCCGGTATGAACACAGGCTGGCTGCCCCCCATGTCACATGTCTGCTGGAGGCCAGAGGCTGCACCTCCCCCCTCCCCGCCTCCAGCTCCTGTCCTGTCAGCACCAGTGTTGCTGAGAGCATAGAAGCTGAGGTTGCAGTCGCTCTGGTCCCTGGGGAAGTGGAGGAGCTCAAAGTCACAGTTGGTCTCCGTGGTGAGGGCCAAATACAGGTCGACGTGGCCATCAGGGCCCACTCTGGCCCGCGGGCTCTGGTCCTGCCAGTCCACCCAGAGCCTGTTGTGGAGGAGGGAGATACCACAGCTGGAGGCTCGGCTGCTTCTCAGAAGGGGGTGGAGGGGGAGACCCTAGCATAGCCCAGCTGCCCTCTACTGGCATCCAGGTTCCAGAAGGGTGAGGCGGGCACAGGACACTGGGGTGCACCTGTGGCCTGGCAGGGCCACCAGAGGGGCATAGCCCCTAAAAAGGACCTCCTGGCCCAGGAACTCCCTCCTCACTTACGCTTCCTGAATAGTGAGTCCCGGAGTCCAGAGTGAGTCCCAGGGCAGTGTGACTGCATGCTGTGGGTACAGGCTCGCATTCCAGGCCAGGCGAGTATCCACCCAGGACTGGGGACATAAAGAAGGCATTAAGGCTCCCGCTCCCAAGTATCTACAAGTCAGTTGGCTTGGCAGTTTGATGAAGGCTGGTACTTCTGAGCTGGACAAGAGAAGGGTCTCCAGTCCCACCTTCCCCGCCCCCTGCCCCAGACACTCACCAGCCGAAGTAGCAGCATGGAGGACACTGTGTACCGCAAGATGTCCTGAGGGAGGGGCAGTGTGTCACCTGGGGGTGGGCGCAGGGGACAAAAGAGGCAGGAGCCCCCACCGCTTGCTGGGGCTGAGTGGTTAGTGCCCTGTCTTCTCTTTGGCCTGAGGACACTTACCACATTAAACACATTGGACACGAACACTTGCACATCCACGAGCAGGGGCGCGCTGCCATTGTTTGGAATCTGGATGGTTTCCTGAACCCTCTGGGGCTGGTTGAAGTTGAAAAAGGATGGCCAGGCTGAAGGACAGAGGTCAAGGTCATTTGGGTGGGAGCCCTGGAGGCCAAATCCCAGAGCTTAATGACTTTACCTTCTCCACCTACCAACTGTTGGCGAGCGAAAGCCCCGCCCCTGGACCAAGGGCCCCGTGGTGCCCAGCCTGAGGAAGGCCAGCAGCAGCAGCAGGAGCCGCGGGGCCATCGTCAGTGGCTGCATGGAGGGCTGGATGGAGCAGCACAGCCTAAACTGCAACCTCAGTTTCAGTTGCTTCTCCGGAGGCCTGGGTGGTTAGTCAGGCAGCTGCTCTGTGCAAGAGCTCTGGGGCCTTGGAGCTGGCACCCCACCCTCACCCCTGAGCCAGGGTTCCGCAAACACCTGAAGACAAAGCCCAGGACCCAGCCCCGCCCACTGTGCACCTGCCTAGGCTTCCCATCCCCGCTTCATTTCCACCATCTGGAATCAGCCCTATTCAAAGACTGCCAAGTGGACCAGGCAACTACAGATTCCCCCCAACAAACACACACACACACACACACCCCTTTCCCAAACTCGGTCCTTCCAATCTGGGCAGATGCCACAGGCCTTCCCTGCTTTCTTGTAGTGGGTGCCTGCTGGGTTGAATATTCAAGCCCTTGCCAAAGTGCCCTGCGCTCAACATCCTGAGATCCGTACATGCTGGAGTTTTCCTGCGTCTCCTCAAACACTGAGCTGATTAAAAAGCCTTGAAAGTCTCAAGAACCCCAGGAGTGGGGCAAACCTGGAGCAGGGCAACGGGATTCACCGCCTGCTCCAGCCCAGCAGTGCCTTAGAAGCGCTCCTGGGTGCCCTGAAGCAGGACTGGTGGGGGTGAGGGGCAACTTTTCATGGCCTCATGGAAACCCAGCTGCTGGAGGCCTGACTCGGGGCAGCTATAGCCTGTAGCCAGGGAAGGAGCCCCAAGGCTGAAAGAGGGTGAGCACTGATCCAGCTGCAGACACTCCAAACGCCCCAGAGAGCTGGGAGTAGGGAGTGACCTGCCACTCGCTGGTGCTTGAACATTACTCAGAACATACATAGTGTCTGCGCCTCCCCGACTTACGGGCCTCGCTTAAGCACTCGGCCTGCCTTTGTCGCAGGCACAGCTGGCCACTGGTGCGGCCTTGTATGTATGCCAGGCGCCTCTGGATGGCCGTGTGCAGAGAGCCTTCTTTGACCCGTGCTCCCCAGTCAGGATTCCTATGGGGACTTAAACTTGGCTGCCTTGGCTGCAGGCCACTCTCTCTGTGGCTCAGCAGAGCACCTTGGGCGCATTCATCCAGAGCTCCCCCGTGAAGTCCCAGAGGCTGCAGACCACAGAGCCTCACAACTGTGAGATATGTGGACACACAGCACGTGATTTCACATGAAAAGGTTTGCATCTTTTTTAAAAAAGATTTTATTTATTCACGAGACACACACACACACAGAAGCAGAGACCCAGGCAAAGGGAGAAGCAGGCTCTGTACAGGGAGCCCGCTGTGGGACTCGATCCGGGTACTACCAGGAGCACGCCCTGGGCCGAAGGCAGGCGCTAAACCGCTGAGCCTCCCAGGGATCCGGGTTTGTGTATTTTATTAACAGAGGAAATTCCCTCCCTGATCCCTCGCCCTCCGACTCCAATCCTTTAACACAAAAGCATAATCGCTAAGTGTCCTCAGGTCGCATTAACCGTCGGGATGCCACTGGGGGCATTTCGGTCCCGCCAGGACGGGCCGGGCACCAGGCTCAAGGCCGGGCTGCTGAGAGGCGCCAGCACAGGGGCGGAGGCCCCGGCCGCCTCGCTCACGTGCGTCAGGTCGGTGGACTCGCGCTCGAGCACGCTGCTGCCGCGGGGGCCCTGCGCCGCGATGCACACGCGGCCTGAGGCTCTCCGAGGGGCACGGCGCAGCAGCCCCGCACAGATCTTGCGGAAGCCCTTGCGGAAGTGCTTGGAGACGAGCGCGTAGACGATGGGGTTGACACAGGAGTTGGCATAGGAGACCAGGTGCGAGAAGATGCGCAGCGCGTACGTGGCAGGTGTAAGCGGGAAGCGGCCGAACCACACGCAGAGGATAAGCGCGTGGTGAGGCATCCAACAGAGGCAGAAGAGCGCGGCCACGATGATGATCATGCGCGTCACCTTGCGCTTGGCGCGCCGGGCGCTGGAGCCCGCGGCCACCGGGTCAACGGCGCGCCAGAGGTAGCGCAGGGTGCGCGCGTAGGTCAGGCCGAGCACCAGCATGGGCAGCAGGTAGCTGAAGACGAAGGTGCAGAGGTCCATGGCGCGGCGGCGAGGCGCGCTCCACGCCGGGTGGCACACAGTCAGGTTGGCCAGCTGCGACTGGCGGTAGTAACTCAGGTAGGGCCCGGAGAAGAGCAGCGACAGCCCCCAGATGAGCCCGATGGCAGCCAGCGCGTTTCGAGGCGTGCGCAGCTCGCGAGAGTGCAGCGGGTAGCGGATGGCCAGGTATCTGTGGGGCAGGCCGAGAAGGGGGACGGGTGAACAGCTGGATTGGCGGGGCGCAGGGCCGGACCCTTGCACCTCGAACCCCTCACCCTCTCTCCAGGAGGGTGCCTAGCGCACGGTGGCACCGCACTGGCCCGGGAGCAGCCCAGACACTCGGCTGCTTTGAGATGTGGGGCGGGACCCCGCGGCAGGGAAGGCGCGCGTGTAGGCCACTCATCTGCTCTTCCCGGGACTCTGACCACAGTCACGCTCCAGCCGGGAGGGCACCCCAAAGTTGAACCGGCTTTGGGGCTGTGATGACCCACCAGTGAGGGTGCCCGGAGAGGTTAAGACCCAGGCTCCTTGAGCCTGGAGACATCGCGAGGGACTTGCTTAGGGAAGCCGAGGCTCTATGGGTCCCACCAGCACACTCCGCGCTCGGCGGAACTGGGAGGTATATGGGGGGGGGGGGGCCTCACCTCGCTGCCCGCCCAGGGAGGGTCAGGAGGATGTGGGGGTTGAAGGGGCCGTGGAGATATTGGACTTGGACCCAGATTTCCTCCCCAGGAATCATCCCGGTGTCCTTCCCAACGGGGCGGATGGAGGAGACCCTCCAGCGCTCTCCTCTCCCTGGGCCTGGGGCGGGGAGGGGTTGGGGCGGGCGTGTTCGCTTGAACTTTGGTGTGAGCCCTTGCGAAGGACCCGCATTCCGCAGCCGGACCAGAGTCGACTGCGCGGAGCAAACCGTGGCTTCGAGGCCAGCGAGGCGGAGGCGCCTGAGTCTCCAAGAGACACCCCGTTGGCTGTCCTGACGCACACGATTACTGGATGGGAGACTCTGAACACATCGCTTCTGAACTCGATCTCATCCGTAAACGGGGCGCAGTAATCCTCCCGTCCCAACCTCACAGGGGCACCCAAGCCGGACGAAGCCGCGAAATTGCGATGTGCGCGGGAAACGCCGGCTTTGCCAGGCGCCCGCGGCGGCGCTGGAGAGCCGAGGTCCGCCGCGGGGAGCCGCGAGCGCGCACCTAACGGAGGGGCGCCGCAGTCCCCCGATCTTATTCCTCTCGTCCCTTGTCCCTTGTCCACCTCGGCTTGTCTTTCACTCTCTCCCGGTTCCTTTGCCTACGGAGTGCCCTTTTCTACTCTCCGCGCGCCCCTCCTCCAGCCTCGAGTCCCGCTTTCCTCTCCAGCCCACACCTGGGTGCCTGACGCTCCCCGCCCCCAGGGGGCCCGCCAGGGCGCTCGCTCACCTGTCCAGGGAGACGGCGGCCAGCGTGAAGCTGCTGGCGTACATGGTGAGGAAGATGAGGAAGTGCACGGCCTTGCAGAGCAGCGAGCCGAACACCCAGCCGTCCAGGGTGTAGATGGTGGCCTGGAAGGGCACGCAGCACAGGATGAAGCACAGGTCGGCCACGCCCAGGTTGAGGATGAACAGGTTGGTGGTGCTGACCGCCTGGCCGCCGCGCAGCAGCACCGCCAGCACCAGGGCGTTGCCCACGGTGCCCACCAAGAAGATGAGCGCGAACAGCATGGGCACGATAACCGCCTCGGGCTGCCAGCCGTCCCTGCCGCCCGCCTCCCTCGCGTCCTCGGCCCCGGGGCCGCCCGAGCCGTTCATGGCGCCCCCGACCCGGGGCTGCCCGAGCTCCTGCCGCCGTCTGGGTTCCGGGGAGCCCGGCGCTCCCGCGGTTGCAGCTGCTGCGGCGCCCAGCGCGAGCCGCCCGAGCTGCGGGCGGAGCAAGCCTTGACCGGCCGGGGCGGGATGTGGGGGTGCGCGGGGGTCAGGGGGAGGAGCGAGCAGCGGAGGGGTGGGCTGGGCCCCGCCGCAGCCCTGCGCTCGGGGAAGGGCTGGGGGACCGGCTGCGGTGGCCGGCCCGGGGACCCGGGCCGTCGGCGTCGGCAGCGCGCTCCAGCGCCCCGGGCCTGTCTGGGCGGCCGGGAGCGCCCCGCCTGGGACCACGCGTCCCTCTCCCGCGGCCCGGCCCCCTCGGAAGATTCCCGGGCGACCCTAAGCGGGGCGGGGAGGTGACCAGGGCGGAGGTGAACGGAGGGGCCGGCCCGCCGCCTGCTCCGCGCCTCTTCTGTGCGCCAGTCCCTGCCCTTGGCGCTGTGCCTCAGTTTCTTTGGCACCGGGGGATCACAGTACCTTCTGGGAGGGCTCTAGTGAGCATGGACTGAGGTGTGTGGCCTGAAGCCAGTTAGTTGAATCTCAGCGAATCAAGGTCCTGTCTCCTTGCCTTAGATATCCAAAAAGGGAAAACATTAAGGAAATGCAAAAGAGCAGAGTTCCCTGCGCCAGGAGCGTTTTCCTGCGTGGTCAGGAAGGTGTTTAGGTTGCAATAAAACTTAAATACTTGTTTCTAATTTTAACGTTTTAAGGATCTAGCTCTTGTGACTCGGAATCATTGCTGTTTCTGTAGGATTATCCACATCCCCCCTCCCGGATCACTGGGTCTGAAAATCATCACCTTCTGCCACTGAAGTGTGACCTCTGCTTCACCTTTCCCTGCCCTGCTCATTGGGTCCCAGTGTGGAACATTCCTTTTCCTCCTCCCACCCGCACCCCAGAATCTCAGCCCTGAAGCCTACTCCCACTCCTTGGTCAGGGAAGCATTATCCACACCCCTGCCCTGCCTGCCTATTCAGGGATAGAAAGACAGCAGTTCATGTTCATGAGCTGCTTGCCATTCATTCATTCATTCATTCATTCATTCATTCAGCATTCATTAAGTATCTACCCCTTTCCAGACATTGTTCTGGGTCCTTAGTATATACCGGTGAGCTCTAGAAAGATCAAGGCCTTCCATGAACTTCCTCTTCGCAGAAGAGACAGACAATAAACAAAATTCAAGTGACTTTTTAAAAGATTTTATTTATTCATGAGAGACACACAGAGAGAGGCAGAGATGCAGGCAAAGGGAGAAGCAGGCTCCATGCAGGGACCCCGATGCAGAACTTGATCCCAGGACCCCAGGATCACGCCTGAAGCTGAAGGCAGACGCCCAACTGCTGAGCCACCCAGGCGTCCCTCAACTGAGTTATTAACCTATTACAAATTGATAAACACTAGCAGGAAAAGTAGATCAGGTAAGGAAATTGGGAGTACCATAGTGGTGGTGATGGTGCAATTTAAAATAAGGTGGCCAGGGTCACTGGGGTAGATCAGTCAGTTGAGCATCTATTTTTTTTAAATATTTTATTTATTTATTCATGAGAGACACACAGAGAAAGAGAAAGGCAGAGACATAGGCAGAGGGAGGAGCAGGCTTCATGCAGGAAGCCCGATGTGGAACCCGGGCTCGGGTTCTGGAACCCTGGGATCATGCCCAGAACCAAAGGCAGACGCTCAACCACTGAGCCACCCAGACATCCTGAGCTCTGACTCTTGATTTCAGCTCAAGTCTTGAGATCAGGGTGGTGAGTTCAAGGTCTGGATTGGGCTCCCCGCTGGGCATCAAACCTATTCTGGACATTTCTTTTTTTTTTTTTTTTTAATTCTGGACATTTCAAATATATTTTTCTTAAGGTTTTATTTGTTTATTTACTTATTTAAGTAATCTCTACACCAAATATGGGGCTCAAACCCATGAACCTGAGATCAAGAGTCACAAGCTCTACCAACTGATCCAACCAGGTGCCCCTGTACATTTCATATAAATGGACTCCCATGATATGTGGTCTTTGGATGGCTTTATTCACTTAGCATAGTATTTACAGGATTTGTCTGCTTTGTAGCATATATAAGTACTTTGTTGCTTTTTATGGCCAAATAATATTCCATGGTATGGTGATACCAATTCTATTTATCCATTCATTTGTTTATGAACATTTGGGAGACTTTTTTTTAAACTAGCAGCTAATAAAGTAACATCTTTATTTTATTTTTATTTTTTAAGATTTTATTTATTTATTCATGAAAGACACACAGAGAGAGGCAGAGACCTAGGCAGAGGGAGAAGCAGGCTCCCTGCGGGGAACCTGATGCGGACTCGATCCCAGGACCCCAGGATCATGACCTGAGCCAAAGGCAGACGCTCAACCGCCGAGCCACCCAGGCGTCCCTGGGAGAATTTTTTAAAATATATTTTATTTTATTTTATTAGTAATCTCTACACCCAACATGGGGCTTGAACCCACAATCCTGAGATCAAGAGTCTCACACTCCACTGACTGAGCCAGCCAGGTGCCCTGAGACCTATTTTAGTTTTTAATTGTGGTAAAATACACAGAACATACAATTTACCATCTTGGATATGTTAAAGCAAACGGTTCAGTAATATTAAGTATATGCAAGAGTGCCTGGGTGGCTCAGTCGGTTGAGTGCCCAACCCTTTGTTTCAGCTCAGGTCATGATCTCACATTCCTGGGATCAAGCCCCATGTCAGGCTCTGCACTGAGAGGAGAATCTGCTGGAGATTTTCTCTCTCCCCCTCTCTGTTCCCCTCTCCCTGCTCTTTCTTTCTTTAAAAATAAATAAATCTTAAAAAGAAGTATATTCATGTTGTTGTGCAAACAATCTCCAGGACTTGTTAATCCTACAAAATTAAAACTCGGTACCAATTAAACAATAATTCCCCTTTCGCCTGCCTCCAGCTCCTGGTAACCATCATTGTACTTTCTATGAATTTGCACTAGATACCTCATATAAATGGAATCATACCATATTTGTCTCTTTGTGATAGGCTTATGTAACTTAGCACAATATTTTCAAGCTTCAGCCACGTCGAAGCTTGTGTCAGAATTTCCTTCCTTTTTTTAAAAAAAAGATTTTACTTATTTATTCATGAGAGATACAGAGGGAGGCAAAGACATAGGCAGGGGGAGAAGCAGGTTCCCTGTGGGGAGCCTGATACAGGACTCGATCCCAGGACTCCATGATCATGACCTGAGCCAAAGGTACACGCTCAACCACTGAGTCACCCAGGTGCCCAGATTTTCCTTCCTTTTTAAGGCTTAATATTATTCCAGTGTATGGATATACCACTTTGTTTATTCCTGGAGGACCACTGGGTTACTTCCATCTCTTGGCTATTGTTAATAATGCTTCTATGAACATGAATGTACAAATATCTCTTGGAGATTCTACTTTCAATTCTTGTGGATATACACCCAGAAGTGGAACTACCAGATGGAATCATAATTCTTCAGTTTTCCAAAGAACCATCATACTGGTTTTTGCAGTGGCTGTACCATTTTACATTTGCACCAAAAGCACACCAAGGTTCTGATT
Source organism: Canis aureus (assembly GCF_053574225.1). Classification (NCBI taxonomy): domain Eukaryota; kingdom Metazoa; phylum Chordata; class Mammalia; order Carnivora; family Canidae; genus Canis; species Canis aureus. Next base: position 58,786,156 of record NC_135626.1, on the reverse strand, counting down.
TCTCCATATCCTCTCCAATACATGGTATTTTCTTTTATCACTATTTTTTTTTTAAATAGTAATGATCCAAAAAAAAAAAAATAGTAATGATCCAGGGGCACCTGGGTGGCTCAGTCCATTGAGTGTCTGACTTTGGCTGAGGTCACAATCCCCAGGATTAGCCAGGCTCAGCGAGTCCGGGTTGGGGAGTCGGTTGTGGCAGGGGTGGTGTCCATGCTCAGTAGGGAGTTGGCCTGTCTCTTGCCCTCTGCCCCCCCCACTTGTGGGCTCCCTCTCAAATAAATAAACAAATAAATAAATAAAATCTTTTTTTTTAATAAGTAAAATCTTAAAAAAAAATAGCAACCATCCAAAAAATATATATATATATAGTAATCATCCTAATGGATGTGAAATGATAGTTCATCGCGGGGTTGATTTACATTTCCCTAATGATTAGTGATACTGAGTAGAGACTTTAATTTCTTTCTTTCTTTGTTTCTTTCTTCTTTCTTTTCTTTCTTAAAAGATTTTGATTATTTGAGAGAGAGAGAGAGAGAAAGCAAGCACAAGAGCAGGGGGAGAAGGAGAAGCAGACTCCCTGAGGATCCATCCCAGGACCCTGAGATCATGACCTCTTAACCTACGGAGCCACCCAGCCGCCACTAAATTGCCTCATTTCATCTTCATAAAAACTGTCTTAGGGATCCCTGGGTGGCGCAACGGTTTGGCGCCTGCCTTTGGCCCAGGGCGCGATCCTGGAGACCCGGGATCGAATCCCACGTCGGGCTCCCGGTGCATGGAGCCTGCTTCTCCCTCTGCTTGTGTCTCTGCCTCTCTCTCTCTCTCTCTCTCTCTCTCTGTGTGACTATCATAAATAATAAATAAAAATTAAAAAAAAACTGTCTTAATTGGTTATCCCCATTTCACAGAGAAGGGAAAGCATTTAGAGGGAAACCAAGTTATTTGCCCAACATCTCCCAACGCATGTTGCAGAGCATGTCTCCCTCCTGAACTGCTGGACTGCTTGCTCCCAAATCCAGGGACAAGGGTCGCCAGCTGGGCCAGGAGCCTCCCCACTTGCTGACCCCTGACCCCGCCAGCGCTTTCTCAGGGTGGGCCCCAGAGGAGAGCGCAGAGGCGCGGTTCCCTAACAGGAGGAGTGCTTCATTCGGGGAGTGTGGGGAACCCCAGCTCCCCAGTATCCAGGGACGTAGACACCCCAAACCCAAATTCCTTAGCCAACCTCCCCCGCCCTCTGCGCTTGGGACGTGAGCTGGCTCCTCCGTGCAGGGATGCAGGAGACAGAGGGGGTCCACCTTCCAGTCTTCCGCCCTCAGTGCCGGGAAAAGAGCTTAACACCTCTGGTCCGGTGCCCGAGCTAGCCCTCAGCCTTGCCGGCCGCGACCCGGGAACCCGAGCCTACGCGCAGGCGCACTCCAACAAGTGGCTTAGGCGTGCGGACCCGGCCGTCGGCGGCGGAGTCCGCCGCTATCCCGTCAGGCGGTCGGGGCAGGCCTCGCTCTCTTCCGCCTCCGTCGTCCCGCCTCCTCTATCCCGTCTGTCTCTGCGGCGCTGGGGCAAGATGGCTGCCGAGAAACAGGTTCCCGGTGGCGGCGGCGGCGGCGGCGGCGGCGGCGGCGGCGGCGGCGGCGGCGGGAGCGGCGGTGGACGCGGTGCCGGAGGAGAGGAAAATAAAGAAAACGAACGGCCTTCAGCTGGATCGAAGGCAAACAGAGAATTCGGGGATAGCCTGAGTTTGGAGAGTATCCTAGAGTAATCGGGCCTAACTCGCTATGACTACGTGTCGATGTGCAGGGCCGGGGGCGGGAGAGGCGGCGGGTCCCGGCACGTCCCGGGCAGGAGAGGCCTCGGGTTGCAGTTTCTCTCGCTCTTACTTTCCGGCACTCATTTACAGGGTATTGTATTTCGATCGGTCTTTTCTCGCTTCTCATCCGCCTCCCAGGCTGGGGGAGCGTCCTCTTCTCTCAAGCGGTACCGGGGGCGGGGGTGGGGAGGCGGGTATTGGGCAGAGTTTTGCAGTTTCCCTGCGCTTGCACGCGTGGAGGGCTGGTGACGGGGATGACACTGTGGCCACCCCAGTGAGCTGCGCTCTTGGCACCTTGAATCGCTGAACTGCGGGGGGGCAATTGCAGTATTGACATTTTGTCTTAATACTTTTGTCGACAGCTGTCGGAGAATGGATAGTGAGCATTACAATTTGATGCTCTGGCAGTGGAGCAAGGATTGAGGAAGAGCTTGTTGTCCATTTTTAATAGAAGCGTAGCTTAACATCACTTGTATGGCTTTTTTTTTTTTTTAAGATTTATTTATTTATTTATGATAGACACAGAGAGAGGAGAGAGAGAGAGAGGCAGAGACACAGGAGGAGGGAGAAGCAGGCTCATGCAGGGAGCCCCACGCAGGACTTGATCCCGGGACTCCAGGATCCCGCCCTGGGCCAAAGGCAGGCGCCAAAACACTGAGCCACCCAGGGATCCCCTTGTATAGCTTTCTTGAGGGGTCTGTAGGCATTTTATCTCGTGGAGAGTTGTTCAGTTGACCTGGAGGGATGGGCCTGTAGTTTACATCCAAGTGTATCACAACCGAGTGCCCGAGGCACTAGTTTGTGGCTTTTTGAAATGAATAACAGATGGAGAAAATGTAGTTGAATTTCTGAAATAACACGTTTAGCTTCACATGCTGTTTTCAGGGGTTTGGAGTTTTACTTTTTGAACTGGTGATAGATATAGTTTTAAATGGTATTAGAACGATTTGGTTTCTTTTTTACAAAACTTACACCTTCTTATTCCTTTCTAGTTGTTGAAAGAGTCCTTATGGCGTTCAGTATTTCAACATAAGTCTGCAGAGCAACGTTGAGGAAACTTTAGAGGGGAATTCAAATTGTAGATAAAGGTCCCTGGATTTCCTAAAGTTTAGCACATGATCTTAAAATATTTTTAAGATTCTTAAAAAGGAGAGTTTGGTCAGGTTTTTTTTTTTTTTTTCTTTAAAAGAAAAACTAATATTTTTATGCAAGCTGTGGCCTCGTTTGGTTGGCATGCGCTAACCATAGGCTCATACAGGATCACAGCTGTTAAGGAAAAGTTAGATTTGGTAGATGTAGGAAGTTATGCAAATAGAGGAGTAGTACACGTCATTTTTAAACCTGAATCTGCTCGAATGAGTAAAATACTGGGTCCAGGTGTAAATCAGTGGGAACAACCCCAGCTTTATCCAGTAGTTAAAATCCAGCAACTTTTTTTTTTTAAGGTGTTGATTTAAGGAATCCTCAGTGGCTAATAACGCTTTTTTTAGTTTGAAAGTAACAGGTTTGGGGGAACAGTTTTTCTACTTGGTTAGCCATGTCCTGTGACAAGATAGCTATTGAAAATGATGACAAGAGATTTCAGTAGTTAATGTACGAAGTATTTCAGCAATGTTGAATGTGCTGTGGTTTGATACAAATATTGAGTAATGGGAATATGTTCATGATTTATTTGGATTCTTACCATTGTAAGTTTTTCCTTAATCTTGGCTCTAGTTCTTCAGATAATTAAGGAATCCCAGCAGCAGCATGGTTTGCGGCATGGAGATTTTCAGAGGTATAGGTTAGTATCGTGTGCAAGATGTATGCAAATTATTGTGGAATTTTCAAACTTGGTTTGCTTTTGTTAATATCCTACTTATTTTGCTGTGTCAGTTATACTTGGAAAGTTTGACTCTGAACTTCTATTGAGTCTTTTTTTTTTTTTGTAAGATTTTATTTATTCATGAGAGACAGAGAAAGAGAGGCAGAGACCCAGGCAGAGGGAGAAGCAGGCTCCATGCAGGGAGCCCGACGTGGGACTTGATCCCGGAACTCCAGGATCAAGCCCTGGGCTGAAGGCGGTGCTAAACCACTGAGCCACCCGGGCTGCCTATACTGAGTCTTTAAAATGTCCTTTTCAAATTTAAAATTTCATAATGAATAAAAGCCAACTGTTTATCCATTTTGCCTCATAATATGCAGATACACTGGAGGCTTTTGCTGAAAATAGCAAACAGTTATGGTAATAATTTTTGTTAATCCTAACCATATTGTCAGAGTTTTTCAGTTCCTTATTTATTTTAAAGTAAGCGCTGTGCCCAACTTGGGGCTTGAATTCATGACCCCGAGATCAAGAGCCACCTGCTCCACGGAATGAGCCAGCCTGGCACCCTATATAAGGAGAATTTCTATGATATCATTATAATTTATTGGTAAACTCTGTAACAGCCTTCAAGTTGGAAAACAAATTTAATATAACTCTTAAAAATAGATGCCTAGTGTATAATATAATCCAGTATTTTGGAAGCAGAAATATCCAACCATTTCATATTGAAGATACAGGCTTTGGCTACTGAACTTTTTTTTTTTTTTTTTTTTTTAAGATTTTATTTATTTCTCCGTCTGCTTGTGTCTCTGCCTCTCTCTGTGTCTTTCATGAATAAATAATAAAAAAAAAACTTTTAAAAAATATTTATTTGAGAGAGCATGCACATGCATGCAAGTAAGGAGAGGGAAAGTAGATTCCCAGTTGAGCAGGGAGCCCAACGTGGAGCTGAATCCCAGGATCCCAGGAGCCAGGGATCATGACTGACCCAAAGGCAGACGCTCAACTGGGCACCACTGGCTATAGGACTTTAAAAAGTGCTAGTAAAGAAAACACTCTACCGATTCTAAGGAGTGAGCATTGTCATAGAGGGTCCACAGTGCTGGGGCAGCATGAGCAAGGTGGAGAGTGGTAGAAAATGAACTTTTTTTTTTTTTTTTTTTTTTAAGATTTTATTTATTTGACAGAGCACAAGTAGGGAGAGAGGGAGAAGCAGGCTCCTGGCTGAGCAGGGAGCCCAACTTGGGACTTGATCCCAGGACCCCAGAGTCATGACCTGAGCTGAAGGCAGATGCTTGACCGACTGAACCACCAGGGTACCTTAAGCCCTGGTAACTTGTGCAGATGATAGTGTAGGAGTGATGGGAAGCCATGAAAATGTTTTAATTGGAGACTGTTACAACTTGGGTTTTTTTTGTTTGTTTTTTTAAATAAGGAAAATTTCAAAAACAGATGTAGAGCTACTGTAATGAATCCATCACTCAGTTATTACAGCGATCAGCTTTTTGCCCTCTGTTCCCTCTTTTTTTTTTTTTTTAAGATTTTTAAAATTTATTCATGAGAGAGGCAAACCACTGAGCCACCTAGGGACCCCCCCCCCCTTTTTTTTTTAAGTTAAGCTCCATGCCATTGTGGGGCTGGAACTCACAACAGTGAAATCAGGACCTGAGCCAAGACCAAGAGTTGGACATTTAACTGACTGAGCCACCCAGGTGGTGCCCCTGTTCCCTCTTCTCTTTAAGAAAATCTGTTTTGAAAAAAAAAAAGAAAGAAAATCTGTTTTGGGGGCACTTGGGTGGCTAAGTGGTTGAGCGTTGGCCTTTGGCTCAGGTCGTGATCCTGGGGTCCTAGGATCGAATCCCACATCAGGTTCCCAGCAGGGAGCTTGATTCTCCCTCTGTCTATGTGTCTGCCTCTCTCTGTGTGTCTCTCATGAATAAAATATTTTTTTATTGAGGGATTTTTTTTTACCATTATATTGAAGTATAATTTATATACAGAGAAGTAGAGATAAATTTTTCACAACCTGTAACCAGCAGACATTATCAGCATCCCTGAAGTCCCTGTTTTGCTCCTTCTAATCACAAACCCTTCCTCCCCAAAGGTCCCCACAACCATGACCCCTGACACTGAGATTAGGTTTGAAATGTGTTTTCGGCAACACCAGTCATACTGCCCTGCATCAGTAAATGCGAGATGGTGTGTGGTGTCTGTGGAAACCATAAGTAGAACACCTCAAACCTTTGGCCTTACTTTGTTATCAAACCTGCTGTTGCAAGTACTGTCAGCTTGCCTGAACTGTCGTTTTCTTTCAGGGGCTACTGTTCCCGTAGACAAAGACGTCTTCGGAAAACACTCAACTTCAAGATGGGGAACAGGCACAAATTTACAGGGAAAAAAGTAACTGAAGACCTTCTGACTGATAACAGGTACTGCGTGCTCCATGCTAGTTGTTAAATACTTCTTGCTAATACATGTATCAAGCACTTATGTATTAGACGCTGTGCCAGAACTCTATCTCAGGTGATGCTTCTCGCAGCTCTCTGGAATAGACACGTGTACTATTAAGTTATACGATGAGGAAACTGAGCCTCACAGAGGTTCAGTAAGGTTTTCAGGAGCTGTGCTGGAGTGCAGTTAGGACCTGATGGGGTATTGGTGAGGGTTCTGGAATGTAAGTTTCAGTGTATACTTAAATCCATGCATCTTAAATGGAATCTGTGTGTGAATTACTCCTGGAGAGTTTTGTGTTTCAGTGCTGAATATAACCATGCTTAACATTCGCAGAAGGATCAGTCTGTCAAGCAACATGTAGTAGAGGTGTCTAGGCCAGTTCCTCAGATTTCAGCCTATGGGCCAAATTGGTCCTTTTGCCATCTGTTTTGGTAAAGTGCTTTTTGTTTGTTTTGTTTTGAGTGAGCGCGCATTTGGGGGTGGGAGGGGATGAGCAGAGGGATAGGGAGAATCTTAAGCAGGTTCCACGTTTAGTGCAGAGCTGCTGTGGACTGTCTCACCACCCTGAGATCATGACCTGAGCTGAAATCAAGAGTTGGATGCTTAACCCACTGAGCCACCCAGGCGCCCCCGTGTTTGTAAAGTTTTATTGTCACACAGCCATTTATTTAGGTATTATAGCTGTTTTTTGTGCCAGAGGAGGAGGGTAGTTGTGACAGAGACCATATGGCCTATAAAACCTAAAATGTTTACTGTTGAGCTCTTTACAAAAAAATGTTTGCTGTCCCCTAATCTAAATATGTGGCCAGGACAGAGCGAGACACCATCTTGGACATAGAAGAGTTAGAGAGGCACAGTTCTTGAACCTGGTTGACTGTGATCTTGTTGAGAGATACTGGTCAAGTTCAAAACAAGGAGCATTGTAGCTGCTGTATTATATGTCATTTACTCTTAAGAATTCTGAAGTCTTGGGCAGCCCGGGTGGCTCAGTGGTTTTAGTGCTGCCTTCAGCCCAGGGTGTGATCCTGGAGACCCAGGATCCAGTCCCACATTGGGCTCCTTGCATGGAGTTTGCTTCTCCCTCTGCCTGTGTCTCTGCCTCTCTATCTGTGTCTCTCACGAATAAATAAATAAAATATTAAAAAAAACAAAAAAGAATTCTGAAGTCTTGAAAGTTGGTTGTTTTTTGTTTTGTTTTTTTTTAAGTAATTTCTATACCCAGCGTGGGGCCCGAACTCACAGCCCAGAGATTAAGAGTCATATGCTCTTCTGACTGAGCCAGGGAGGCGCCTGGGTGGGGGTCGGGGCGGGGGGGGGGGCGTTGATTGGGAAACCAGGAAGCCAGTGTTGAGGAGGCTGGACCTTGAGGGATTTCTGAGAGGAAAGAACATTCTGTGTGAGGGAAACAGAATGCCTAGGTGTCTGAATGTATTTTAGGAATTATAATACCCTGGATGGTTGTTAGCTGCTGCTCAGGCAGTAGAGAGGCTGGGAGCTTGGTGTATGGAGGCACAGAAAACTAGAGCTTAGAGACCGTGGTGGGATTCAGCAGGATGTATCAGTTAAATCTAATGAGAACAGGTTAGGAAGGATCTCTTATAGTGGGATCTTTTATTTTGAAGAGACAAGATTAAGCTGATGTTTAAGGAATATTAAGGCATTAGTTTCACAAAAGAGTCTCCAGTGGGCACCCCAGGTGGTTCAGTGGTTTAGCACCAGCTAGCCAGCTAGTGCTGCCTTCAGCCCAGGATGTGATCCTGGAGACCCAAGATCCAGTCCCACGTCAGGCTCCCTGCGTGGAGCCTGCTTCTCCCTCTGCCTGTGTCTCTGTCTCGCTCTCTCTCATGAATGAATGAATGAATAAATAAAATAAAAAAAAAAAAAGAGATTCTCCAGTATAACAATAAAGTGACTAATTTAATCGGTCCTTAATAAGTGCCAAACTCTGGTTTAAGCGTGTTACATGTATTATTGCATGGGAGATTGAGGCACAGAAAAGTTAGTACTTTGTCCAACATCACATAGCTAGTGACGGATGACACTGAGATTCCAATCCTGACTCTAGAACCTTTTTCTTAATCACTTCAGTATATTGCTTCTTAAGAACTTAGTTTTCAGTTGGGTTGGGATGGAAGTGACGTTTATTCTAAGATGAGGCCCAGTTGTGTGCCTGGACTGCCTCTTTGCTAAAATTGGGGTGGGGTAGGTCTGGGTTTGTCAAGTTGAGGTGGTAGCAGTGTTTTTAATGAGACGTGTCTGGTAGGTGGTTAGAAACTTGAGGTGGAGCCTGGTCAGAGATACCGATCAAATGCCATGATCAATACTGTGAGAAGAGTAGTTCTGAGGAGGAAAGCCAGGCAGGGCGTAGAGAGAAGTTGAGAGGCTGAAGCTTGTGCCTTAGGGAATATCAGAGTCTGATGCTCCTGGCATTCATCATGTTCTCTCTCATTTAGATATTTGCTTCTGGTTCTGATGGATGCTGAACGAGCCTGGAGCTATGCCATGCAGCTGAAACAGGAAGCCAACACTGAACCCCGAAAACGTTTCCACTTGTTGTCTCGCCTTCGCAAAGCTGTGAAGCATGCGGAGGAATTGGAACGCTTGTGTGAGAGCAATCGCGTGGATGCCAAGACCAAGTTAGAGGCTCAGGTCAGTGACTTAACGTCTGCTTTGCTTTATTGAGAAGATTGGAGACGTGACTTTATGGTTAAACAACATTTTCTTTCTTTTTTTTTTTCTTTTTTCTTCTTTTTTTTAAATTTAAATTCAGTTAGCAGGGCAGCCCAGGTGGCTTAGCGGTTTACTGCCGCCTTCAGCCCAGGGCATGATCCTGGAGACCCTGGATCGAGTCCCATGTCGGGCTCCCTGCATGGAGCCTGCTTCTCCCTCTGCCTGTATCTCTGCCTCTTTCTCTCTGTGTCTCTCATGATGAATAAATACAATCTTTTTTTTTTTTATTTAGTTAACATATAGTGAATTAATTAGTTTCAGTGATTCATCAGTCTCATAATATCCAGTGCTGATTACATCACGTGCCCTCCTTAGAACAGTTTCTTAATGTTATAAATTGACGGGAGAGGAAATAACACCGTCTTGCTTTTTCAAGGCAAAGTTGGCTTCTCTTTTGTTTTTGAGCTCTTGGTTTGTTTTTGTTTTCTTCCCCCCACTTTATGTATGTATATATGTAATTTCTGCACCCAGTGAGGGCCTTCAGCTCATGACCCCAAGATCAAGAGTCACATGCTCTACCAACTGAACCAGCCAGGTGCCCTGAGCTCCTGGTTTTTAATAATCAGCTTTAACTTTTTTTTAAAAGTTCATGCATCTTTGAAAATGAAGATAAAAAGCTTGACTCTTAGATCTGGGAAGTTTACAAAATGGAACTTTTTTTTTTCAGGACTCTGCGTTTTTTAAAATTTAATTTTATTTAAATTCAATTAATTAGGGATCCTGGGTGGCGCAGCGGTTTAGTGCCTGCCTTTGGCCCAGGGCGCGATCCTGGAGACCCGGAATTGAATCCCATGTCGGGCTCCCGGTACATGGAGCCTGCTTCTCCCTCTGCCTCTGCCTCTGCCTCTCTCTCTCTCTCTCTCTCTCTGTGACTATCATAAATAAATAAAAATTAAAAAAAAAAAATTCAACTAATTAACATATGGTGTACTATTAGTTTCAGAGAAATAAGAATTTATTTATTTTCATTTTTTTATTGGAGTTCAATTTGCCAACATATAACACTCAGTGCTCATCCCATCAAGTGCCCCCCTCAGTGCCCGTCACCCAGTCACCCCATCCCCCTGCCCACCTCCCCTTCCACTACCCCTTGTTCGTTTCCCAGAGTTAAGAGTCTCTCATGTTTTGTCACTCTCTGATTTTTCCCATTTTCTATCCTTTCCCCTATAATCCCTTTCACTATTTTTTATATTCCCCATATGAGTGAAACCATATAATGATTGTCCTTCTCCGATTGACTTAACTTCACTCAGCATAATACCCTCCAGTTCCATCCACGTCAAAGCAAATGGTGGGTATTCTTCATTTCTAATGGCTGAGTAATATTCCATTGTATATATAGACCACATCTTCTTTATCCATTCGTCTGAGAATTTTTAACTTATTTATTCATGAGAGAGACAGAGAGAGAAAGAGGCAGAGACACAGGCAGAGGGGGAGAAGAGAGAGAGGCAGACACAGGCAGAGGGAGAGGAGCAGGCTCCATGCAGGGAGCCCGGCATGGGACTCGATCCTGTGTCTCCAGGATCAGGCCCTGGGCTGAAGGCGGGCTGGATGTTGAAGTAGTTCCCTTCCCCCCTTCCAGGCTTACACGGCTTACCTCTCAGGAATGCTGCGTTTTGAACATCAAGAATGGAAAGCTGCGATTGAGGCTTTTAACAAGTGCAAGTAAGTGGTCTGATTCAAAAGCTATGGCCAGTTTCACTTGTATATAGTTCCGTTCAGGCTGCAGATCATCTGATAAGATTGTTTCTAGAGAAGTACAATTATTTATTTAAGATTTATTTATCTTAGAGTGCACGCAGGAGAGAGCACACAATGGGGAGGACAGAGGGAGAGAGAGAATCTCAAGCAGACGCCCTACTGAGTGAGGAGCCTGACATGGGGCTCAGTCTCATGACCTCAAGATCATGACCTGAGCTGAAATCAAGAGTTGGGCACCCAATCAACAGAGCTAGCTCCGGTTATTTATTTATTTTTCATTCCCTTTAGGAATATTGATTATTCTCATTCCTCCTTAGAACCATGCTAATTCTCATAATTGATAGAAGGGTCTCAAAGTGCCATGTTTTGTTTTTAGCTGATGTGTTCCCTTTTATTTTCTTAAAATAAGGCTGTTGTGAAAGCTAATGTTTCTTTCCTCACAGAACTATCTATGAGAAACTAGCCAGTGCTTTCACAGAAGAGCAGGCTGTGCTATACAACCAACGTGTGGAAGAGATCTCGCCTAATATCCGCTACTGTGCATATAACATTGGTGAGCAGAGGCTGAGTTGAGCAGAAATGGGTGGGTTGGTGGTAGTTCATCTCAGAGAGCCCTAGAGGATTTATTTAACTTTTAGGCTTTCCTTTTCCCTGCCTCCATCCTTGGCATGGGTTTTGGCTGATGAGAAAAGTAGAGCTGTCGAAGTCAGCCCAGCTTAAAATCACAGAATGCAGTTCCTTTGCTTTGTTTCCATCATGCCAAGTTCTGTACTCCTCAGGAGCTTTGTAAAGGGACTTGGGGTTCACCAAAACTTGCTTCTGCAAGGGGAAGAGCTCAGATTTGAATCTAGTGGTTCTTGAGAGAACAGACCAGACCCTTGAGGATTTCCACTCAATAGCTTTCTCTTTCTCAGGGGACCAGTCAGCTATCAATGAACTCATGCAGATGAGATTGAGGTCTGGAGGCACTGAGGGTCTCCTGGCTGAAAAATTGGAGGTAATGTAGTCTGTACATTTTTGTGAACTCTTTGGTTTAAAAAAATCCAGAAAAAGAAGTAATCCATAATCTCAATACTTAGCATAATTACTATTAATATGTGTATATTTCTATCCCTGTTTTTTTTTTTTTTTTTTTTTTAAGATTTTATTCATTTATTTGGTGGGCTGGGGGATGGAGCACACAAGCAGGGGGAGCAGCAGGTAGTGGGAGAGGGGGAGCCAACTCCCCGCTGAACAGGGAGCCTGATGTGGAGCTCCGTCCCAGGACCCTGGGGTCACAACCTGAGCCAAAGACTCAACCAACTAAGCCACCCAGACGCCCCATAGATCCATGTATTTTTAATTAAAACCTTTTTCATTTAATATTGTAAAGTATTCAATTTTTTATCTCACTTATTTTCTAAGCAAGTAATGTAGGCAAATTAAAAAAGGAAATACAAAAGGTAGGGGAGAACTAAAATGGTAAAATCAGAGGTAACCATTACATACGTGTGTATGTGTATGTATGATTTTATTGGTTTATTTAGAACGAGAAAGAGCCCAGGTGGGGGAAAGGGCAGAGGGAGAAGGGGAGCAAGAAGCCCGAGCAGACTCCCTGCTGAGTGCAGAGCCTGACTCAGGGCTCAATCCCACAACCCTGAGACCACACAACCTGAGACAAAACAGTCAGATGCCTAACCGACTCAACCACTCAGGCACCCTGAAAAGGCATATATTTTCTAAATGGGATCTCAGTATAGTGTTTAATAATGTGTTTTTTAAATATAATATCCCAAGTATTTTTTTTCACTTCAGTAAATATTCCTACACTGTCATATCTTGATAGCCACGTGGTACTCTTGTATTGAAGTCGGCTTCACATGAGCACTTTGCTGTTGTTAAGTGATAAATAGTATTACTGTGAATATCCTTCTTGTACACATTTTTAGTTATTTCCTTAGGATACGTTCTTAAACGTTGCATTGAATATTTTGGGAGCTTTTGATTCATAGTGATAAATTTCTTTAGATTTCTCTTAATTCAGGACATCTGGTTGGCTTAGCAGTTGGGCGTCTGCCTTTGGCTCAGGGTATGATCCCAGAGTCCCGGGATCAAGTCCCACACACATCAAGCTTCCTGAATGGAGCTTGCTATTCCCTCTGCATGTTTCTCTCTCTCTCTCTCTTCTCTCTCTCTCATGAATAAATAAATAAATAAAATCTTAAAAAAAAAGATTTCTCCTGATTCACATTTCTGCTTGCAATATATACAAGTATGTTTTTTTCTTACACTCTTACCAAAGCTTAGTGTTGCTTTTTTTATTTAATTTTTTTAAGTTAAAAAATTTTTTTTATCATTATTTTTTTAAGTAGTCTCCACATCCAACTTGAACTCACTACCCCGATGCCAAGAATAACATGGGCACTGAACCAGCCAGGTGCCCCAATGTCGCTGTTTTAAATTTTCTGTTGTGTCCTTTTCATGTTTGAATTTCTATAAATTAGGATAAATGATACACCAAGGAGGGATTTATTTATTTATTTAAGATTGTATTTATTTATTCATGAGAGGCAGGGGGGCGGGGCAGAGACATAGGCAGAGGGAGAAGCAGGATACATGCAGGGCAGCCTGATGTGGGACTTGATCCCAGGACTCCAGGATCACAACCTGAACCAAAGGCAGACGGTCAATCACTGAGCCACCCAGGTGCCCCACCAAGGAGGAATTTAAATACCATTTATATATACTAGTATATAAGGTGTAATATGTTGGTTATAGAGAGAGACCACTTTCACCATCAACAATTAAAGCTTTGACTTCTGAAAACTATTTTCCAGGCATTGATCACTCAGACTCGGGCCAAACAGGCAGCCACCATGAGCGAAGTGGAATGGAGAGGGAGAACGGTTCCAGTGAAGATTGACAAAGTGAGGATCTTTTTGTTGGGATTGGCTGATAACGAAGCAGCCATTGCCCAGGTAAGGAGCAGCTGCCCGTTCTGTCATCCATATATGTTTGAAGTTGTCCTTGTGTGCTTAAGGTGTAGATGGGTGTTCATTTCTCACAAAACAAAAACTTGTCTTAATGCTATTTGGGATTTGGTCACCAAATTATTGTAAAGGCTGAGCTCATAGAAGAGTTGTTGCATTTAGAGGGCAAAGAAATTGGCAGTGGCACTCCTAGACATGGACATAGAAATGGGAGTGGTGAGAGGCTGGCTTAATGGAAGGGGTCCTGTCGGGCCCAGCAGGTGGTGCAGCAGCTTAACTGTTGCTGTCTGACCTCTTGTCCTAGCCTTCTATCCCTAAAGGAGGGGCCCCCCTTATTCCTGAGCAGTTTCAGAAGAGCCTGGCTAAGCCAGAATATCTTGTTTGACATGTGGCATTTACGTAACATTCATACAAAGCGGTACTACTTGATGTTGCTTACTGACTTGTTACCTGTTCATGGGTATGAACACCTGAGTTTCAAAAGATGAGAGACCCGGGTAATCTTGGTTTGTACAAAGTAGACCGAGACAAAAGCACTTTTTGGATCTCTTCCTTGAGGTGAAAAGCATCTAAAGAAAACCCCTGGCTGCTGAGCATATCTGCAGGCTCCCCATGAACCAGGGGCATTTCCTGACACTTCACAGTAAGCTGTTGTACCCTGAGTAATTTGTATGTGGGAGTGCTTTCTTTGTTAGTTGTGCTCATGAGTTGTTTTAAGCACCCAAACTTTTCAGTGACTTGTTCTGAAGTAGCTACACTGGGTTGAGGACACTTCAGCAGTGGAAGAGTAGAGCTGCCATCAGTGACAGTGGGACAGGAGTTCTGGCTGCAGTCAGAGTTGGGGGAGGCCCAGGGAGCACATAAATAGGGGGCTCCTTAGGAATGGGGCCACAGACATATATTAAAGGACAAGGAAAATTAACATTTATTAATTTTAAAAAGTTATTTAGCTTAAAGTTTAGAAAAGGTAAGTGTTTTTAAGAGATCAGCTGATAGTCCCACTTCCCATATACTTTCATTGATGTTACATTGTGCTGATAAAAAGGACAAGACTGGATTTCCTTTTAGTCTTCATATTCATAAGAGGTGTTACGTATTTTTTCACTTGTTGAAATCATACCTCAATACACTTTTTTTTTTTAAGATTCCATTCACCCATTCATAGAGACAGAGAGAGAGAGAGAGAGAGGCAGAGACACAGGCAGAGGGAGAAGCAGGCATCATACAGAGAGCCTGATGTGGGACTCGATCCAGGGTCACGCCGCTGCGCCACCAGGGCTGCCCCCTCAATACACTTTTGAATCCTGTTTTACTTATCATGTTGTAAGGATTTTCCATGGGCTTACGTATCAATTCACAAACTTTAAGAATATGCCGTGGCTACCTGGACAGAAACACCACAGAGATGAACAAAGGAGGGTCACGGTCCTCCTTAATGTCCTAGATACGCTGCTTAAAGCTTTTGTGTTTTGACATTTTTAACCCTATGGGGTAGGTGATACTCTCATTGTACAGATGGGAAAATAGGTCTCAGAGAGACTGTATAACTTGTACACAGCCATACATGTCTGATAGAAGGGAGTGCTTGCCTGTAAACCATACCCTTTTGACTCCAAAGAGTGCATATTCCTTGAAATTTTCCACATATCAGGAAGACTAGTAACAGGATCATTTTACTTGAATAGTTAATGTAATCTTAATTAATGTAATCTTATAATACATGGTACACACAAGCAGAGTCCTGGGCCTTGGGAAAGACTGAATGAGCAGAATGTTAATTGAAAAATAGTCCCTGGGAAGGAATCCTCTCCAATTCAGTAGATTAGTGGGGGTAGGGGAGTTTCCCACATGGGAAGAGAAGGTTTAGTGGTGTTTTGTCTGAATTTATCTTTTTCCTGTTTTGTATGCATAATTAGAAAATGAAGACCCATATGGGGGAGATCTTTTTACCTTATTCGTAAAACCAGCTTGAGCAAAATTAGCTGAAGTGAAAGCATTTTACAACTGCATGTGAAGCCATTGCTTCTAAAATTGAAGGTCATGGGCAGCCCGGGTAGCTCAGCAGTTTAGTGCCGCCTTCAGCCCAGGGCCTGATCTTGGAGACCCAGGATCAAGTCCCACGTTGGGCTCCCTGCATGGAGCCTGCTTCTCCCTCTGCCTGTGTCTCTGCCTCTCTGTGTGTGTGTGTGTCTCTCATGAATAAATAAATAGAATCTTAAAAAAAATAATAAAATAATAAAATTGAAGGTCATTTCGAGCATGTGATGACTAGTTGAGCTTTGTGTACATTTTTAAAGGGATTACTCTCAAATTTGATTTTTAGTATATTTGAAGGGTTGACTTCTTGGTCTTCAGATCATAGTGTTTGGTTTTTTTTTAATAGGTTTTATGTATTTGAGAGAGAGAGCATGCACATGCAAGAGGGAGAGAGGGAAGGAGCACATGTATGTGGGCAGGGAAATATACAGAGGGAAAGGGACAATCAGACTCCCTGTTGAGCAAGGAGCCCTATGTGGGGCTGGATCCTAAGACCCTGGAACCATGACCTGAGCCGAAGACAGATACTTAACTAAGTCACCCAGGCGCCACCACCCCCCTTTAAAAAATTTTATTTATTGAGAAAGCATACTCGGGTGAGGGAGTAGAGGGAAAGGGAGAGAAAAATCTCAAGCAGACTCCCCACTGAATGAGGAGCCTGACTTGGGGCTCAGTCTCACAACCCCAAGGTCATGACCTGAACTGAAACCAAGAGTTGGACGCCCAACTCACTGAGCCACCCAGGTATCTCATAGCTGCTGCTGCTTTTTTTTTTTTTTTTTTAAATAGCTGCTGCTTCTAAAGCAGTTTAAGATTGGCCAAAATTGGGCTGCCTGGGTGGCTCAACATCTTGAATAGATTAAAAAAAAAAATACAGTTGACTCTTGAACAGCACAGGTTTGAACTATGCAGGTCCACTTATAGGTGGAATTTTTTGATAATACAATACTGTGAATGTATTTTTCATATGATTTTCTTAACGTTTTCTCTCCTTTAGCATACTTTATTATGAGAATATAGTATATAACATAGATTATAGAATCTAGTATGTATCAGAAGGGAGGTGGGTGGACCGGATGGGAAAAGAGTACACTGATAAAAAAAAATAAAATGAAATTATTTAAAAAAAAATAAAAAGGACATAAACTCAAGGCCTCACTCCCCAGAGATTTTGATTTAGTAAGTCTGAGTTGGGGCCTAAGAATTTGCTTTTTGGGGATCCCTGGGTGGCTCAGCAGTTTAGCGCCTGCCTTTAGCCCAGGGCATGATCCTGGAGTCCTGGGATCGAGTCCCACATTGGGCTTCCTGCATGGAGCCTGCTTCTCCCTTTGCCTATGTCTGTCTGTCTGTCTGTCTCTCTCTCTCTCTCTCTCTCTGTGTGTGTGTGTCTTTCATGAATAAATAAATAAAATCTTAAAAAAAAAATTGCTTTTCTTGTAAGCTCCCAAATGATGTTAATTCTGTTGGTCCCAGGACCGTGCTTTGAATAGTTCTACAAATCTTAATTATTTTATTTATTAGGTATTTGTGGAAAGATGAAAGAAAGTTAAAAGGCTTTGGCAAGCAAAAAGGGGGGAGAAAAGAATACAGTATATATAATAGACATGACACACAAAGTATGCATCAGTCAACTGTTATTGGTGAGGCTTCCTGTCAATAGGCTATTAGTAGTTAGGTTTTTGGGGAGTCAGATGTTAATACTCAGATCTTCGGCTGTGCCAGGGGTCTATGCCCCTAACCCCCACATTGTTGAAGAGTCAGCTGTACTCAGAGTCAGTCATCTCAGTACAGCTGCTGCTAGTTCTGTGTTCTCACCTCATCATAGTGTTTGTGTTTATATTGTCAAGTATATTCTATTTAGTACCTATCTTTAATATATACAGATAATGGCAAGTGTACTTGTTTAAATGCTGTTTAATCAAAATACACCTATTGGCATTTGGATTCTATACAGGTTTTAAGTAAATGTAAATTATGGTACAGTGAAAATTTTATAGATGGATTTTTCCATATTTTTGATTACTATTGTAGAATAAATTACCTAAAATGAAAATACTGCATAGACTTAGAAACACATATGTATGTTATACTGTATCATATATATTTATATATTATATTCATATAAATATATGTTATATTTATGTTATACTGTATCATATATGTTTATATATTATATTCATATAAATATATGTTATATTTATATATTAACATATAAATAATATTTATTATTTTAAGGAGAGAGAAAACAAGTGTGGGTAGTGGGGGCAGAGGGAGAGAGAACATCTTTTTTTTTTTTTTTAAGATCTTATTTATTTATTCATGAGAGATACAGAGAGAGAGAGAGGCAGAGACAGAGGCAGAGGGAGAAGCAGGCTCCATGCAGGGAGCCCGATGTGGGACTTGATCCCGGGTCTCCAGGATCATGCCCTGGGCTGAAGGCGGTGCTAAGCCACTGAGCCACCCGGGCTTCCCAAAAGAGAACATCTTAAGCAGGCTCCACACCCAGCTTAGAGCCCAGTATGGAACCTGATCTCATGAGCCTGAGATCATGACCTGAACCAAAATCAAGAGTCGAATGCCTCACCAACTGAGTCACCCAGGTGCCTCTAAAAATCATATATTTGATCTTTTTTCTGATTGAATAAAGTTATTTAAATTAAGACTTTTCAATATTTTTTTTAACATTTTATTAGAGAGCATGAACAAGGCAGGGTGGGGCAGAGGGAGAGAGAGAAACAGACTGTGTGCTGAGCTCGGAGCCTGATGCAGGGCTCAGTCCCTGGACCTGAGATTCATGACCTGAGCTAAAGGCAGACACCCAACCGACTAAGGCACCCAGGTGCTCCTTCAATTGTTTTTAGGATTAGAAAGAGAGAGAGCATGAGCAGTGGGTAGGGGCAGAGGGAGTGGATGAAGCCGACTTGTTCTGAGTGGAGAGCCTGATGTGGGGCCTGATCCCAGGACTCCAAGATCATGACCTGAGCTGAAGGCAGACTCTTCGCCAACTGAGCCACCCAGGTGCCCTAAGAATTTTCAGTCTTGATTTAATGGAGAAATGTTTTGTTTTTGTTTTTGTTTTCGTTTTTTAGATTTTATTTATTTGAGAAAGAGTGTGCCGAAGTAGGGAGGGGGAGAAGCAGGCTCCCCACTAAGCAGGGAGCCAGATTCTTGGATGTGGGACTTGATCCCAGGACCCTCAGATCATGACCTGACCTAAAGGCAGATGCTCAACCGACTGAGCCACCCAAAGGCCCCAGAAAATGTTTATTTTAAAGTTCTGTTAATTAAGTATTTGCCCAAAAAAAGTGAAATGGAAAGAGAGCAAAAGAATCTCCGTGTATTTGGTAGTTTGGGTTTTTTCTTCACATGCTTTGTTTTATCATGGTACTTAAGGTCCTTATCAAGAAGACCATCCTTCAATAAGTAGTTCTTTGAAGTAATATAAAGGCTTAGTAATGAAGGTGATACATTTTTGTGTTTTACTATTTTCTGAAGATCTCCAGCATTCACTTAAGCCCATTACCCTCTGTCTTACTAACATTGCTGAAGTTACTACATTTAAAAACATACGAGTACTTCTGCACACGAGGAAAAGAGTCCTTCCCACTGGATGTGTTTTATTTAGTTCCATGGAGACCTGGTCCAAGATTTTATTTTGACGGTAGGTAAGGATCAGTAGCCCAGGTTTCTTGCCCCGGCTTCTGCAGGCTTTTACTGCTAAAGGTAGCTGCGCCTCAGTCAGATAGGGGCACTAGGAAACCTGACATCAGGCTTGCCCTGTGCCTGTGAAAATTTTGATGGGCAAGTACGCTGGGAATGGTGTATGGGTTTGTAATTGCTGTTCCATGGGATACAGTGGCATGTGTGAAGGATGTCAGAAAGCAGAGGTTTAGAAGGAGCCATATGATGACAGTTTCACATTTTTGAGTTTGAGAATAAGGGCTGAAGAGGGAAGAGTATTTGAAGGCTCACATGGTGAATTACATTGATTAACTTTCTGTGTTAAATTTGTATACCTGAGATAACCCCACTTAGTTATGGTATATTATTGTATTTTTATATATAGCTGGATTTCATTTGCTAATATTTGAGAATTTTGCATCTATTTTCATGGCTTATAAGTTTCTTATAATGCCTTTTTTCAGGGTTTGGTATCAGGGTTATACACACCTCATAAAACAAGTTTGGAGATTTTCCTTGTTTCTAAAAAGAGTTTAGGTAATATCAGTATTTTTCTTTCTCAAATGTGTGTTATAATTCACCTGTGAAACTATTGAGCCTGGAGTTTTCTTTGTAGGAAGGGTTTTTGTGGAGGAGGGGTGGATGGGATATAATTGTCAGAAACTTAGTTCAGGTGTACAGCATAATGATTTGATGTTTATGGGAAAGTTTTTAATTTTTGTTTTTGCTTGTTTTAAACAAAGGTAATTCCTTAATGAGATAAAGAGCTACTCAGATTTTGTTTCATCTTGTGTTTTTTGGATGAATCGTCTTAGGAGGAATGTCATGTACATGTTGAATTTACTGACATAAAGTATATAATATTCCTTATCATTTCAGTGAAGTACCTAGTTAATGTGTTGATTGCAGTGAATAGAGTTATCTCTGGTTGTTAAGGATCTTACAGTGCATTCAGGTTGCTTCTGAGTATGAGATCTTTAAATAATGTGGTAGATATAAAAGATGTAGATCAAACAAAACGTGTGTCGTAGGGAATTCCAGTAAGGTTTTAACCTTGAAACAGTTCAGTGCCTAACGTCCTATACACACAGTTATCAAATCTAGTTGGCAAGTAAAATAATTCAAGTGTAGTATGAAATAAAGTTTAGTTAAATCCTTAGAAGTCGGGTCTAGCAGTATAGCTGATTAAATGTCTATTGAATTAAGTTAACCATGGGTTATTAACTGGGGAAAATGCCCTTGGCCATTTGAGGTTAATCCCAAGAAGAACCATGTGCCCCTTGGTGCCACTGCCAGATTATTTGGCTGGATATCACACAAGTCTTCACCATCTTGCCTGTTCTGATTGTGTGGTGTTGGTACCTGCCCTGGGAACCAAGAGCTATGCCTTAGAGATGCAGGGTTCTTAATTTCAGTCTTTCTTTTTTTTCTTTTTAAATATTTTATTTATTTATTTTTAAAGATTTTAATTTACTTACTTGAGGGGGTGGAGAGAGCATGACTTTGGGGAGGGGCAGAGGGAGAATCAGACTCCCCACTGAGCAGGGAGCCTGACATGGGGCTCTGAACCCAAGACCCTGAGATTACTTAGTTTTGGTTTTGTTTGTTTTTTTTTTTAAGATTTTATTTATTTATTCATGAGAGACACAGAGGCAGAGACACAGGCACAGGGAGAAGCAGGCTCCATGCAAGGAGCCCAGTGTGTGACTCGATCCCGGGAACCCAGGATCACACCCTGAGCCAAAGGCAGACACTCAACCACTGAGCCACCTTGGCGCCCCTAAAGATTTTATTTTTAAGTAATCTCTACACCCAACATGGGGCTTGAACCCACAACGAGATCAAGAGTCACACACTCCACCGACTAAGCCAGCCTGGTACCCCTTCATATTAACCTAGCTGGTGTGGGTATTGCCCCCCTCTGGGAACTAGGATGCAAGAATTCGGTAGACCTAGTTTATGCCTGTTTGTAGAGGTTATATGACATTTAAATACTAGAACAGCAGTTTACTGAAAAGCATGGAAGGAAGAAATAATTCAGAGAGATAAGTGTCAGACCGAAAAGACTGGAGCAGAGAATTAATCCGCTGCCAAAACCCAGTTGCAAAATTCTTGGTCTCCTGAGCCAGGCTTTATGTCTTCATGTGCTAAATAATTTGCCTTTATAATTTGTTTCTGTTTTGCTTTTTTTTTTTTTTTAAGATTTTATTTATTTATTCATGAGAGACACAGAGAGAGAGCCAGAGACACAGGCAGAGGGAGAAGCAGGCTCCATGCAGGGAGCCCGATGTGGGACTTGATCCCAGGTCTCCAGGATCACGCCCTGAGCTGAAGGTGGCGCGCTAAACCGCTGAGCCACCCGGGCTGCCCTGTTTTGCTTTATTAATACTTGATTCTACCTGACTTGTCACTCGTGGTTGCATTGTGACGATGTTGTCAGGCCACTCTTTTGGAAAAGGTGGCAGGTTTGATGAGTCTTATCCTTGGGTTATGGTTAATATTTTAATGTGTGAGTGAAAGGGAGACCATTTGTCCTCTTTTTTTTTTTAATTTTTTAATTTATTTATGATAGTCACGCAGAGAGAGAGAGAGAGGCAGAGACACAGGCAGAGGGAGAAGCAGGCTCTGTGCACCGGGAACCGGACGTGGGATTCGATCCCGGGTCTCCAAGATCGCGCCCTGGGCCAAAGGCAGGCGCTAAACCGCTGCGCCACCCCGGGATCTCCATTTGTTCTCTTTAAAACAAAAAACATCGCTGTTCTTGACGTTTGTATTCTCCTTTACCAGATTTCCATGTATTGTTTACTGGACCTTAGTCGCCCTAGGAAGGAAGGCTTAGTTCCCATTCCTTTGGTTCTCCTACCGGTGTGGTAGAGAATGTGGTCAGACTCGCCTTGTCTGTCTCTTAGCCATACCACCACCTTCCAGCAATTTTTGTAGATAAGTGAAAACAATCTGGAAACTTTTGAATAGCAGGGGGTCTCTACCTCAGGACACAACAGCTGGTTTCCCTCTGTACATGTACGTGTCCTTGAGACAGATCTTGAAGCTGTCAAAACACATCCTGGAGTGTTCCAAGTTTTATAAAAGTTGATCTCGAATTTTTTTTTTTTTTTTTTTTTTAGATCCAAGTAACACATTACTTCTGGGCTTAAGATTTCTGTCTCATAGGCACACCTGGGAAAAGGTGCAAGCCGACCACAAATTCTTATGCAGGGAGTTTGCTACTTGAATTTAGGAGCACATTTTTGTTCATTCCATGGCTGACTTGGGAGGTCTGCATGTAGATGCTGAGGAATCCTGCCTCTGCATATAGAGAGGTATTTCTTGTTCTGTTGTCTTTTCAGGGTGATTTTAGCCTCCAAAATATGTATATAAATATGAGTGAAAGTAGCAAAGTACATTTTTGGCTTTCTGTTTGGAGACATTTTGCCCAGCCCAGGGAGACTCCTGAGAAGCTCTGCTACAGAGATTAGTGATCTCTGAGTCACAGTGCAGTGTGGGTGGCAGAAAATACAAGTAACTGAAGCCCTGCCCTTCTGATGGGCTTTTTCCTACAGTGTGATTTAAGTCTTCTATAAAATGCCCAGTGTAACTTAGACTTTTGTTACATTGGGCATTGGGAAAGTTTGCTTATGTTCAGTACCTTGCTGCCAAGATACCCTTGTTCCGAGGGAATGAGAGCAATACATGGCAGTAAAGAAGTCTAGCATTTTTGTATCTATTTATTTATTTATTTATTTATTTTGAGCTACACTCTCTTTACAGGAAAGCAGAACCTGTGTAGCTGGCGAAATAAAGTTTACTCTTCTTTTACTTTATATACCCATTGCCCCAAACATTGACCCCCACCTTTTTTTTTTTTTTTTTTTTTTAAGATTTTATTTTTTTATTCATGAGACACACAGAAAGACAGGCTATGACAGAGGGAGAAGCAGGCTCCCTGTGGGGAACCGGATACAGGACTCGATCCCAGGACCACAGGATTGTGGCCTGAGCTGAAGGCAGCCACCCAGGTGCCCTGAGCCCCACCCTTCTTAAAATGGTGTTGGTGGCATATCTGCCGGATTGCATGGCATCAAAATTGATTCACGAGCTCAGTGTGTCTCCAGTGTGTGTGTGCACCTGCTGCCAACTCTATTCACAGATCCTATTCAGTTGTTAACTGTTACATGGCTCCCCCAGTCCACAGGATTTGTACTTCAAAAAATTTGGCCATCAAGTTTGACTAAGTTATTACAGTCTTGCTAACTTGAGGTGCTGCTTAATAGTGTTTTATGTGAAGTGTTTCTCTGCGCTGTGGAGTATACTAGACACTTGAACATCTGTGGCTGTTTATGCTTGAATTAATGAAAATTTCTTTTTTTTATATATATATATTTTTAAAGACTTTATTTATTTATTCATAGAGACACAGAGAGAGAGAGAGAGAGAGAGAGGCAGAGACACAGGCAGAGTGCGAAGCAGGCTCCATGCAGGGAGCCTGATGTGGGCCTCGATCCACGGTCCCCAGGATCACACCCCAGGCTGCAGGCAGCTCTAAACCGCTGCGCCACAGGGGCTGCCCGAATTAATGAAAATTTCAAGTGCTCAGTAGCCAACTGTGGCTAATGACTGCTGTACTAGACAGTGCAGCTAGAGAGCATTTCCATCCATTACAGAATGTTCTTTTTTTAAATAAAGATTTTATTCTTTTTAAAAAGGTTTTATTTGACAGAGCGAAAGTGAGCACAAACAAAAACGGGGGGCAAAAGAGGGAGAAGTAGGTTTGCTGCTGTGCAGGGAGCCCAATGCAGGGCTCCATCCCAGGACCCTGGGATCATGAGCTGAGCTTAAGTTAAGGAAGATGCTTAACCAACTGAGCCACCCAGTGGCGTCTCAATAAAGATTTTATTTTTATATAATTCCTATACCCAATGAACGTGGGCCCAGACTCACAACCCGGAGATCAAGAGTCACATGTTTCCCTGGATTGTGCCAGCCAAGTGCCCCATCACAGAAAGTTCTGTTGGACAGTGCTGTGGTTTCAGTAAATTAATAGTGGCTATGTTTGCCTTTAGAAATGTAAAGAATTGGGATCCCTGGGTGGTGCAGCGGTTTGGCGCCTGCCTTTGGCCCAGGGCGCGATCCTGGAGACCCGGGATCGAGTCCCACGTCGGGCTCCCGGTGCATGGAGCCTGCTTCTCCCTCTGCCTATGTCTCTGCCTCTCTCTCTCTCTCTGTGTGACTATCATAAAAAAAAAAAAATTAGAAATTTAAAGAATGACTGTGACACTGATTTTTTCCTAAGTTAGTGAGCACCAGGAAAGTCAATACAAATAGAAAAGTATGTTTGATTTATATTGAGTAATTTACAAGGAAGTGTTTTTTTTTTCCCCCAACATTGGAAACTAGGAATAACATAAGAGTTCTTAAGAGAAGAAAAGGTTTTTCTTTAAGCCCCTACCAACGACTTAAAGGAGTGGGCAGTAATGGGTATTCTTTTGGGCTATCTTCGAGGTCAGTTGAATGTCAAGGGATCAGATTGGATGTTTCTGTGGAAAGTCAAATATAATAATGGAGTGTTGATCTTTTAATGTCACAGTGGGTCTGGTGGCGACACAAGTTCATCTCCTTTCTGCCTCTCATCCACTCCTACCTGCTCAGTCAGATTCTTTAGAATGGTAATGTGGTTCGGCAGGCACTCAGTTAATGAATCACTTTTCCCTTATCCCAGCTGGCGACGCCCTTGAACTTGTGCAAAGACTGTCATGGAGTGCTTGTCAATCTCAGCATAACCATGGGGAATATCTAGGTGCAGAATTTCTGTGGTGCAGGGAGCTTCGTATGATACTTAGAGGAAATATATTTTTGACTTGATATTGGTTAGTAACATTACTCACTTGCTTGGACCAGTATCTGCAAGTCTTTGGGGTTACATTTGTAAGAGTAACTCTGCTGGCACACAGTAGAGCTTAAAGACCATTTGTTCTGGGATCCCTGGGTGGCGCAGCGGTTTAGTGCCTGCCTTTGGCCCAGGGCGCGATCCTGGAGACCCGGAATCGAATCCCACGTCGGGCTCCCTGCATGGAGCCTGCTTCTCCCTCTGCCTGTGTCTCTGCCTCTCTCTCTCTCTCTCTGTGTGACTATCATAAAAAAAAAAAAAAAAAAAAAAAAAAGACCATTTGTTCCATGTGCCAGAGTTCAGGGATGTCAGGTGTAGGTCCTGAACAGAGGTGAAATGGTGGAGGAAAGTGGTAGAAAGTTCGATGATAGAAAAAAATTTAAAGCATCTATTGTTTGACAGTTTCGGATCAATTGTACAGATTTATTTATTTTTTTAAATTCACGATAGACAGGCAGAGGGAGAAGCAGGCTCCATGTAGGAAGCCCGATGTGGGACTTGATCCCGGGACTCCAGGATCATACCCTGGGCCAAAGGCAGGCGCTAAACGGCTGAGCCACCCAGGGATCCCCAGATTTTTTTTTTTTTTAAGATTTTATTTATTTTTTCATGAGAGACACGGAGAGAGAGGCAGAGACACGGGAAGAGGGAAGAGAAGCGGGTTGTATGCAGAGAGCCCGATGCGGGACTCAATCCCAGGACTCTGGGATCACGCCCTGAGCCAAAGCTGATGCTCAACCATTGAGCTACCCAGGTGTCCCAGTTGTATGGATTCTTTTTCAGTACGTTCACTTTATAGTTACACATACATGTGTATATATAAAATTCCATTTCCATATGAACAATGGATAAGACTATAAGAAAAATCTTAACCTGGTGGAGACTAGTGACAATTGAAACAATCTGTGATTTGGGGTGTTTCTGCTGGATATGTGTGTGTGTTTGTGTGTGTGTGTATAATGGGGAGAATCAAGGCACTATGCCTTCCTCCCATTAGAATACTTTGGCTTACTCAGAGGAAAATTTTGTGCTGCATTCTGCCTTTGTTTAGGCTGAAAGTGAAGAAACCAAGGAGCGTCTGTTTGAATCAATGCTCAGTGAGTGTCGGGACGCCATCCAGGCTGTTCGGGAAGAGCTCAAGCCAGATCAGGTAGGACTGTCAGCTGGGCCACCGACTCTTGCTCTGGGCTTAGGTCCTTCTCAGTTTGTGTGTCTCATTCTCGGGGTGGAGGCTGGTCAAGGGGGAGGGAGGCAGTGGTCTGAGTGCACAGACTCTTAGCCATGGTATTTTTAGATCTAGTGATGGGCTGACAAATGACAGAAGCCTCTGAACTCCATTAGGTTGAGAAATTTTCTCTCCATCCTGTTCTTCTAATGGGTTCATTTTTTACCTGCTAAACCTTTGGTCTCAAACTCATGGCTCCAGGTGGACGTTTCCAGTGCTTCCTTTTCCTAATGTCAGTATAATTCATTTGGTCATCCAGGCTGAAAACCTCAGGACTGTCTTTGTCTCTCTCTTCCCTGTCACTAGAAACCCTACTAATTCTCCCTTTGGCTTCATTCTCCACTTTTCCATCTCCCACCTCTGCCCTGTTTCTGATTAGCCTTTTTTTTTTTTTTTTTTTTTTTTTTTTTTAAAGATTTACTTATTCATGAGAGACATAGGGAGAGAAAGGCAGAGACACAGAGGGAGAAGCAGGCTCCATGCAGGGATCCCGATGTGGGACTCGATCCCGGGTCCCCAGGATCACACCCTGGGCCGAAGGCAGGTGCTAAACCACTGAGCCACCCAGGCATCCCTCTGATTAGCCTTTTGTTGTCCTATTCCTAGATTGCCACAGTGATCTGATGGCTTCTCCCATCTTGGTCTGGGTCCAGTTCTCCAGGTCTTTCCTTCCCAGCAGCAAAAGTGGGATCTTTCTGGACCCCATCTCCCAGGTCTAGAGAGTGGGCTCCAAACTTTTCATGATCACCCCATAAGTAAAATTGATCATGTACCTCTTATACATTTATTTGTAAATTATATACTTAATTATTCAGTAGAAATAAGATAAATAGAAGTTCTCTTTTTTTTTTTTTTTTTTAAGATTTTATTTATTTACTCATGAGAGGCAGAGAGAGGCAGGCTCCATGCAGGGAGCTTGATGCGGGACTTGATCCCAAGACTCCAGGACCACGCCCTGGGCCAAAGGCAGGCACCCAACTGCTGAGCCACCCAGGCATCCCGATAAACAGAAATTCTAATGTTGTTCCTGTATCACACTCTTCAGGTCGTGTGCACCCTGCTTGAGAGCTCCTTGGTCCAGCAAATGCAGTTCCAACTCTGTGAGCTGGTGTCTATTTCCAGATATTTTGTTCTTCTCTTCTGGGTCCTCTGCCTCAAGCTGCTATACTCACCGTCTGGTTAATATGCCTTTCCCACTCTGGTGCACTCCTTCTGTGCTCCTTTCTCTCCTCACACCTGGCTTGTCCATCTTCTCCCTCCTCACCTGTCCAAACCTTACCTGGTGTTCAGTGTCCAGCTCATAGCTCATCTCTGAGAAGCTTGCCTGCACCATCCTAGCCCAGTGTCACCCCACACTCTAAATATTTGGTACTAAAAAAAATAAATAAATAGATAGATAGATAGATAGATAGATAGATAGATAGATAGATAGATAGATAATAAATAAATGTTTGGTACTTGTGGCTATAATTGATAGTTAACCAAGAATTGCCTTTTTAAATATTTTATATTTTTTATGCTTTTTTCAAGATTATAAGCATATAAAAAGCAGCTATGTAGTTAGCATCTGCCCATGGTACCTTGAGTATAAAACATTCATAAGTATTAAGCTTTAGTCCCATTTCCTTTTCTCATTAAGTTGTCCTTATATACTCTACTTCCCTTCATCCACTTAACAAGAGCCCTGCCCTCCATCATTCACCATGAACTCATAGCAGTTGTAGGGACACCTCTCAGAGTGTAATGAAGATGGTGATACCAAGGTGTCTTAGTTTCTCCTGTGGCTACTATAACATTACCACAAACTTATTTTCTTACAGCTTTGGGTGGTTGTTAATCTAAAAGTACATAGAGCTGTGCTCCTGTAGAAGTTCTCTTTTTTAAAAAAAATATTTATTTTAGAGGGGGAGAAAGAGCCTTTGAGCAGGGGGAGGGGTTGAGGTAGAGGGAAAGAATCTCAAGCAGACTCCATGCTAATTGTGGAGCCCATGGGGGGCTGGATCCCACAACCCTAAGATCATGACCTGAGCCAAAATCAAGAGTCGAATGCTTAACTGAACACCTCCAGGTGCCCCTCCTTTGGAAGTTCTAAGGGAGAAAGCCATTTCCAGCATGCCAGGGAATGCAATATCCAACTTCTAGAGGCCGTCTACACTTCTTGCCTTATGACCCCTTCCTCCATGTTCAGAGCCAGCAGCTCAGCACCTTCACTCCTCTCTGACTCTGCTTCTATCCCAGGACCTTCTCTCTGTCACTGGCCCTCCTGCCTCCCTCCTAGAAGGAACCTGTAATTACACTGGGCCTACCTGGATAATCCAGGCTAATTAAGAGATCCTTCATCACATCTCTTACCATGTGAGGTAACACCTTCGTAAGTCCTGGAGTTAGGACATATCTTTAGGAGCCATTATTCAGCCAACTGCAAAAGGCTGAGCTGACAGCCTAAGGGGTTGGATCTCAGGACGTGGGTCTAAGGCACAAACCCTAAAATGGAGCCATGGGCCATGGACTGTCTGCTGTTCATGCTTTAGGTCTGCAGACTGGGAGCAGTGGGTAGGAAGCTTGGCTAGCCATTACTCGGACCTCTTAAGTCCAGTTTTTAGATGCTCATGACAACCGAGTGGCCTTGCTGTTCTAGAATATGCTCAGGAGGTCTTTGATATATCAAGAGCCTTAATTTACTAGAGCCTATGCCCATGTCCAGGGCACTTTGGGGACCACACCATGGAATGAGGCGGTCAGAGCCAAGGACAGGGTCAGCTGTCTTATCTTTACCTTTATTGATTTCTGCAGAAACAGAGAGATTACACCCTTGACGGGGAGTCGGGGAAGGTATCTAATCTTCAATACCTGCACAGGTAAGGGCTATAATTTTTTTTACTTTTTAACAGTGTTGTAGAATGTATCATTGGAATGAAAGAATATACATAGTGTTCAGATATGTTTTAATTTCTGATTCATTATATAGCAAATAATATGTATATATGCCTGTTTTATCATACAAGAGTGTATATGTTGCAAATAAAGAGTATGTATGTTGCATTTGTATATTATTCTATTACACCAATAATTTTAAATTTTATACATTAAGAATGAGAATACAGCCGGTAACTTTGAGCTCCCTGTGGCCCCACCCTGGTTATTTCTCTCTCTTCTGGAGGTAGCCACTATCCTCCTGGTGCTGGGCTCCTACGTTATGCTCCCCTATGTTCTGAATATATTGTCATCCCTTTTACATTTAAGTTCAATTTCAGTTCAGGTTTGTTCTATTTGGACTTCGTTTTTGAGTGCGGTGTAAGATCTTCACATTTTTGCACGAGGATGGATTGTTCCAGTACAATTTACTGACAACACCATCCTTTTCCCACTCACCCACAGTGCTAGTTCCATCAGGTGTGCATCCCATTTTCTCCTCTTCTGGACACTCTTCCGCTCTGCTCATTTATTTTCTGTACTTGCCCAGGACAGTGAATGTGATTTGGTAGTAAGTCTTGATGTCTGGTGGAGCACATCCTCCACCAGGTTTTCCCTCAGACATAGCTAGATTTCTCTTTCCTTTACTCTTTTATATACATTTTAAATCACCTTGTCAAGTTTAATTTTGTTTTAAAGGTTGGATTATTCTGTTCATCCAGAAGAGTAGCATTTTTGGAACTTTGTGGAGAGGAGTAAAATGACTTGGGAAAACTGCACTTCTCATCAGATTCTGTGCCCCGTGTTCCGTGTAACCTTGAAGTCTTCATTGCTTAGTTACTACTTGTAACTTTTTAGTGAACCTGGCACTGTTTTCAGCCATTCCCTTAACCCCTCCTTTTTTTGTAAAAACAAAACTATGCAAATACCTCTCCACTCTGTACCTTATTCTGTTTTAGGGAATTCAATATTATATGAATGTCAAATTCAATGCCAGATGATTCCGAGGGGTATTGAGCAGGAAGGACTGTTTGATGTCCTCTATTCAGCATCCTGTGAAAAAGCCGAGGCCCAGGAGGTTAAGGGTTGTGTTTGTAGTAAACAGCCACAGAGAATCAGTCAGGGGTAGGTCCAACTTCCTAACCTTAAAAAGACCCTGAGAGCTTCAACAGGGCTCAGAAAACCTTCAAATTGTGATGCGCCCATGCCCTTGCATCTTTCCTCCCACCTTCACATCTAGCAGCTGTCAGAATCCTGGATTTCAGTTAGGAACTGGAGCCCAGAGGTGCTTGGGTGACTCAGTCAGTTAGGCATCTGCCTTGGGCTTGAATCATGATCTCAGGGTCCTGGGATCAAACCTTGTGTCAGGGCTCTCTGCTCGGTGGGGAACGTGCTTCTCTCTCTGCCCCTCCTCCTGCTTTTGCACATGAGCTCTCTGTCAAATAATCTTTAAAAGAAAAAAGGAATTGGAGTTCAGCTTTTGGGTAAATTGACACCAGGAATCAGGTAGCTCTTGTATTTTAATAAAACTTTGTAAAGAGGTATCTAAATTTCTCCACCACTCTGAATAATACTTGGAGAGTCTCTTTTTTCTGAAAAGCTTTAGGAAAATCCATCTCCTGACCTTTCTTTCCCATTTCTCAGAAGCAGCC
Organism: Canis aureus; assembly: GCF_053574225.1. Classification (NCBI taxonomy): domain Eukaryota; kingdom Metazoa; phylum Chordata; class Mammalia; order Carnivora; family Canidae; genus Canis; species Canis aureus. The sequence goes on along the minus strand of NC_135626.1, from coordinate 58,755,293 downwards.
ACTTTTAATTCTTTAAACAAATTTTCTTGGCATTTACCTCTATGTCTCCAAATGACATGTGTGTTGCTACTTACTGATTTTTGGATTTAGGTATTTTGCCCCACTTCTCAGGATAGCCCTCACTCCTCTGTTCCCACTCTCCACCCCCACTCTTCTGATCTCCCAGATGACTTCCTTACAGGCCTTCTCATTTTGTGTACCATTTTAGTTTCTAAGGGCTTGTGTGTGTTCTTTGAATATTGATTTTTTTTATTAAGTTTTTTTTTTGTTTGTTTGTTTTTTGTTTTGAGAGAGTGCTAAGCAGGAAGCCTGACTTGGGGCTGGATCCCAGGATCCTGAGATCATGGCCTGAGCCAAAAGCAGACACTTAACCAGCTGAGCCACCCAGGCGCCCCTGAATATTGATTTAAAAAAAAAAAAAAAAAGTTCCTCATTCTAAGCTTATGACCAGAAAGTCTTCCCTCTCTGGGATTATTAATAATGGTTTTCTGAAATTTTCTTCTTCCTTCCAAGTCTGATTCTTCCAAGTTGTTTTCTCCTCCCCTTGGTTTTGATCTGTTCTGTCTTGTTAGATGTTTTTCTTAGCTGGTGATTCATTGACATCTACTCCTGTTAAAGAATATGGCTTGTGTAGTGGGAACTCCGCATTTGTGTGCGGGGCTCATAGCTGTGGGCTTCACTGGAGGTGTTCTACCCAATACCCTGACTCCAAAATCTTGGAGGGCCTTTCCTTGGGTGGGTCAGAGCCCCAGAATGTACAGGCAGCTCCTGTTCTAGAAGCCGAGTAGGAGAAGGCTAGAGGGCCAACACCTGGGACTTGACAGTCTCTTCATCCCCAGTGTTTATGGTGGAGCCCTGACTTCAACTCCAGGCTGTATCTTCCCCTAAGGATGTCTCCAGTCTTCTACCAGAGTAGGATGGAGATCTAGAACCCTAAACACTTGACTCCCAAAATGCTTTTTAAACAGACTTTTCAGTTGTTACTGTATTTTTATCTTTAAGTATTATAAGAGATTTTCCAGGTGGTACAGTTAAAATTAGCAGGCATCAACTGTGGTACATACAGGTGTTCAGTACAAGACTGTCCCTAAGTATTTTCTGAGAAGAGAAGGTCATCGGATGAGTAGGAGCAGCTGTTCTGCAAGCTCAGTATCCTTGTAGTGTGGGCCAGGCAGTTAACAAATCCTTATTCCAGGAACAGGCTTGCCATCCATGGATCATCTCAAGGACTAACATTGACCTCTGAAGTCAGTAGCTTTGTGGCTCTTTAAGACAGGAACAGGGATATAATTCCAGCTAAAACCAAATTTCATCATAAGATCTCATAGCAGTTCCTTGCAGATTTGCCACTGAATAGCAGCCAGAATTGAGGGCCCCTTGAGCTTAAGACCCAGGTCAAATGGCCCTGCTGTGTGACACGCCCTCGCCCCCACACCCTTCCCCTAGGTCAGTCCCAACTTGTGGTCCAGTGCTCTTCTCAGAACGCCAGCTTCCCTGAGTATAACCTGAGCTGACGTGTGGTACATTCCAGCTACCTGACTTATATCAAGCTGTCAACGGCCATCAGGCGGAACGAGAACATGGCTAAGGGGCTGCAGAAAGCACTACAGCAGCAGCCAGAAGATGAGAGCAAGCGCTCGCCACGGCCCCAGGACCTCATCCGGCTCTATGACATCATTCTACAGGTGACCCTCAAGGACTGGGGAAGCCAGAATGACTTAGCTTTGCATAGTGAAGGGCTGTGACTTGCAGCAGCTGTTAGTGTCTCAGGAAGGAAGGCCTTGCTCTCGCTCAGCAGTGCATGAGCCCCACAGCTCAATGTGTTGATGTGTAGAGTCCAGCAAACCCTCAGGTATTCACTGAGCACTTCGCCTGTGCAAGATCCTCTCCCACATGCCTGGGACTTCCTGAGACCTGAGGCCACACTGTCTTGGCTGCTGGGAGTTGGTCAGTGAGTAAGGTTGAGAGACACATGCACCCCATTCAGGCATCTGTGGGAGATGCCACACAGAGGGCCACTCTGAAATGAAAGCTCAGAGCCGAGAGATCCCCTATAGCTGACTTGGTCTGAGAAGTCTTGGAGGGAGGTAAAGTGTGAGCAGAGTCATGAAGGACAAACAGGCTTTTGGTAGCAGAGAGTGGGTGGCGGTGACACTAGGTGGCTCTGCTGCCAAGCCACTCCTCTGGAGTTTTCCATTACTTCTGACCTGGGCTCTCTTTTTGCCTGTGTGTGTGTGTTTTTATAAGGTCTCTTGTCAAAGACCCAATGTGAGGCCTGCTCTTCCTGAGTTTTCTTGTATCTCTCATGCAGAATCTGGTGGAATTGCTCCAGCTTCCTGGGTTAGAGGAGGACAGAGCCTTCCAGAAAGAGATAGGCCTCAAGACTCTGGTGTTTAAGGCTTACAGGTAAGGTCCTTTGAGGTGGATGGGGCTCTTCTGTGCTGCCCACTGGCTCTGTACGCCCTGGGAGCATGGGCCAGACTCCAGAAGATTGGGGGTTGTCTGTGTGGTTACCTTGAACAGTCAGCCCAGCATGTTCAAAGGAAGCTTTTGCTAAAGGTGGTGACAGGGAGTTTTTAGTCTACCTCGTTTGCTCTTTGGATAGGGCGGGGAAGGGGGGAGCACACGTTAATGGTCTTCTCCCTCCTCTTCCCTCCTTCCTCCCTGTGGGAAAGGGACAAGTGTAAAAGGCAAGTTGTTAACAAAACTAGAGTGGAACTTGAACTGAATTAGGCGAAAGCTAAGCCTCCATTTTATTTTTTATTTATTTTATTATTATTTAAAATTTTTTTAAATTTTTATTTATTTATTTATTTATTTATTTATTTATTTATTTATTTTTAATTTTTATTTATTTATGATAGTCACACTCAGAGAGAGAGAGAGAGAGAGAGAGGCAGAGACACAGGCAGAGGGAGAAGCAGGCTCCATGCACCGGGAGCCCGACGTGGGATTCGATCCCGGGTCTCCAGGATCGCGCCCTGGGCCAAAGGCAGGCGCTAAACCGCTGCGCCACCCAGGGATCCCTATTTTTTTATTATTATTATTTTTTAAATGAATCATGTTATTTGCAACTTGGAGGTAGTCTGTGTGGAGCAAGATAGGGGTGTGTAATTGCCGTGCCCCTATCTGGCCCTCACACCCCAGCACTCTCTGACTCCAGTATGCCCCATTTGTGCTCTTGTCAGCCTCCCTCCTGGCCCATGTGGACCCTTCTGTCAGGGACCAACAGCCCTCAGGCTTTTTTAACCCCAGTGGAGTAATTTCCATTAAGAAGATTCTGGGTTTGGTTTTTGAAAAAGAGATGAGCAGAGCTGAGTGAGCAGGCTGGATGTGTGGGCAGTGGGTGGGATTTCTCTTTGGGTGGGGCAGCGTTCCTTCTTTGTTCTTGTCCCACCTTCAGCCACATCTTTTGGGAGCAGGAGAGTCAGTAACTAGAAGACAGTGGGTCTTGGACTGTGCAAGACCTGCACAGTCAGCTGTGGGCATGGGGAAGAGAGAGGGTGGCCTGGTGAGCCTGGGCATGGAGAATGTCAGGGTCTTGCATGCGGTGATCCTGAGGTTGAGAAACCTGTTTCCAAATCTAAATTTGAAGGAAAGCCTTGGTCTCAGGTAATTGTTGCTCTAGAATTCTCTGGTTCTTTCCCTTCCCTGCCAGGTGTTTTTTCATTGCTCAGTCCTATGTGTTGGTGAAGAAGTGGAGCGAAGCCCTCGTCCTGTATGACCGAGTCCTGAAATATGCAAATGAAGTAAATTCGGATGCTGGGGCCTTCAGGAACAGCTTAAAGGTGTGCTGCTGGTCTTTGTCCCCAAGCCCAAGAAGCTTGTGTGGTGAGGCCTCCTCAGGGCCAATCCTGCCTGCCAGCCAAGGGTGTGGTGCAGCCCTAAGTGCCCGGGAACTGTGCTCCAGGCCTGAGATGGACTCGGGTACTAAGAAGGAAAGCCATTCCTGTGGTTAAAATAAACCTGAAATACTGCTCTCAGACTCAGCTACATGGTCTAGTCACCTGGAAAGAGTTTTAAAAGATGACTATCTGAGTCCCACCCCCAGAGGTCCTGGTTCCTTCCAATCCCAGTGGTGTCAGGGGTGTGCACTGGGATCTTGTAAGGCACCTCAGTGACTGTTGATAGGCAGCCACGCCAAGAACCACTGATGAAGCCTTTCCCCACAAAGTTTGCCTGCACCAGCAGCAGCATTTGGGAACTTGTGAGAAATACAGGCTCCCAGGCCCTACTCCAGGCCCACTGAGTCAAAATCTGGATTTAGCAATCCCCCCAGGAGATTTGGATATACGTTAAAGCTTGCCTACTGATCGAAAGTACCTGGTGGTGTGGTTCATTCTACTGCTTGTTGAATTGGACAGCTGGCTTTTTAAGCTGCAGACTGCTGTGATATGTAAGGATCGAAGCACCAGCCAGTCCAAGGAATCCATCCAGGCACATTACTTATTAGCGTAGACTTTTTTTTTTTTTTTAAGATTTTATTTTATTTATTCATGAGAGATAGAGAGGCAGAGACACAGGCAGAGGTCCCTGCAGGGAGCCCAATGTGGGACTCAATCCTGGGACGCCAGGATCATGCCCTGAGCCGAAGGTAGATGCTCAACCAGTGAGCCACCCAGGCGTCCCATGTAGACCGTTCAGAAAGGGAAGCTAGGATTACCTTGGTCAGGCCAGTGCGGGAGCCTCTGCTCTCTGGGTGTTCGCCTGTTCCCTCAGAATGGCACCAGGTTCTGGGGTAACATACACGCCAGGCTTCTGCCTTCAGAGAGCTTGCAGTTTTGTTGAGCCATAGACTTGGCGTGCAGATAGGAGGTCCTCGAGGAAGGGTGGAGATAGGAAGGCGTTGATGAGGGGGTGTGTGACCAGCATGGCGGCAGCGTAATGATGGGGTGTCTTTGACCCCAGGATGTAGAGGCAGACTGTGTGGATGGTTGTCCCAGGAGGGAGGAAGAGGCATTTACAAATCCACGTCTGACCTAAGTCTAAGGCCAGAGACGGGAGGGGTTCAGATCTTTCTCGATTTTGCCAAGTGAGAGATTGCAGCCTCCCACAGGGCCCCTCTATGCTTCAGTCTCCTCCTCTGTAAAGCGGAGTACAGGTTAATTCAGGATTGTTACGAAAATGGAATTAGCAATTGTGTGAACTGCTCAGAATGCGCCTGGCCCATCGTGCATGTAGCATGTGATATACTTATTTCCAGTAGAGGTATCCTCACTAGTGTCTCCAGGCGTTATTATTTTAAGCCATGGCATACCCTTTCCCCTCTGAAACAAGCTTGTGCTTTGTTTTGTTTTGTTTTTAAGTAGGTTCCACACTCACCATGGGGCTTGACCTCCCGGTCCTGAGATTAAGAGTCACATACTCTACCAACTAAGCCAGCCAGGCATCCCAAGTGTTTTTTGTTTTTTATTAATAGGGTAAACCGTTTATAAAGTCTGAAATCCTGTGAAGATGCTGGTGGGATCACTTAGCTCAGTCAGGTTAACTTGGCACACTTATCTGACCTGGCTCTGGCTCGTGAGTACATGTTTTCTGAATCGTTACAGGACCTGCCCGATGTGCAAGAGCTCATCACTCAAGTGAGGTCAGAAAAGTGTTCTCTGCAGGCAGCAGCAATCCTGGGTGAGCCACTTGCCTGTTCTTTGCTGACTGTGTTCCCAAATTTCCTTTGCTGCTAGCCCTCTTCTCTCCTGCCCCCTACATTGCTGTTTTGGTTCATCCAAAAGGTGTTTTTGTTTTGTTTTGGGTTTTTTTGCCATAATTTCTGCCACATGAAGGCGTCAAATTGTGTGGAAGAACTTAGAGAACCAGTTACATGGTCCCTTCTCCCTAACAGTATTTTCTTGTACAACCATCAGGGCTCCACTGGCCTGACAGCATAGCTTCTGGGGTTTATCATCTGTTTGCACTCCTTAGCAGGCTTTCACCTAGGAAAGAAAGGGCTAACCTCCTCATGTGTTGGCTGCTTTTGTTCTTGGGATTTAGATCCCATAGGTGTGACAGGTGTCATTTGTGACTGTAACATGTTAAGTCCCTGTTCTTACCCAATCCCTATGCAACTTTCAGATGCAAGTGACTCCCACCAACCGGAGACTTCTTCCCAAGTCAAGGACAACAAGGTATGTCTGGACTTTGGAGGAATAAAGAGGAGAATTCATAACTCCCTGGAGATGTATGCTCAGTTATAGAATGGAGAAACTAATTTCTAAGTAAACACCCTGCTTGCCTCCCTTCTTTTACTCCAAAACCTCAAAGCTGGTTGTATAAGGTTTCTTAGTATCAGCTAGATGGTCCCAGATAAGGAGCTTAGGAACTCGTGCTGTACAGAGCAGCTGGCTAGGAACTCTGCCTGGGACCGCCCCTCCCCCCCCCCAAGGTACCTGTGCCCTAGTCCTGGCCCATGCCTCTCTCAACCTCTCCAGGTTTAGTGACTCTCAGCTATGAGCTGGGGACGTGAAGGCACCCTTGTAGCAGATTTGTGGGGATCAAAGTGAGCTAGCCTGTAGGCTCTGAACTGGGTACTCAGCATGTAGTGAATGTTCCATCGGTGATCTGTGATTAACTCCTGGGTTCCTCCCTTTGATTTGACTCCCAGCCTCTGGTTGAACGGTTTGAGACATTCTGCTTGGACCCTTCCCTCGTCACCAAGCAAGCCAACCTTGTGCACTTCCCGCCAGGATTCCAGCCTATCCCCTGCAAGCCTTTGTTCTTTGACCTGGCCCTCAACCATGTGGCTTTCCCACCCCTCGAGGACAAGTTGGAACAGAAGACCAAGAGTGGCCTCACTGGATACATCAAGGGCATCTTTGGATTCCGGAGCTAACCAGGCTCTTCTTGGGGGCAAGGGGAGATTCTCACTCTTCATCTGTATTGTGAGAAAACCCTAGCAAGTTCCATGATATTAAATCCAGGTCTGCATTGGCCCCGGGCAAGAGTGTATCATCCTCAGCCCTGCGTCCCTATGTCTTGTGTGTTTGTGCACTTAACATTCTTAACCGGTGTGCTCAAAGGGGACCCTGCTGTCTTCTGGTGGATGTGTGCGGGATTCCTCTGTCCGCACCTCCTGGGGGAAGGGCCACTGCCACCTGGCCCCATGAGCCGTGCTCGGGTGGGTCCACTCCAGGCATAGATGGGAGCTCGGAACTTTGTCGTGTTTCTTCAGTATCACGAATTTGAAATGGACTCCTCCTCGCTGTGAGCATCCATCCAGAGTCCCGTGAAGAGTCTGTGACCAGGAACCACTGGCAGCATCACCCCACAACTACAGTCAGCCTTATGCCCTGTCACCTCCAAGTGGAAGTTAAGTTTCAGAACAAGCAAAGAGCTCTATTTTTAGAAGAAATGTGTTACACTCAGAAATGATGAAAACAAATCTTATATTAAAAGGCAAAGATGCTGGAGACTGTGCCCATTTTTTTACATGCCCTCACACACATCTGGTCCTAGTTCTCTCCTAGGGGCCTTGTCACACAGTCCTGTCCTGTCAGGTGTCCCCTGACTTCTGACAGCTCAGATGTGTCTGATGCCAGTTAAGACCTGTTAGAGGCAGTTTCTGAAATATTTAGATGCCATAAATTATATTTAAATCAGTTTCCTTTTTTTTTTTTTTTTTTTTTTTTTTAACTAAGCTCTACACCTGACATGGGTCTCAAACTCCTGACCCTGAGATCAAGAGTCACGTGCTCAGCCTACTAAGCCAGCCAGGTGCCCCCAGTTTCATTTTTAGGTTTTTCCCTTAGTGACCCTTTTCTGTTTGTCATTGCATCAATAACAGAAGTCCCAAAAGCAGTAAAGAAAGAAGGAATAAAGGTGATTTAGACGAGATATATCTGAAACCTCTGAATCCCTTTGGAGATGGAACCTCACTTCCCCATAGGAAAGCAGAGCCACCATGGGAAATGTTGGCTTCGATGTGGCACAAAGCTGGAGCTGACTAGAGCAGCTTGAAGGGAAGGCTGGGTGGTTAAAGATCTGAGAACATTATTTCAAGCTGGAACCCACTGTGGCCATGGCTGTGCCTCTCGTTTTCCCAGGGAACTGCAGAGGGGTTGCCGGAAGTTAGAAGATGGGAAGACAAATCAGACTTCTTTGTTAGAATTGAATGTTGTCAAGGACTCTAGATGCTCAGATTGTGGTCTCTGCTACCTGCAAGATTTGCTTTGGGTCAGAGAGCTTTAGGAAGCTGATTTTGTTTATTTATTTGAGGGAGCGGGAGAAGCCATCTCCCCACCAAGCAGGGAGCCCAGACTCAGGGCTCAATCCCAGGATGCTGGGATCATGACCTAAGCCAAAGGCAGATGCTTAACCTACTGAGCCACCCAAGCGCACCCTGAATTTTTTTTTAAAAGATTTTTTTTTTATTTGACAGCACAAGTGGCAGAAAGTGGCAGTCAGAAGGAAAGGGAGAAGTAGGTTCCCTGCAGAGCAGAGAGCCCGATACGGACTCGGTCCCAGGACCTGGGATCAAGACCTGAGCCAAAAGCAGATGCTTAACCGACTTTAACCACCCAGGCATCCCTGATTTTGTTTTATTTTGTTTTGTTTTTAAAGATTTATTTATTTATGAGAGAGAGAGAGAGGCAGAGACACAGGAGGAGGGAGAAGCAGGCTCCATGCCGGGAGCCCGATGCGGGACTCGATCCCTGGACTCCAGGATCGCGCCCTGGGCCAAAGGCAGGCGCCAAACCGCTGAGCCACCCAGGGATCCCCCCTGATTTTGTTTTTAAATAGGAATTTACCACCACCATATAATTCAGGGGTTATTGTCTCGCCCTTTGAAGATGCAGTACAGATGATCTGAGCATGAGGTCTTGGATTTTGGTCCCGAAGGCTTGGGGCTGTGTCCCTAATGTGCTGAGGGAGCCCTGGGGCCCTTTATCCTCTTCTTCACCCTCCTCTCGGCTCCCCAGCTTGGCAGCACCAGGCTATGGACTAGGTTCTCTGGACCCAACTTCAGGCCCCCATGCGGGCAGCCCTCCAGCCTGTCTGAGCCAGCGTCTCCTGCCCTCATGTGGGAAGATGTCCCTTTGTCTTGCTCATGGCCCTGCCCACCCTCCTGCTCTCTTTAGAGTACTGGTGTCAGTTGAGAGGCAGAATCCAGAGTCAGTCATTCTGAGTGACCTTTTCTAAGCTTTTCCTTTCTTGTGGCCACACTAGAAATTCCCTTCCTCCTGGTGTCCCTGTCTGCTCTGAGTAGTAGTGGCTGTGGTCAGCCAATGAGGCTGTAACAAGACATGTTTAGTATTAACAGCATGTGTTTACATAAGAAGACAGCCCTGGCAGGGCCGAAGTCTCTGCTTAGCTAGTACGTCCCCTCACATAGGATCCCTGGACATTAAACAGGCTGTCATGGGAGGCAGTGCACCAAAAGCAGGAGCCCATTGGGTCCTTGGGCCAGGAGGCAGCTCTCATGGCAGCAGGTTCAGAGTCGAGCCACAGGCCGGCACATTTTGCTGGGTAGATTCACAGAACTAAATGCCAGCAGTCACACAGTCCTTCCTTCCTGGGGAATGAGTGAGGTCTTGAGGTGTAAGGGATGGAGGCAGGTACCTGCTTTGCTTCCTGTGCTTCTTCCTCTGGCTGAGGCTCCCATCCCTCTCTGGGATGAGCTATGCTTGTGTAAGTTTGGACCTTGCAGGAGGCATCTGTCTCCCCAGATCCAGAGAGGAGGGGAAGCTTAATTCAGGCTCTGCAGTTTCAGAAGATTCCTTAAAGCTGCTGTGCTAATGATGGCTTTTGTTTGTTTTCTTGCTTGTTGAGTGGTGCCGGTCTTGACCTGAAGAAACATTAGTGGTGAAAAGCTAACTTCAGTTACCAGGAGCTAATGCTGAACATCGGATTGAAAGACCTAATTTGGCCAAGCTTGTGGCCTTTAACCCTGTTAGTTCTGTTTGGAAAAACAGTGTTGAGGCAGTCGGAGCCAGATGGGCCCTACACCGCTCAGTTTTCCTGGTTTTTTTTTTTCTCCTTTCCATGGGCACTGTTTCGAGGTACTGTCTCTCTGGTTTAAGCTGAGAATTCTTGGATTCCCCGTTGGAAGTGAAATATTGCCAGGCTTGGTTCCATCTCCTTTCTCTTGTGGCCGCCTGAGCCATTCACCATGGCCGGCAGGTGACAGCCCATGGTGCAGTGGCCCCCCCTCCCTCTCACCCCCCAGTAGCTCTTCTCCCGCTGAGCCAGTTGACCAGGAACTTCGGGGGTAGGGGCTGCACTCCACCTGGTCACTGTCATTGCTGGGGCAGCACTGATTCTGCACACCTGGCATCATTAATACCAAGGGCTAGCTGATCACAGAATTCTAAACAGCACATTGCCGTCCACAACCTTCACAAGCTTGGAACTTTCAGAGGTCTAGGAAGACGGCCAAAGATAGCAACAATATGTGTTGGTTCTAATTTTATTTTTAAGACAGTTGTTGCTACAGAAGAGACGGAAACCAGGTTTAGCTGTAAAATTTATCGATGTTCCAAAGCAGAGAGATAGATTGGATGCTGCCTGCATCCTGACAACACCAGCTGGAAGAGTCTAGCCTGTTGGTCTGCTAGGTGTTGGTGTGCCGGGCGCGGGCGGGACCGCACGAGTGGCAGGCACAGCCCCTGCTGGGGGGCAGCTCTGCAGTGTTGGCGGTGTTACTAGTTGGTATAAGTTAGAAGAAATGTAGTCTCAGGTGACGAATACTGATGGCGTACCCATGAGAATCTTTAGTTTGACCTTTTCGAGCTGTGATCTCAGAATCTAAGGCTTGTTTTCTTTGTTTTTTGTTTAAGATTTTATTTATTCATAGAGACACACTGAGAGAGAGAGGCAGAGACACAGAGGGAAAAGCAGGCTCCATGCAAGGAGCCCGACATGGGACTCGATCCCTGGTCTCCAGGATCACACCCCAGGCTGCAGGTGGCACTAAACCGCTGTGCCACGGGGGCTGCCCCGAAGGCTTGGTTTTTATTTTTGCTTGAGGGCAGGATTGTGACAGCCTCAGCAGCTCCATCAGAGCCCAGCAGTCTGATGAGCTGCTCTGTGCTGGTGCCAAGACCTGCAGAACACCCCGAGCTGGCAGGGCTCTGCTTTCCCCCCAGCCATACCCTCTGTGCAGAGGTTCATTGCGTTGGAGGGGGAGCCTGGCTTCTCTTGGGCCCAATTTTCGGCAGATGGTTTCTTCACCTCCGCTAACTGCAGTACGTGTCCTCATGCTCAGTCTGTGGTTCGGTGACTCCTCACACTTGGAAAAGAATCACATCCCTTCTATCCGGCTGAACTTTTCCCAGGGGTCTTCTGGCAGGAGGCAGTACAGTTCCGACAGGCAGGTAAATTGGTCCCCGAAAGCTGTTGTGTTCGTTAGCTCTGGCTAACTGTGGAGTGGAGAGGGTGTGGGGGTCCTCACGTGGAAGGGAGGGGCATCCATTTCTCTGATCGTGGGAAGGAAAACCTGCAAAGGGTTTAGTACCTAATGGGCACTAAGTAGGAATTTCCTTTCCCTCCCCCCCCGCCCGTGGATGGTGCTTCTCCCCCAACAGGCCTCTGGCCCATGGGTGCCTGCGAGCATCCTGGCTGTGGCCTGGGGCCTCGCGGGAGGAGCTCCTGCCTGGCGAGGACAGAGCCATGGGAAAGTCTCCTCTGACTGTACCCTACAGTGACCAGCTCCCGCCCTCCCCCCCTCCCCCGGGACAGTGTGAACCCCGTGTCCAGGAGGCGGAGCTGGTGGGGCCAAGAGGTGAGGGGACCCTTCCACCGACACCCAGCCTTCTCCCTTCACTTGGTGCACCCGCACGGTCTTTTTCTGCCACCCTCCCCGAGCCAGGCCCTGCTAGGTCTAAATGGCATCACCAGGACAACAAGCTGAATCCACTGAGCAGCCTTGAGTGCTTTCAATTTCCTGGGCAAAGACTAATTAGGAAGCGTCGCTCCCCAGCTACGAAGACTGTTATTAGCTTTTTGTTTTGTTTTATAAACCTTTTCTTTCCTCACACCAGGGACCAGGGCTTGGTGCAGGTTCAGTACAGCGAGGGTGACCTTCCCACTGCTGAGCTTGTGAGCACCACGACGGCATAGCCGCCTCCATCAGACCTGAACTTCACAGTAGGGCCCAGAGCCCTTGGGCAACGGGGGAGACCTGGAGGTCCAGCAGCTCCCCAGTGAGAGTGGGTAGATGCAGATTTCCAGGCTGCGCTTTCCCTGCTCCATGCAGGGTCCCACATCTGGCCACTGTGACCCAAGGCTAGCGAGAGGGAGTCAGTCCTAAAGGGGACCAGCCTTGACCTCATTCTCTTAGGCAGACTTGGGGCTTGAGGACTCCTGAGGTCACCCCATATTTTCTGTCTCGCCATCTAGTATGTGGGACCCTGATCTTCTGACAGGCAGGGTTGGTTTGTTGGTTTGTATTTGAATGGCTTTCTCTAGACTCTCCCTATAAGAGGCCTGGAATAACCAGCCCCTTTTCCTGCCTGTTCTGCTCTAGTGAGGCCAGCCATGGTCACCTCCTGTTTCTCTCCAGGCTGACCTTCAGCATCTGTTTTCATCAGGCTTATCGCACAGACTCAAGCCAAGAAGAGAGCCCTCCTCTAGACCACCCTGTAGGTTCCCAGGGCCACAGCCCTGCCTCTCTTGGCGCCTGCAGACAAAGGGAGACTCATCCCTGGATCCCCTCCTCACCAGCCCTCATCCTCTCCAGGCTCCTCAGTGGGGCAAGGAAGGGTGAGGCAGAGAGATTATCAGCCAGCTCGGCTCCAAGGGTCTGGTGGCAGAGCTTTAGTACAGAGGGTAATTTCCGGAGATGGCAAAGCTTGTCTTGATTGAGGAGCATATGGGAGTTTGGCAGGTTATGGCTCCCAGGGCAAAGTCAGCAGTTGCCACCATCTGCTGCAGCAGGGAGAAGAATGTTTCCTGTAGGAGCCCAAGAACTGGAGGAGAGAGTGGGTAGCTTAAGCCCTGGCATGCTATCCAAGCTGCTGCCCTGTTGCCTAGCTGCATGCATGCGTGGCGGCCTGAAACTGGGAGCTGGGTGGCTCTCCTGCTCTGGCCTCCCACCCCAGGAGCTGTGAGTGGCACATGTGAGCCTGCCTGCGAGCTCCAGGCTAGGGGATTTGGGAAGCTGCTACTTGAAGTCACAGCTTGCATAATGCTGGGGGGAGACCCTGGACCAGCGGACCTCAACCTCTCCACAGAAGAGGAAGAAAGCACCAGGTGAGGGGAGTCCCTGGGGGCAGGACCAGGCTTCCTGCCTCGTTCAAAAGGAGGAGATGTGGTAGGGCGAGGCCTGGGAAGGCTGAAAATTGGGCTCCTAGGCCAGAGCTGTTTGGTAGAACTGTCCAGTCAACCTCTGAAAAACATGGGTTTGTACTGCGCAGATCCCCTTATAAGGGACTTTTTATATATAAATACAGTCCAGTACTGTAAATATATTTTCTCTTCCCTGTGATTTTCTTAATGACATCTTTTCTTTAGTTTTCTTCATTGTGGGAATACAGTATATAACATATCACACACAAGAGATGTAACAGTCAACCATTTCTGTTACTGGTAAGGCTTCCAGTCAACAGTAGGCTGCTAGTAGTTAAGTTTTGGGGGAGTCTGAAGTTACACGGAGATTCTCAACTGCACAGGGGGTCGGTGCCTCTGACCCCCACGTTGTTCAAGGGTCAACTTAATGTAAGCCACAAATGCAAGCCACATGTGCAATTGGAGGTTGTCTAATTGTAGCCACTTTTTAAGAAAGTAAAAAGCAACAGATGAAACTAATTTTTAAAAACATTTCATTTAACATAGTAAGTATATCCAAAATATTGTGGCCAAGGTAAAAAAAAAAAATTTTTTTTAAAGATTTTTATTTGTTTATTCATGAGAGACACAGGCAGAGGGAGAAGCAGGCTCCATGCAGGGAGCTCGATGTGGGACTCAATCCTGGGACCCCAGGATCACGCCCTGGGCCAAAGGGAGGTGCTCAACCACTGAGCTACCCAGGCGTCCCCCCACCATTTTTTTTTAAGAAAAGGTAAAAAATTATTGAGATATTTTACACCTTTTTTTCATACAGAGTCTTTGAAATCCAGTGGCTGAATTCCTGTGGCTGCCATGTGGGACAGTGCAGGTCTCCACGGAGGCTGTGTCCCGTCCTGGCCTTCTAAATGACACTTGTCTTTCTCACATATTTAAAACCCTGCATCTTTCTTTCTTTGTCCCAGTCCTTTCTCTTGTGCTTTGATCTTGGGGGTCAGAGTCACTGCCATCTGATGAGGAGCATCCCAGAGAGCAGGCTGTTCCTCCGGCTGCATGTCAGCCCCTATCTGGGGAGCCGGGGGCTGATTTGATTTGGCATTAGACAGTCACGCCAGGAATTCAGCTCTTGTTTTTCTTGCAGTGAATCAGTTACCCTTAATCTCTGGGGCGTGTGCAGGCCTCCTGTGGTGCTCATTTATTTCCAGGAGAGCTGCTGTAGATGGGAGACAAAGCTCAACCTTTCCAATCAGCCTGGCTGCCTTTTGCCTGTCATCTGGAGCCAGGTCTGCTACCCTCTCCCCTGTCCAGCTTGGCTGGGTGTGGGGGGGCTCCCCTGGCTGCTCCTGCTCCCAGGGCTGGAGTCTACATCTTTTCCCCTTGAGCCCTCTACCTCTGATGACCACCACCTCCCAGGAAGGGGCCCAGAGTTCCCAGGGAGGCAGGACAGTGGGCTGATGGCCATAACCTCTACCTCCGTCTTGGCTCTCCTGGGTTTTGCCACCACTTGTCCAATCTCAAAGATAAGGAAGTGAGCTCTGGTTTGAAATTAGAGGCTGGCGTTCAGGCCTGGCCCCCAGGACCAGTCATTTAAACAATGGCCTATTTCTGAGGACAGTTGATTGCAGGCCTGCTAGTAGTGGTTCAAAGAAAATTGTCACCCAGCAATAATGAGAGGAGCCGGGGCCAGGGCCACGTAGCCTCTGGGCCTGGCCTTCCATCTCTGGCTCCATCCAGCTCACAATCAACAGTCCACCTGGGGCACAGCTTTGGAGACCCTCTGCTTCCCTGTTGTTATTCTGTCAAGGCCCCCTCGTGCCCTCCCCATCCCTGCTGCCCCTCTCAGCCTCTCCCCAGCCAGGACAGGTGACTCCTGTGTCCCCTCTCCAGGACAGGTTTGGTGGCTTGTCCATGAGACACAGGAAAAGGGAGTTAAACCTCTTCTGTCCCACTAGTGCACATGACCAGTCTCTATTCTCCCCCTGCCCTCTCTAGTGAGAGGGACCCCTATGTCTTCTCTAGGTGTTTTTTACCCTCAGCTGGACCTGCCAGGATGTCCCTGTCCCCGTGTGCCAAACCCAGCGCAACTGCATCCCTCCCCTTTGCTACTCCAGCCTGCCCTCCGCCAATGCTGCAGTGGTTCCAGGGAGTGGCTCTGGAACTGTAGAAGGATTCTTCGAGGTAGGCCAGTGAAATGAGGGCCTGGAAATAGAGGGGGTGCCGCAGGAGGAAGACAGCCACCAAGATGGCCTCCCTGGAAGAGGCCAATAAAGTGGCACCACTATCCACTCTCCATCTGACTTAAGCCATCAGGGGCCCCTTCTAGGAGACCGAGTGAAGAGACACAAGCAGGAAAACCCAAGTACAGTGGGTTCAGCCAGACCCTAGGCTCAGCTATGCTGAGGCTAATGCTGGGGATTGTTGGACAAGGGGTCCAGGGGGTTTCCCAGACCCTCTGGAGCTGATCTGAGACTCTTTGGAGGATCCCAGACATGCATGTCCTACTGCATCTGGCCCCAGAGCCATAGACAGATAGGATGACACTGAGCCAGCCAGGAAGATTGGGCAGTGGGACTGTGGGGTTGTCCTCTGGGGAGCTGACTGGGTGATGCCCACTTTTATTTATTTTTTTAAATTTTTTTATTTATGATAGTCACAGAGAGAGAGAGAGAGAGAAAGGCAGAGACAGGCAGAGGGAGAAGCAGGCTCCATGAACCGGGAGCCCGATGTGGGACTCGATCCCAGGTCTCCAGGATCGCACCCTGAGCCAAAGGCAGGCGCTAAACTGCTGCGCCACCCAGGGATCCCTGATGCCCACTTTTAAAATGTACCTTGTGCCAGTTGTCTGGGGTGACTGCTCCCTGGCTGCCCCATAGTGATGGTAGAGAGCACAGAGCACAGTCCAGATGCCCCGGGCTGACGGGGAGCCACCCCACCTCTTCTGGTGGGGCAAGAGCTATGGGTGGGGGCAGGCCTGATAACTGGGCGCCCTGTGTGGCCTGGAGGTGTTTATTAACACCTAGCCTGAGCTCTGAGGCTGGGCCTCTGTCCCTGAGCATGTGCAAGCATCTGTCTTTCTGTAGCCCTGTCCCTCCTGGGCCTGGCTATTTCCCCGTCTGGGTGTGTGGGTGTAACAAGTCCAAACCTTCTCTGGGAGTCGAGCAGGCTCAGGCGCCCCGCCCTCTGGGCTGTGCCCTTTCTTCCCAAACTGGTTGTGCAGGAGCAGCTGAGTGTGGGCAGTGTGGGTGCATGCGTGGCAGCCCCGGCCCGCGCTCACTCGCTCGCTCCTCACCTGCGGGGAGGGGCCTCCCAGAAACTGCCTTCCCAGCGCCTGGCCACCCCACCTCACCAGAGCCCAGCCAAGCAGCCAGCAAGGACACACGCCTGCTTCCCGCCACCTGCCTGCACCAGCTGAGCCCAGTCTGAGCCGGCACCTGCCTTTACAACCATGTTCAAGGGTCTGAGCAAAGGCTCCCAGGGGAAAGGGTCCCCTAAGGGCTCCTCAGCCAAGGGCTCCCCCAGCAAGCACAGCCGGTGAGCGGGGCCTGGGGCAGCGGGCTGGGGCAGGTAGGGCCAGGCCCAGGTGCTCTAGCCGCCTGGAGATGGCAGCCCAGAATACAGGACCAGCCCACTGCTGGCATTTAGTGTCACGAGGCCAAAGGGTTGGCGGGGGCGGGGGAGTGGTAGCGTTGGACTCTCTTCCATGCCCAGATGGAGTTCCAGCCCTGGCAGGAGGCCATGGCTGGCCTGGGGCTCCCACACTGTCCAGGGGGCCTGAGGGCCATGGGTAGGGGTGCTCTGCAGGAGACACACTGGGTAAGGACAGGCCAGGGGCTGGGAGACTGGAGAGCCTGGCTCCCTGCCTGTGGCTCTGCCCTCAAGGCTCTGCTTGGGCTGGGCTGACCCTTGGAACCTGGGCCCGGGGTGGGCAGAAGGACTGTGGCCAAGAGGCGGAGGTGGGGTGCCTGCTGCAGGGAGGCGGTGCTATACCAAGTCCAAGCTGCAGATTTCCTCACAAGGCTCTCCCCTCGGGCCTTGAGTTTCGTTACAGTGTTGGACTGCCTCTTTCACCCGGTGGGTATGGGGAGAGGGTGCTGCGGGGAACGGGGAGGGCCTGCAGGCCAGGACATCCTCAGAGCCTCCCTCTGCACCCTCAGCTCCCTGCCGGACCCAGCCTGGCTCTCCGCCCTGTGGTCCACAGACTTGGCTGCTTTTCTCTTGTTCTTTCCTGTCACTGGGCCTCTGCTGGGTGGAGGTGGCAGATGGGAGCGGAGATGAAACACTCATTACTCCGATAGGGATCGGATCGGGGCGATGACAGGGAGGCTGGGCTTCTGGGCAGACAGGAAAGACAGCAGTTAAGACTCTCACTGGAGTGACCTGTCCTCCCTGGTGCTCCTGGGCCCTGCCCAGGGTGGAGTGTGCTCCTCCCTGTGGGAGCAGCCATCCCAGGAGGCCGGGCCTGAGGACAGGTTGCCCAGGGGTCAGGACCCACAGCTCCCTGTCCCCAGGCAGGCTCCTGGACAATGCTTTCCTAGCCCTGGGCAGCTGGTGTCTCTGTCCACAAGGCCTGGTTGACTCTGGCTGCAGCCCCCAAACACCATTCTCGTCGTGTGCAATCCATTCGTTTAACTTATACTTAACCTACTGTGTGCCAGGACTGTGCTAGGCACTGAGGATGCCACCTTACACAGAACGAACAGGTCCTTGCCTTTGTGATACTTATATTCTAGCAGAATAAACATTTCCAGGGTGCCAACTCCGCATAGGCTGTGCCCTGGATGCTTTAGATGGATTCATTCTCTTAATCCATGCAGGTGGCACTGTGATATAGAGATTATTAAGGCCCCACTTTGCAAGTGACAAACTTTGGGCACAGAGAGTTTAAGTAACTTGTCCAAGGCCACACAGCAGTAGGGCTAGAGAACGATCAGACCCAGGCTGTTTGGCCACAGAGTTCCTTCAGCCTGGTCTTTACTGGCAGGCACTGCCCCTCTGCCTAGACGGGGTGTGAAGGTGGAGGTGGCTCATCCTTTGACCCCTAGTTCAGGGCCCAGCTCAGTGAAGTCTTCCCCTTCCCCTTCTCCAGAACTGTAACTTCATAGGGTGTTGTTCTTCTGAGCCTTGGATCACTCCACCTTTTATTAGGTCTACTTGGCCCTCTAGGCCCCAGAGAGCAATGCCCATGGAGAGGACCCTGGGGAGCCAAATCAGGTTCATACTCTGTTGCTTACCACTTGATCTGGAGCAAGTCAGGTCCTAATCTGGGCATAATCTCCAAATCTGGGGGCTATTGGGGTGCCCCAACAATTTCTTCCTGCCCTGGGGAGGGCTTCCTCCTGCCCTGGTGCCATGCAGCTCCTCCAAATGATTGTTAGCCTGGGCACAGGCAAAGCCCAGGGTGGTCGGGGGGAGACAGGGCTGGGATGGGAAGAGGTTGGGGAGGGGGACATGTTCCTGCTCCCCTGCCCCCAGGCAGCCCAACTGCCCCTCCCCAAAGCCCAGCCATGCTGTCTCGGGTATTAGCGGCTGAGCCGTGATTCACTCCTAAGGAAGTGGCAAGGAGCTGGGTGGGGTTGGGAACTCACTGCCAGGACAGTGATGTTGGCCTGCTCCATGGTCGCCAGACACACCAGAGGCCCCCATTTTCTGAACCCTCACCTGAGAACAGCACTCCTCCACCTTTAGGGCTGGGTTTCTCACAGAGTCTCCTACAGGGAGAGACCAGAGCTCCCCAGGTCCTAGACGCCTCCCTCCTGGGCAACGAGCCTAGCTGGAGGGCAGGACAGGGCAGAGGGAGACAAGGGATCCCACTCAGGTGGGGCAGAGGGGTCTTTTCCAACCATGCTGGCTCTGTCCCCACCCCCGCCCCAGGGCTGCCACCCAGGAGTTGGCCCTGCTCATCTCCCGCATGCAGGCCAATGCTGACCAGGTAGAGAGGGACATTCTGGAGACCCAGAAGAGACTGCAGCAGGTAAGGCCTCAGGGGCAAGCGGCAGGGTGTGAGTGCAGGGGAGGCTCACTAAAGCCCCAGAGTGCCCACTGGGGATGCTTACGCTGGGACAGACAGCCCTTGTCTTTCACCGGTCATTCCCTAAACACAGTGGGAGAGAGGGCTCAGCTCTCCTTTTCTGCTGGATTCCCAATTGGGGGGGTGGTTAGAGGGGCTCGGGGGGCCTGGGTCTCCCCTGTGTCCCTGCACCCACCCCACAGATGCCCTGGGTCTGGCCCTCTGCCGGCGTGGGCACCAATGTTGGCAGTGCAGCCTGGGGAACTCAGGGTGGGGCTCAGGGGGCAGTGATGGGCAGCAGGGGTGTCGTCCCCCACCCACAGGACCGGCTGCACAGCGAGCAGAGCCAGGCCCTGCAGCACAGGCAGGAAGTGGGGCGCAGCCTGAAGGAGGCTGAGGTGCTGCTGAAAGACCTCTTCCTGGATGTGGATAAGGCGCGGCGGCTCAAGCACCCACAGGCCGAGGAGATTGAGAAGGAGTAAGTGGGGTGGCAGCCAGGGCCAGGGCATGAGGACTGAGGCTCTGGGGTTCCAGGGGAGCCCCGGGCCCGGCCCTGACCCACTGCCCTCCTCCTTGGCAGCATCAAGCAGCTGCACGAGCGAGTGACCCAAGAGTGTGCCAAGTACCGCGCCCTGTATGAGAAGATAGTGCTGCCACCCGATGTGGGGCCCAGGGTCGACTGGGCGCGTGTGCTAGAGCAGAAACAGGTCAGCACCATGCTCAGTGTCGGAGATACCTCCAGGGGCTCAAAATCACACGTAGCACAATCAAGAGAGCAAAACAGAGCTGTGTGTCATCGGGGACCTATCAGTGTGCTTGCACCTGTAGGAAGGTCTGGGAAGAGAGAGCAGAGGAGACAGTGCAGTCAGGGAAGGCTTCCTGCAGGAAGGGGCATATGAAGAGGCCTCAGAGAGGTGGGAGGGCTTAGTGAGGCTGGGGTGAAATAGTGAGGAAAGGACATTCCAGAAAGAAACAGAGGCTGCAGCCTGGAGTGTGGTGGAGGGTGGGGTTTTCTGGGCAGGCAGGCAAAGCCAGGTCATGGGCACCCTGAACATCAGGTGAGGAATTGTGCTTTGATGCCATAGCAGAAGGGGTGCCATGATGACAAGGAAGGGACAGTGGGGAGGCCATGGGCAGAGGGGGTGTCCCAGGGTCCCAGAACCTAGTGAGCAGTTTCTAGGCAGAAGGTGCCGAGGCTGGAGAGGCAAGGAGGTAGGGATGAGTAGGAGGACATCTGACAGGCTGAGCCCTGCGTTCTGGGGACCAGTAGGAGTCAGGGGCTGCAGTCAGGCCTCAGCCTGGGCCCCTGGAGAGTAGCATGTCCCTGAGGGCGGGCTGCCAGCCGTTCACCAGGCTGCTCGGCTGCCTCGTGCAGCCTCTGCACAAGCGACCAATTCCACTCCTCTGCACGGGGACACGGGGGACAGGGGAGGGCTGCCGTCCCAGCCCTGCGGCTGAGCTGAGTGGCCAGGTCTTCTGCAGAAGCAGGTCTGCGAGGGCCAGTACGGGCCGGGCATGGCAGAGCTGGAGCAGCAGATTGCGGAGCACAACATCCTGCAGAAGGAGATTGAGGCCTACGGGCAGCAGCTCCGGAACCTCATCGGGCCGGTGGGTGCCGTCCATCCCTGCCTGGCCCTCCAGCCCTACCCCCACTGTCTTCCATCAGAGCCTGTGTGGGACAAGGGATGGGTGTGGGGGGCACCGTAGGCCCAGAACGTGGGCTGTCATCTAGCCTGCACCCCGCCTCTCACTGAGCCTGCTTTGTGTCCCCCCCACCCCCACCCCATTGGTCGAGGCAGGACGCAACTACCATCAGGAGCCAATACCGGGACCTCCTGGTGAGCAGGGGCTGGGTGGGTGGGTGGGCTGGGAGCGGGGAGGCCCAGCTGCCTGTACCGTCAGGGGGTGGGCAACATTGGTGGGCGCAGGCTGACGGCATCCCTCGCGACCCCTTCTCCCTCCCACGTGTCGCCGAGCACAGAAGGCGGCCTCGTGGCGCGGCCAGAGCCTGGGCAGCCTGTACACGCACCTTCAGGGCTGCACGCGCCAGCTGAGTGCCCTGGCCCAGCAGCAGCAGGGCATCCTGCAGCAGGACTGGAGCGACCTCCTGGCGGACCCCCAGGGCGTGCGGCGGGAGTACGAGGTGGGTGGGGGACAGCGGGGTTGGGGGGTGTGGGCAGGGGCACCCTCGTCCTGTCCTCCCCTCGCCCATGCTCCCGACTCTCCCCCAGCACTTCAAGCAGCAGGAGCTGCTGAGCCAGGAGCAGAGCGTGAACCAGCTGGAGGATGACGGGGAGCGCATGGTGGAGCTGGGGCACCCGGCTGTGGGGCCCATCCAGGTGCAAGGGACAGACACTGCCCACCGTCTCAGGGACACCTGCTCCCTAGATCAGGGGCGGGGGGAGCCTCCCAGGGAGGCTGCAGAGAGAGAGACGTGGCCCAGGTCAGGGCGGGCCAAGTGGGCAGCGGAAGGGTGCAGAGGTCAGGGCGGGCATGGTCCGAGGGCTCCGTGCTGCTGTCCGCAGACCCACCAGGAGGCCCTGAAGATGGAATGGCAGAACTTTCTAAACCTCTGCATCTGCCAGGAGAGCCAGCTGCAGCACGTGGAGGCCTACCACCGGGTGAGCCAAGGGCGGAGGTCAGGCAGGGCCCAGGGCGGGGCACAGACACCTGCAGAACAGCGCAGGACGCCTTCACAGGGAGGGAGACAGGCACCTCATAAAAACGGCAGAGCTGTGTCACCGTGACTCGGCCCCAGAGGGAAGATGATGTCACGCAAACCTTTGCAGCAGGGTGGTATCGCTCCCAGGGATGCTTGGTTCTTAAGGGGAAAAAAGCAAAAATGCATAAATCACATAAATCTTCTTATGCATAAATCACAAACACACGTACCTGAAGGATGTACAGCATATGTGTGGTATCACGATTTTATGGAGATGGAAGAGATGCCCAGAAACTCTCCTTGGAAGGGACAGTAACAAAAAGTAGGCTGAGAAACTGACAAAATATACAACAGGGACTTTTCTTCTTTCGGTAATTTCCCCCCAAGATGTTTCATATAGTTGGAGAGGGACAAAAGCCAGAGTGTTTTCCATCCTTTTAAAAAAAAAATATTTTCCCGTGAAACCACCCTTCCATCATCACACCCATGGACAGGAATTCCGTAACATCACCCAACTGCGGGATGTTTCTTTAGAGCACACTCCCAGCTTCCGCTCCGGGCCTGGGAGAAGCGCAGCCCCGAAGCCCTGGCACCCACCCGCGGGGAGGTTGCAGGAGAGCCCCGCCTCCATCTGGGCAGGAAGGACAGAGGCCAAGGTGTTTTAAAACACTAAGAAACGTTCAGTGAGCCCAAAATGCCCCGTTTGCAGAGTATTCCAGTAAAAAAAGGCCCCACGGCCTGAGAAGCTGACGGTGCGGGGGCCGGTGGCAATTCGCGTTTAGCTGGCTTGCAGGGTTGGTGGGCAGTGGGTGCCCCCGACTGTGCCCTTAACTGCCCACGGCCTCAGTTCCAGGAAGAGGCCGACTCCGTGAGCCAAACCCTGGCGAAGCTGAACTCCAGCCTGGACACCCAGTACAGCCCAGCCCCTGGGGCGCCCCCTGGCGCCCTCACGGAGCTGCTGCAGCAGCTGGAGGTGAGAGCACCCCACCCCGCAGGCCACCTGCATCCCACGCCAGGGATTGGGGCTGGCCTGTGTCTGGGCCTCACCCTTCCCTGGGGCTTAGTCCTGCCAAGAGCCAATCCTGGGAGGCAGGAGAAGGGGATCTGCTCCAGCAGGAAGGGGCTGCTCTGTTACCAGAAGCGCTTCCCCACTCTGGACCCATTTCCTCACCTGTAATGTGGCAGGTGAGCCCCTGACCCTCCAGCCCTTCTCTAGAGGCCTGAGTGATGCTGAGCAGTCCCCCAACTCCGACCAGCAGACTCCAGAATCCTGGGCTCCCTGGAGGGGCTTCTTTCACTGTCCTTTCTTAGAGACCTTGTCTCTGTGAAGACCGGACCCCTGGCTCTCATGGGGGGTGGGGTGGGGCAGGCCTCAAGTGAAGCCTGGGACCCCACAGGCAGAGAAGAAGCATCTGGCTGTCACTGAGAAGACCATTAGGGACCTGCAGCGGCAGAGCCAGCAGGTGGCCCCTCTGCAGCAGCGCAGAAACCCACCCCAGCAGCCCCTGCACGTGGACAGCATCTGTGACTGGGACTCAGGAGAAGTACAGGCTCACCCACCTAGCACCACCCCTGCCCCCTCCAGTCCCACCCAATACCCGCCCTGCCCCCCTCCAAGCCCTGCCCTGCCTCTGGCCCGCCCCTGCCCCTGCCCCATCTCTGTTCCCTGCCCCCCAGGTGCAGCTGCTGCGGGGCGAACGGTATTTGCTGATGGACAACACTGACCAGCACACCTGGGTCGTTCAGGGTCCAGATGGGGAGACCAAACGTGCCCCAGCCGCCTGCTTCTGCATCCCAGCTCCGGACCCTGACGCTGTGGCCAGGGCCTCCAAGTGGGTCTGCCTGGGGATCCTCAGGAGCAGGAGGGAGACGACGGGCCCTGCCTGGCCTTCTCCTGGACCAGTGACTCTTGGGGTGGGTGGGAAGGTTGGAGAGAGAGGGGAGACATCCTTCTCTGACCTCCTCCTCGTTCTAGGCTGGCGTCGGAGCTGCAGGCCCTGAAGCAGAAATTGGCCGCAGTCCAGAGCGAGCTGACAGCCTGTGCTGAGCAGCCCTTACAGACCAGCCAGCAGGGTACTGTGGGCTGGCCAGGAACTCGGGGGGTTGTTGGAACAGAGGGAGTAGATTCCTACTTTGGCCACGGTGGGGGGTGGTTGCAATGGGCGGGGAGTGACCCCAGAGTAGGGACTTCTGCTTGGGGGTTCCATCTCTTGGGCTGGCAAGCCCCGAGCACTGTCCCTGCCCTGGTCAGGCCCTGCCCATCCCCCTCCCTTCCTGTCAGACACAGGATGCTCTGGGCGCGTTCAGGGAAGCACTTGTTTCTCTGGTATATGAGCAGGTGGGAGGTAGGCCCTGGCCCCTCATGACCCCTATGCCCCCAGCTCCCACTGGCTCAGCCCCAGAAGACCCACAGGCCCAGAAGCTCCTGACACAGATGACCCAGCTGGATGGAGACCTGAAGCAGATAGAGAGGCAAGTGCTGGCCTGGGCCCGGACCCCGCTGAGCCGCACGACACCCCTGGAAGACCTGGAGGGCCGCATCCAGAGCCATAAGGTGGGTAGGTGAGCGAGGATAAACAGTCCCGCACTGAGGGTGTATGAACTAAGGATAAGGCAAGTGTGGGCAAGTGTGGGAGCAGGCGCAGGGACCCAAGGCAGAGGAAGGGAGCGGACAGTCCAGGGCTCAAGACAAGCTGGTTCCCACCCTTGGTCCTCCGCTGACCAGCTGTGTGATCTTATCTTGAGAAATCACTTAACCTCTCTGGGCCTTGGTTTCCTCCTCACTGAAAACAGGCACAATAATACTCAGCTTATCTGGATGAAGTATACTAAGGCCAGAGAAGGTTCTAGAGGGGCAGGGCCCAGAGTAAAGACCCTGTACCCCACACTTGGGAGGTGTTCTGGTGAGAGTCCTGAGAGCAGCAAGGAAGCCTACACGTCTCAGGGGTGATTTCTCCTGGAGGCAGGTGGGGGCACCTCCCTGAAGGGGTAGCGTGTAAACATCCCAAAAGCCCAGTAGAGAGCAATCCCTCCCCACACCTGGGGGGTTGCAGTCTGGCTTATGTCCTTCCCAACCGGCTTTTATTCAAGTATATCATTTGGGTTTGGTTTTTAAATTTTTGAGTCATGTCATTACACATTATGGTGCAGCTTGTTATATCCACTCCATCCTGTCCCGTAGTTTTAGAGGTGACATTTCCCAGGTCAGAGGACCAGGCTGGGAGGCTCCAGCCCTGGGTGGGAAGAGCAGGAGGTGTTGCAGGTTGGGTCTCTGATCTGGTGTACTGGGAGTTTCTGAGGGAGTCCCATGGGGACGAGACTGTGGGGAGGAGGCAGGAGCAGGAGGCCAGGGTGATACTGCAGCCTCAACAGACACCAGCTCCTCCCGGGGCTCTGCGGCCCACAGAGGGCTGGACCTGTACGTAGCCACCCCCAAATACGTCCTTGAGTCTTGAAGTCACCACATCTCCCATGTCAGGGTAGGGGCCACAGGAAACCCAGTTAGACTGGAAGGTAGGTGGTGGGTGGCACACAGAGTCAGCACCCACGACTTACAGAACGGATGAGTGAATGAGGAGCAGAATCACCCCATGTGGACAGAGCTAGGGTTTTGTTGCCTGACTTGGGGCGACAGGATGGGGAACTGATGTTCTGTGCAAGGCATGGCTGACACGACGACCCATGGGGTCACATTGCCTCTTCCCGTCGATCATTCTGCAGATGAGCAGACTGGGGCTCAGCGAGGCTCACTGGCCCAAGGTCATCCATGTGGGGACTCTCTTGGGGCCAGGACTGTCCCTGGATCTGTGGCCTGCATACAGACTCACCCATCACTCTCTGAGGCCCCGTGGGCAGGAAGGAGACCTCTGACCCTGCCCCGTCCCACCCCAGGAAACAGCCCAGCGGCTGCAGGGCCTGGGAGCAGAGAAAGAAACAGCCCAGCAGGAGTGTGAGGCGTTGCTGTCCGCCCGGCCTGGGGGCCCCGCTGCCCTGCAGCTGCCCGTGGCCCTCAACAGTGTCAAGAACAAGTACAGCGACGTGCAGATTCTTTGCAACCTCTACGGGGAGAAGTGAGTGCCCTGGGGATGGGGGAAGGGGACCGCTGGGTGGCGCACAAGGGTGTGGCTGACAGAGGGCCTGACCTCAGGCCCCCTTGAGACAGAGCCAGAGCTGCCCTGGGTCTGGAGCGCCGGATCCAGGACGCGGACAGGGTCATCCGAGGCTTCGAGTCCACTGTGGCGCAGGAGGGCCCCATCCCCGCCAGCCCCGGGGCACTGCAGGAGAGGGTCAATGAGCTACAGGTGAGGGGGCCCGGCCTCGCCAAGCATTCATGGACGGGTGGGGTCCCATGGGAATGTGTAGAAACACGAGGGTGCATGGCGCTGTGTCCCCTCTTCTCCCAGCGCCTGCGGAGGGAGCTGCTGGAAAAGCAGGCCTGTGTGCTGGGGCTGCACCGCGAGCTGAAGGCCACCGAGCATGCATGCAGCGCCCTGCAGAACAACTTCCAGGAGTTCTGCCAAGACCTGCCTCGCCAGCAGCGCCAGGCCCGGGCCCTTACCGACCGCTACCACGCTGTGGGGGACCAGCTGGACCTGCGGTGAGTGGCGGGGCCATTAGGGCTCGATACACATCCCCACGGTGCACAGCAGCCACTGTTGCCAAGCTGTGTGGCCTCAGACTGGTGACTTCACCTCCCTGAGGCTCAGTTTCCTCGACTCTAAAATGGGATGATAATAGTAGCTATCTCGCAGGGTGAGCCTACCCTGGCTGAGACGTCCAGTCTATCCCTGAATGCCCAGCTCTGACACAAGGCCAGAGTTAGCGGATCGTTCTGGTGGGTCACTCAGGCCTTCTGACTTGCCCCAGGGAGGGAGGCTCCCACCAGCCTACTCCATGCACCCCTCATCTGTTCCCAGAGGGCAGTGCTCACCTCTGCTCCGGGCCCCCTCCTCCTGCAGGGAGAAGATGTTGCAGGATGTTGGCCTCACCTACCAGCAGTTCAAGAATTGCTTGGACAATCTGAGCTTCTGGCTGGAAAACCTGCCCCGCAATGAAGTGCGGCCCAGCGATGGGCCCAGCCAGCTCGCCTACAAGCTGCAGGCACAGAAGGTGAGGAGCTGAGGCTGCAGGCAACCTGGGGGCAGGTCGGGGCCCCTCCAGAGTTGGGGCCTCAAGCCACTTCACCGCTCAGGGAGCCTCCTGTAGGCACAGCCGCCTGGGTGCGTGTGGCCCCCTAGTGGCCAGAGTTCTAGGAGACCTCAAAGCTCAGACCTCGGGCCTTCTGGGTCACCACCACTTACTTACTACCCTAAATGCTCTATCTTGCCCTCAGAAACAGCAAGCCCGCCTCCATCTGTTCCGAGATGGGCAGTGAGCTTTATGCTCCTCGGGGTTCCAACTCCTATCCCATCTCTTTCCTCATATTGACAATCCCTGCTACGTACTGGCAATGAACCAAAGGCTGCGGGTACAGCCCGGCTCTCAGGCAGCCCAGTCTGGTGGGGGAGGCCAGTGCATCGCAGGCCATGATGCTGTTAAGAGCTCTGGTGGAGAGCTGCAGCACTGTGGGAGCCCACGGCAGGACACGTGGGGTCAGGGCGAGTGCTCTGGAAGGCAAAGGTCTGGGACTGCAGGAGGATGACAGTGTCTCCAGAGAGAGTAATGGGGTGATGTCAGTAAGGTGGCTTGGGACAGAGACTCAGTGCTGGCTGCAGATCAGAATCATCCAGGGGGCTTTTTTTCTTTTTTCTTTTTTAAAGATTTTATTTATTTATTCATGAAAGACACAGAGAGAGGCAGAGACACAGGCAGAGGGAGAAGCAGGATCCATGGAGGGATCCTGACGTGGGACTCAATCCCAGGTCTCCAGGATCCCATCCTGGGCTGAAGGTGGCGCTAAACCACTGAGCCACCTGGGCTGCCCAAGGGGGCTTTTAAAATCCCTGTATCAAAAAAATAAAATAAAATAAAAATAATAAATAAAATAAAATAAAATAAAATAAAATAAAATAAAATAAAATAAAATAAAATAAATAAAATAAAATAAAATAAAATAGGGATCCCTGGGTGGCGCAGCGGTTGAGCGCCTGCCTTTGGCCCAGGGTGTGATCCTGGAGACCCGGGATCGAATCCCACATTGGGCTCCCGGTGCATGGAGCCTGCTTCTCTCTCTCTCTCTCTCTCTCTCTCTCTCTCTCTCTGTGTGACTATCATAAATAAATAAAATAATAATAATAAATAATAAAATAAAATAAAATAAAATCCCTGTATCAGGGATGCCTGGGTGGCTCAGCAGTTGAGTATCTGCCTTCAGCTTATGGTGTGATCTTGGAGACCCGGGATCAAGTCCTACATCGGGCTCCCTGCATGGAGCCTGCTTCTCCCTCTGCCTGTGTCTCTGCCTCTCTCTCTCTCTTCTCTCTCTCTCTCTCTCTCTTCTCTCTCTCTCTCTTTCTCTCTCTTTCTCTCTCTCTGTCTCTCATGAATACATAAATAAAATTAAAAAAATAAAATAAAATCCCTGTATCAAACCCCACTCCAGACTAATTAAGTTGGAATCACCCAGGACCAGAACATCAGTAGTTTCTTTTAAAGTTCCCCAAGTGACTAAAAGGGGCAACCAGGCTTATGAACAATTGGGACAGAGCAGTGGTTCTCAGGAGGTGGTCCCTGGACTGGCAGCATCAGCATCAGGGAGATGCTTGGACACGCAAATTTTCAGGCCCCAACCCAGAGCTGCTCAGTCAGACACTGGGGTGGGGCCTTCAATCTCTGCTTGAACAAGCTCTCTAGGCGGTTGTGATGCGCAGCCCTGCGGGAGAACCCCCCCTGCTAGAACAGGAGTCTGAGGAGCACTAAGCAGGAGGAAGGGACTCTCCCAAAGAGAGAAAGGAAGAATTCACGGAGAGAATCATGCCTGGAAAGGCCATTCCCCAGGCGACCTCTTGCCCCTGTGGAGTGCCAGCTGCCCTGGAGGCCTTGCAGGAGACACTGGGTGAGTGGTGTTTGCTGACCTCCCCTGACTCTCACTTCCTCCCCGGCAGAGGCTGCAGCAGGAGATCCAGGGCCGA
Source organism: Canis aureus (assembly GCF_053574225.1). Taxonomy (NCBI): domain Eukaryota; kingdom Metazoa; phylum Chordata; class Mammalia; order Carnivora; family Canidae; genus Canis; species Canis aureus. The sequence goes on along the minus strand of NC_135626.1, from coordinate 58,726,339 downwards.
GAGCAGGACAGGGCCATGGCATCCCGCCTCTCCCAGGACCTGCAGGCAGCTCTCCAGGTAAGCACTTTCCTTCCTCTCCCCTCACTCCTGCCAGCCTCCCGCTTCCCCAACCCAGCTGCCACCACTGACTGAGAGCCTATTTTCCTCCCCTCCCTGTTCAGGACTATGAGTTGCAGGCAGACACCTACCGCTGCTCCTTAGAGACCACCACCCAGGCAGGGTCAGCCCCCAAGAGACCCCGAGTGGCTCCCCTGCAGGAGAGCATCCAGGAGCAGGTGAGATGGGATCCAGTGGGGCTCAGTATCCCTTGGCATCAGCTCTGCAGGCACTCTGGCTGGGGCTGACCCTGACCTCCCTCTGCCTCCCTTCGGCCTCTCTAGGAGAAGAGCCTGACAAAGGCCTATACTGAGGTTGCGGCTGCACACCAGCAGCAGCTGCATCAGCTGGAGTTTGCCAGAAGGATGCTGGAGAAGGTATGGTGAGAACACTCCCTCTGTCCCTGTGCCAGGAGGCCTGGGCTGCTCGTTGACCCGGCCAGCTTCCCTTCCTCCTCGCCCTGTAGCCTGTGGCCACAGGACAGGCTCTGCATCCTGAAGAGGGCAGCTCCCCACCTGTGCTCCCCACAGCAGCTCTTCCAGGCTGGTATCCATCTCAGAGTCAGGCCCTGGAGATTCATTCAGTGCAATCACAGCTTAGCCACTGGACAGTCTTCTGGTGGGACAGGAGAAAATCCCCACAAAGTCTTCAGCTTCAGGACCAACCATGGTGGGCAAGAGGCCACCTACGTCTCCATGCCTGGGGGACCAGGAGACAGAAGCCCTCTATGATTTTTAGTGTCTGGCTAAGGGACTTGCCAGCTTTCTCCTACCCAGAGGAATACCCCAGCCTCCCCTAGGGGATGGAGCATAGGCCCATATCCAGGAGCCTGGATGGGAGGAGAGGGGGAAAGGTTTGGAAAGGAGACCTGTCTTGTTTGCACGTTCTGAACACTGCCTTGCATCCCAACATCATGGGGCTGAGATGTCCTCTCGAAAACCTGCATCCAAGCACCTCAGGACTGCAGCTCCCACTCCTGGGACCTTCCAGAAGTGTCAGGAAGCAGGGAGGGATCTTTGATCTTGGGGTGGGGAGGGGTAGAAATGGGGCTCATCCCTTTCCCCCCACTGCCCTTTCAGTACTCTTCCCTTCTCCCTCTCACTCTGCAGAAGGAGCTCAGTGAGGATGTCCAGGTGACCCATGATGCACAGCAGGGGTCTGAGAGCCCAGCCCAAGCAAGGAAGGAGTCAGAGGCCCTAAAGTCCCAGCTGGAGGAGGAGAGGAAGCGGGTGGCCCAGGTGCAGCAACAGCTGGAGGAACAGCGGAACCAGCTGCTGCAGCTGAGAACCCAGCGCCCCTTGGAGAGGCTAGAAGAGAAGGAAGTGGTAGAGTTTTACCGGGACCCCCAGCTGGAGAGCAGCCTGTCCAGGGTAAAGTCCCAGGTAGAGGAGGAAGTCAAGAAGCGGGCCGGCCTGCAGGCGGACCTGGAGGCAGCAGCCCAGAAGGTCGTCCAGCTGGAGAGCAAGAAGAGGGCCATGCAACCTCACCTGCTGACCAAGGAGGTAACCCAGATCGAGAGGGACCCTGACCTGGAGAGCCAGGCAGCCCAGCTCAGCAGCGAGATCCTGCAGCTGCGGGGGGAGAATGCCACCGTCTCGTCCCGGCTCGAGGTGCTAAAGAAGGAGCTGCTGGCCTTGGAGCAGAAGGAGCCGAATGTGAAGGAGAGGGTCGTGGTGAAAGAAGTGGTCAAGGTGGAGAAGGACCTGGAAATGCTTAAGGCAGCCCAGGCCCTCCGGCTGCAGCTGGAGGAGGACTCTGCGCGGAGGAAGAGGGCGGAAGAGGCTGTGGCCAAGCTGCGGGCACGCATTGAAGAGCTAGAGCGGGCGATCGGTGCCGTGGAGCCCAAGGTGATCGTGAAGGAGGTGAAGAAGGTGGAGCAGGACCTGGGCCTCCTGGAAGAGGCGTCCAGGCTGAGGAACCTCCTAGAGGAGGCCAGGAGCAGGAACGCCACGCTGGCGCGCGAGCTGGAGGACCTGCGGGGCAAGTACAGCGTGGTGGAGAAGCAGAAGCCCAAAGTGGAGCTCCAGGAGCGCATCCACGAGACCTTCCAGGTGGCTCCGGAGACGCAGCAGGAGATCGCGCGGCTCCGGGCCCAGCTGCAGGACACCGCCAGCAGGAGGAGCGGCGTAGAGAAGGAGCTGGAGGGGCTGCTGCCCGAGCTGGCCGCCCTCCGTGCCCAGAAGCCCGCGGTGGAGTACAAGCAGGTGACGCAGGAGGTGGTGAAGCACGAGAGGAGTCCCGAGGTGCTGCGGGAGATCGACCGCCTGAAGGCCCAGCTGAATGAGCTGGTCAACGGCAGCGGGCGGGCCCAGGAGCAGCTCATCCGGCTGCAGGGGGAGCGCGACGAGTGGAGGCGGGAGCGGTCCAAGGTGGAGACCAAGACAGTGAACAAGGAGGTGGTGCGCCACGAGAAGGACCCTGTCCTGGAGAAGGAGGCCGAGCGGCTGCGCCAGGAGGTTCGAGAAGCCACCCAGAGGAGGCGGGCCACCGAGGACGTGGTCTCCGAGCTGCAGAACCGGTACCTGCTGCTGGAGAGGAGGCGGCCCGAGGAGAGGGTGGTGGTACAGGAGGTGGTGGTCACCCAGAAGGACCCGAAGCTCCGAGAGGACCACGGCCGGCTGAGCCAGAGCCTGGACGAGGAGGCGGGCCGGCGGCGGCAGCTGGAGCGGGAGGTGCAGCAGCTCCGGGCTGGTGTGCAGGAGAAGGAGAGCCTGCTCAGCTTCCAGGAGGACCGGACCAAGAAGCTGGCCGTGGAGAGGGAGCTGCGGCAGCTGACCCTGCGGATCCAGGAGCTCGAGCAGCGGCCTCCTGCGGTGCAAGAGAAGATCATCATGGAGGAGGTGGTCAAGCTGGAGAAAGACCCGGATCTGGAGAAGTCCACAGAAGCCCTGCGGCAGGACCTGGAGCAGGAGAAGACCCGGGTGACAGAGCTGCATCGGGAGTGCAAGAACCTGCAGGTGCAGATCGACGTCCTCCAGACCACGAAATCGCAGGAGAAGACCATCTACAAGGAAGTGATCCGGGTGGAGAAGGACCGGGTGCTGGAGGGCGAGCGGTCCCGGGCGTGGGAGGCGCTCAACCGGGAGCGCGGGGCCCGGCAGAGCCGGGAGGAGGAGGTGCGGCACCTCCGGCAGCGGCTGGACGGGGCCGAGGCGCTGAGGAGGACCCGGGCCCGCGAGGAGGCTGAGCTCCAGAGGTCCCGGGCCCAGGCGGACCAGGAGCACCGGCAGCTGCGGCAGGAGCTGCGGGAGCTGGAGAGGCGGAAGCAGCAGAGGGCGCTGCACCTGCAGGAGGAGGCGAAGCTGCTCAGCCAGAGGACGGACGGCGAGCGGCAGAAGGCGGCCCAGCGGGGCCAGGAGCTCTCGCAGCTCGAGGCGGCCATCCTCCGCGAGAAGGACCAGATCCACGAGAAGGAGAGGACGCTGCGCGACCTCCGCGCCAGGGTGAGCAGGGAGGAGCTCAACCAGGAGACCCAGACGCGAGAGACCAACCTCTCCACCAAGATCTCCATCTTGGAACCCGAGACGGGGAAGGACCTGTCCCCGTATGAGGCCTACAAGCAGGGCATCATCGATCGGGGCCAGTACCTCCAGCTCCAGGAGCTCGAGTGTGACTGGGAGGAGGTCACCACCTCGGGCCCCTGCGGCGAGGAGTCCGTGCTGCTGGACCGCAAGAGCGGGAAGCAGTACTCCATCGAGGCGGCCCTGCACTGCCGGCGCATCTCCAAGGAGGAGTACCACCTCTACAAGGACGGCCAGCTGCCCATCTCCGAGTTCGCGCTGCTCGTGGCAGGGGAGACCAAGCCCTGCTCCTCGCTCTCCATTGGCTCCATCATCTCCAAGTCCCCACTCGCCTCCCCAGCCACCCAGGGCTCCGGTTTCTTCTCCAGCGGCTCCCTTGGGCTCAGCGATGACAGCTTCCCCATCGCTGGCATCTATGACACGACCACGGACAACAAATGCAGCATCAAGACGGCCATGGCCAAGAACATGCTGGACCCCATCACGGGGCAGAAGCTGCTGGAGGCCCAGGCGGCCACAGGGGGCATCGTGGACCTCCTCAGCCGGGAGCGCTACTCCGTGCACAAGGCCATGGAAAGGGGGCTGATCGAGAACACCTCGACACAGAGGCTGCTCAACGCCCAGAAGGCCTTCACCGGCATCGAGGATCCCGTCACCAGGAAGAGGCTGTCGGTGGGCGAGGCCGTGCAGAAGGGCTGGATGCCGCGGGAGAGCGTGCTCCCACACCTGCAGGTCCAGCACCTGACCGGGGGACTCATCGACCCCAAGAGGACCGGCCGCATCCCTGTCCCTCAGGCCGTGCTCTCCGGAATGATCAGTGAAGAGCTGGCCCAGCTCCTGCAGGATGAGTCCGGCTATGAGAAGGATTTGACAGACCCCATCTCCAGGGAGCGGATGAGCTACAAGGAGGCCATGGGGCGCTGCCGGAGAGACCCCCTGAGCGGCCTGCTGCTGCTCCCAGCCACGCTGGAGGGGTACCACTGCTACCGCTCCGCCTCCCCCAGGGCGCTGCGCTCCCTGCGCTGACACTGACGGGGCCCAGCAGTCCTGGGGAGCGGGGGCAGGGGAGGGTGGGCCACCGGCACCCCTCACCCCAGAGCGGCCTGATCCGAGGGGGCAGGTCTTCCCTCTGAGGCAGAGCTATATTACTTAGAGGTTTCTGGTGTTGGGCCCCTCCCCTAACTTTGATGCCCAGTCCATCCCCAGACCCAGAGATCGGCACATCTGTTTTTCCTCCCCTCCTCCGCACCCAGTGCTTCCAATAAACGAATTTGCCCGCCCTGCCCGTTTATGTGTGGGAACTTGGAATCCATTTGTCGGAGCCATGAGCGCCAGGGACAGCGTGGGTGGCATCCTCCCCACCCAGGTGGGATGTGGACATGCCAGCCAGCCCTGCCAAGGGAACAGGTGCTCCCAGGGGCTTGGGCTCCCTTGACTCTGGGGAGGGTATGTTAGTAGATCCTGGAAAGGTCACAGACGGCCCCTCCCCACCGCCTCTGTTCTGGGTCTCTTGCTTCGGGCCAGAACTGTCTCCAGCCCTCTGTCAACCTCCCCTTTGTCAACAAGTCCCTGGTGACCCCCTTTGAGGAGGAAAACACTGGACAGCTCAGGAACGCATCACTTTTATTTCCTGTTCTCAAAGCCAGAGGCAAACGAACATAAGCATATCCTGAGTACAGACAACTATTTAGAACCCGCCACACACCCCGACCTACGCTGGGATCAGGAAAATATCCTCCCTGTCTTTGGCCATGCTCCCTGTTTAACTCAGACTCTTAACTGGAATGCAGCTTTTCTCCCAAAACATTAAAGCCGTAAAGACCAGCAGGGGGCACCCTTCCACTGGGGGGCGGGAGCTGGCTCTGCCTCGCTGCCAGAGGGCAGGCTTCCCACCCGCCTTGGTAACTATTGTTCCAGTGCCAGGGAGCCAGACTAACTACCCCCATCTCGAACCGGCCCTGTTGAACCCAACAAACATCATGGGAACGTGCTAACCTGCTGACAAAACTAACACCCAAACTCAGCTCTCTGGAGGCTGATGCCAAATTCCTCAAAGTTTTGCTCTCTCCCAGATTGTTCTCTTTTTGGGGGAAGTGGGAAGGGAGGCAGCTGGAGAGAGGCCCCAAGGCAGAGGGCCTCCCACCTCCTCATCGGCAGAAACGCTCCAGCACGCACTGGTGGGGAGCTGGGGAGGTCTCGGCAGACGAGAAGTAGGGGTGCACAAGGGCTGCCTTGGCTGAGATCCGCTGGCTGGGGTCGTACTGCAGGAGTTGCTGTGGAGGAAGGAAGAGGGGGAGGAAAGAGATTGAGCCTTCGGGTGGCCAGGCCCAGAGAGGGGTTACCCTCAGCCCCCAGGGGTGAGTCCCAAGCCCCAGAGCAGCTGCCTTCAAACAGGAACCGCATGCACCCGCTACTTCCCAGCTCATGAGCCGTTCTGGACGCTGTCAGAACCTGGGGACAAAGAGCTCATTCTAGGGTGGCCTGGAAGTCATCCTTGTCTCCTGCAGACGAGAGGCTCAGTCCGTCTGGCCTCTTCCTCCCTGGGGTTCCCAGCCTCAGCCTACTTCTGGTTGAGACAGACTTCTCAGGGGGTGAGACAGGAACTCAGAGTCCCTAAGCCCAGCTGGGCTGTGGAAGGACCCCTTGCCTGGGAGTAGCCATGGCTGGAGGTATATGCCATCCTGCTGGCATTGGGCTGGTAGACACACACAGGCCTCTGAAAAAATGAAAATACTTCCCTGCCTTCCTCTGGCCCAACACCAGATTAAAGATGTGGCTCGGAGTCTTTGTGGGTAAGAATGGATGGCTCTGCCTGAGGCCTGGGCAGTCTGGCTTGGGCCAGCCCAACAGGTCAGGATGTGCAATAGGACAGGTGGGCTCAGACCGTGGCAGGGGCCCAGACAGCAGGGAACAGCCTCCCGGGAAGAGCAACTGCTATGGAAGGAAGCAAGCTCCCTGCCTGGGAAAGCTTACGTAGGAAGGCGACTATCGGGCCCTGGGTGGCTCAGTTAAGGGTCTGACTTCAGCTCAGGTCATGATCTCAGGGTCATGGGATCGAGCCCAAGGGTGGGCTCCCCGCTCAGCGGGGAGTCTGCTTCTCCCTCTGCCTGTTTTTGCTTGCTCTCAAAATCTTTTTTTTTTAAGATTTTATTTTAAAGATTTTATTTATTTATTCATGAGAGAGAGAGAGAGAGAGAGAGAGGCAGAGACACAGGCAGAGCTTGCAGAGAGCCTGACGCAGGACTCGATCCCGGGTCTCCAGGATCATGCTATGGGCTGAAGGCGGTGCTAAACCGCCGAGCCACCCGGGGTGCCCTCAAATAAATAAAATCTTAAAGGTAACTATTAGAGCATAAAAACAAAGCTAACTAGAAGAAAATTTTAAAAGGAAACATGAGCCCTGGACTTTTCAGGGCTGATGCCTCCAGGTTGAACCATCAATATGCACAGGGACAGGGACAAGGGAGTTGTGTTCAGGGGTCAGAAAAGAGACCAGCTGGACTCTGAAGGAGCTGGGGTGACACACGGGCTGGCTGACAGGCACTTACGTGGGGGCAGCAGGCTTTGTCGCCCTGCACTGCCTCCCACCTGTACCTACCATGAGCAGGTCCTTGCCCTCTGGTTCCAGACTGGGCACGATCTCCTCCAGCCCCTTCCTGGTCCACTTGGGGAAACTGCCCTTATAGTCAGGCAGCTGGGTGACCCCTGGCCACGTGGCTTCACTGGGTGTCCCCAGGGTCCGAAAGATTCGAAAGAGCTGGTCAATCTCAGAGTCACCAGGAAACAGGGCTCTGCGGGTCACCTGAAATGAGGAAGAGAAGGTGTGGGGCCCACTCCCTTGTCCTACAGAATCCAAAACCAGTTAAGATGTCTTTCCCAGGGCTGGGCGAAGAATCCTGCCCGTTTCTGGAATAAGGCTCGCTTTCTTAGTCCCAGAGCCAGTCCCAAACACCCCAGAAATCCACCTCTCAAGGGAGAATCAGAGTCCCATTCCCCACCCCGAGCAGGACCCTGCCTGCGGCCTCCCTGTGGCCATGCCCGTCCCTCACTCTACCATCTCAGCAAAGATGCAACCAATGCTCCAGACGTCCACAGCTGTGGAATAGAACTTGGTGCCCAAGAGGATCTCAGGGGCGCGATACCAGAGCGTCACCACCTGTGGGGGCGAGAAGCCAGTATCCTTCGGGGGGGCCGGGTGCTCGGGTGACGTCCCTTCAGCTGTCGCCCCTGCCCCGCCGTCCTGCGGTACCTCGTGGGTGTAGGTGCGCAGGGGCACCCCGAAGGCTCGAGCCAGTCCGAAGTCGGCCAGCTTGATGGCCCCCAGCTCGTTGATGAGCAGGTTCTGGGGCTTCAGGTCTCGGTGGATGACCCGATGAGAGTGGCAGAAGCTCACCCCCTGCAGCAGCTGGAAGAGGTAGCTCTGCCGAGCCGCGGCGACGCTGCCTGAGCGACTGCGGCAGGTGGGCGCGCCCGGGCCCTCCGCACCTCGCCCTCGCTACCTTGACCAGGTGCAGGGGCAGCTCGGAGGCCGGCGCCGAGTCCATGTACTTCTTCAGGTCCTGGCTGAGGAACTCAAACACCAGGTAAAGCTTCTTCTCACTGTGCACCACGTCCAGCAGCCTGACCGGGGACACGGGTCACCACGCGGCCCCAGCTGGCCCGGGGCGGCCCGGCCTCCCCACCTCCTTCCCCACCTCACCTGACGATGTTGGGGTGCTTAAGCTCTTTGAGCAGGGAGATCTCCCTGATGGCGGTGCTCGGGACGCCCTCGGTTTCCCTGCGGGGCGGGAGGGCGCAGCAGTGGAGGCCGGAGCGAGCAGGGTGCTCCCGCCCGGGGGTCACCTGTGGGTCCCGCTTTCCGGAAGTGTGCCCGGGCCACTGGCAATGGGGCGCCGAGCTCCTCAGCACACACCCGCCGAGGGCGCTGGGCAAGTGTGGCCGCGGCGGGGGGCAGGCGGGCGGCACCCGTGGGGGCACCCACGGAACCCGGGCACACTCCCAAGCGGGGGGGGGGGGGCGTAGAGCCCTGAGGGGGCAGGGGGCCGCCCTGGGCGGGGTGGCTCCGGGGCCGCGGCGGCACTCACAAATCCAGCCTGATCTTCTTGAGGGCCACAAGCTGCCCTGTCTCCTTGTTCTTGGCCTTATACACCACCCCATAGGTGCCCTCTCCGATCTTCTCTACCTTCTGGAACACATCCATGGCCGCAGAGCTGCCCAGGAAACAGAGCGCGCCTGGGGCAGTGGCCGCCACACCCAGCGCCCGGCTGCCCCCGGCCCCACGGACACGCTGCCCCGCCTCTGCCCCCCTCACCCCAGCCCTCCCCGGGCCCCGGCTACGGGGTGCAGGAGGGCCCAAACTTCCCAGCGAGCCCCTGCCTCTGCCCCGCGGGGCCCAGGCTCTGGGGGTGAAGGTACCCAGGAGGGCGGCCTGAGGGGCCGGAGTCAGCCTGAGGCAGAGGTCAGGGGTCAGGAAGAGTTTCTGGAGCCACGGTCCTGCCCCAGGCCGCAAGGCCAGGGTGAGGGGCTGGGCCCCAAATGCTGGGGGCGCTCGGCCTCCTCTGAGGGCAGAACTTTGGTGGGGCGGCCCCCCTGCATCCTGAGCCGGCCCCCCGGGCCCTGGAGGCTCCCAGAGGCTAGGAGCTCACCCCTCCGGCAAACCCCAGCCCAGAATTCACCAGAAACCCTGTGCTCTGGAGCCTCACTGCTGACAGGCTTCCTGCTCGGCGGCTCCCCCTCCTGGCCCCGGCCGGCGCTGCACCACGTGCACACAACACAAGGTCTCCCCCACTGGGGCCTTTATTCATGAGGACCTTCCAGAACCCTCCATATTCCCACACGAGGCTCAGCGCCCAGCACCACACAGCTCAGCCTCCCACGGGCTCCCGGCGAGGGGTGTGTGTGTCTGGAATGGTCCAAATTAGCAAACGTCCCCTCTTCTCTCTGGCTCCAGAGGGTGTCATTCTGAGGAAGGTCCTGGATCTTCTCTCCTCAGGCATCTCCAGTGGGCTCGGCCTCAGAAGCTGGTTGGGGGGCGAGGGAGGGCGGTTGCCAGGAACGGCCATTTGCTACCGGCTGCTGTCCCTCTCTTCCTGGTACCTCCTCTGCTCCCGCACGGCTTGTTCTAACAAGGGTAGGTTCATTCCTTCCACACAAGTCAGCACCCGGGCCTTCACCACGGAGCCTCCGTCTGAAAGACACAAGCACAAGGCACTAGCAGTGACTGAGCCCGTGTAAGCCACACACCTTACAGATGCATTCCAGCTGTTTCCCCGGACTTGCTCTCAGGCCTGAACTTTGACAGGATGAGTCTGAAGGCTGGTATGCGAGATACTGGTCACTTTTCTCTACTTGGGCTTCAGAACAGTGGGGCTGGTGCATGTGATCACACCTGTTTGGAACACGGGATGGCCTGGAAGTCCCACTTCTCCACCGAGGAAGGGCCAGGTAGATGCACCTCTACCTCTGTTCTTTGTCATCTTAATTGACACCTCTTGCCACCTTCTCTGTAGGCCCTGAGTCCCTGGGGTTGAGGAGGGGTCTCAATCACCATCCCATTTTCCCCCCTTGGCATACTGGGCCCCACTGGCATTGGAAATTGGGATCCAGGGGGAAGAGTTTGGCCTTGTAGGGCCAAGTCAACCCACCCTGGATGAGGGGCTGGGAGGTACTTCTGGCACATGCTGTGCTGACTTGATGGAAAGATTTGTCAACATGCAGGTGACACCAAGCTGGAAAGACTTCTGGGGTTTGCCCTAACAGGTTTTTTGTTAACTAGGCTCCACATGGGTGGAGAGAACAGCTCACAACCCTGAGATCAAGACCTGAGCTGAGATAGTGAGATGCTCAACTGACTCAGCCACCCAGGCACTCTGGATTTCTTTTCTTTTTTTTTCTTTCTTTTTCTTTTTTTTTCTTTTTTCATCCATGTTCTTTATGCTCTCTGGGCATGTCAACAAACATATTCAATGCTCTAGGACATTATCCTGTGTTCTTTTGATGCGGTTTTGAAAAACAGGCTCTTTTGTTAGATAGGTCATGCCTAGCTTTCCTCCTAGTCTCCTGGTCTAGGCCACTTTCTTTCCTTATTTTTTTTTCTTTTTTTAAGTACGCTCTATGACCGCACGACCCTGAGATCAAGAGTTGCACATTCTACCAACTGAGCCAGCCAGGCACCCCTAGAACCACTTTCTTGATTTAACACAGCACGGGGGCAGAATTCAGAGGGTCAGACTGTCTAGATTCCAGCCTCCAACACAGGAAGATGAACTTGTCTGAAACAGGTTACCTTTGTGTCCTCAGGTTCTGTCGGCCCTGGGGCCGGGCTGCAGAGGCTGCATGGCCTATGGAGCAGTGGGTGTGGGACACTACCCTGATCTAGCCATCAGTGTAGACTGTTGGTTCTTTCTGGAGCCCTGCGTCAGGCTCCCCACTTAGAGAGGAGTCTGCTTGAGAGTCTCCCTCTCCCTCTGCCCCTCCTGGCCCCCTCTCTAATAAAACAAATCTTTACAAAAAACACAACAACTTCCTGTATGAAGATGTTCTTAGTTATCTGACTTAATTGCGCAGAACTTTTTTTTTAGATTCATTTTATTTTAAACATTTTATTTATTTATTTGAGAGACAGAGAGAGTGTGCATGAGTAGAGAGGACCAGAGGGAGAGGGAGAGAGAATCTGAAATGGACTCAGCACTGAGCATGGAGCCTGATGCAGGTAGAACTCAATCCCACGACCCCAAGATTATGACCTGGGCTGAAACTAAGAGTCAGTGTCCAACCCACTGTGTCACCCAGGCACCCTGCACAGAACTTTTCGACTCGATGCCTATCAGCGCTTTCCTCTCGTCAGCCTGGGGAAACCCTCCATCTTAGATTTATATTGAGGAACATATTGTTTCTCCCTGTGAATGAAAAACACTATCAAACACAGGAGTGACCTTAAGAAATAGGATAATCACAAGGGACAGACTGGGCAGTCCTGTCAGAGCATCCGCAGGCCCTTGAAACTGGAATGCGAGGAACAGCATTTGAGGAAATGCTGCAGGGAGGGGAGAACAGAGTTTACAGACAAGATGACTAGGAAGTCCTGTAGAATAATTTCTTGCAAGTTTAACAAACCCAGAACAACGGAAGGACTGAATGACCAGGGCAGTGGGCAGAGGTGTGGGGAGGAAAGAGGGAAGGAGGGCCAGAGCGAGGGAGGGATACAGAGCAGAAGAGAACACTGTTATTGTTATTATCTTAATGTAGAAGAGGCTTGAGTGATTTATACTCAGAAAGGGAAGAGGCAGCAGTAACAGGTTAAGGACTCAGTTGGGAAAGCCAAGTCCCTGTGGGAGGACCGGCCGTGGGTCACAGCGCAGGGGTTGAGGAAGGGCCCTCCACCCAGACAGAAGAAAGAAGCCACAGGGGGGTGTGGACACAGGTGACTTTAGGAGGAGCTGCTGCTGCGGCCTCTGCTGGACCTGATGAAACGAGCAGGGAGGTGATGAAGTAGGGGTCTCCCGTGACAGGCAAATGTCAGAAACAGCTGTTTGTGGGTCGTGGGACAGGGTGGACGGGGACACACGGGAGGCCCCAGTGCGACAAGAGACTTTAACATCATGCTAGGAACCCACGGAGCGTGGGAACCTTCTCCATAAGCAGCAGGCAGGTGGGACCTGCAAGGGTGGAGGTTGGGGGTTCATCAGGCATCGGTGATGGAAGGTAAGTGCCAGAAACTTCCTCCAAGAAAGGGGTGGCCATGGCAGTGAGGAGGCCATGACCAGGACAGAAGGTGGGAAAAAAAGGAGGAGCCCAGAGTGCACAGGTCCTGTGAGTCACCCAGAGTCACGACTGCAGTATCAGGTGGCAGAGGTGTGGCCATGGCCATGGGAGGCAGAAGTGGGGCAGAGGTGCCTAGTGGCAGAACCGGTTGACCACAGAGGACAAAGGTGGAATGGCAAAGCCAATCTATCAGCCAGTAGGCTGCTGGGCCTGCCGCTGGGCCCTGGGAGGATGACCAGGCTCCACATGGGGACAGAGGGGAATCGCTGTCCTGGCAAAGAGAATAGGTTTCAGGCACGTCCTGGGGAAGGCCAGCGCAGAAAGAGGAGCCCTTCAGGCAGGAACAAAGGTTCCAGGCTACAACACAACAGGAAGGCCTGTAGGGGCAGGTAATAGGAGTCAGCTGGAGGAAAATCAGGCAGGTGGGATTCATGGGATTTATGGCTAGGGCTCCAGGGCAGCCTCTCGCTGTGGGCGAGGTCATCTGCAGCTGAGAGAATTCTCCCAGGGGCCCTGGAGCAGAATGGAGAGAAGACTGTGTCCCCACCCCTCAGCCCTGGGCAGGAAGGCCTCAGGCTCTGGGATGGTACCCAAAGAACAAGTCAGAGCCAGTGGATTTCTGGTATGGCATTTCTTCACCTTTGGCCTCCTTGGCTAGTTGTGTGCACAAATTTCAGGAAGGTGACTTTACTTATTTATATATATATATTTAATTTTATTTATTTAAGTAATCTTTACACCCAACATGGGGCTCGAACGCACAACCCCGAGATCAAGAGTCACATGCTCTTATGACTAAGCCAGCCAGGCGCCTCAGAAAGGTGACTTTAGTTGGCCTCTTTGCTGTCCTCAGAACTGCTCACCTTGCCACCCAACAGATCTTAGATCTGTGTCTAGTTGATGTTTGTGCCCCATGGGACTTGGGACCTGACCAGGACAAGATAGACAGAGGAGGTGTGAAGGCAGCCATGCAGGCACCCTGTAGACTAGGGACCAGCAGCCACCTCCAGGCTCGGCTCACACTCTGCCCCTCCCTCCTCATCGTTGTCTTTCCTTCCGTGTGTCAGTTTCAAACGATGAGCATGTCTTATTTAAAAATTAGAAGTTTACGGAGAAATTTTTTTTAATAGCATTTTTAAAAAATTTTTATTTATTTATGATAGTCACACAGAGTGAGAGAGAGAGAGAGGCAGAGACACAGGCAGAGGGAGAAGCAGGCTCCATGCACCGGGAGCCCGACGTGGGACTCGATCCCGGGTCTCCAGGATCGCGCCCTGGGCCAAAGGCAGGCGCCAAACCGCTGTGCCACCCAGGGATCCCAGAAATTTTTTTTAAGAAAGAAAAAACACATAGATTGTGTTTAGAAAATAATAAGAGGAAAAAAAAAAAGAAAATAATAAGAAGCGATCAAGTAGCCAGCACCCAGAGAGAATGCCGCTTGACCTGAGGCTCGATGGTTCAGGTTCAGGTTTGGGGGGTTCAGGTTTGGGGGGTGGGGGCAAGGACAGAGAGTGGTGCTGCACTGTTTGTGCCTTCCTGGCTGATGGATCTGCCTCTGCAGAGTCTGGCCTGTGGGGCAGGTCCCGGTGCTGCTGGCTGGTCCCTGCTGCGCAGCGTTCCTGCCCTGTTTTCATGGGCTGATAGCCCGATGGGAGCAGCCAGTGATAACGATCTTGCCCGGATTCATTATTTTATCAGGTCTTTTAAGGAGGTGCCTTTCGACATTTCCTGCATTTATGTCCTGGGATTCTTCTCTAAAGAACTTTTCCTCATCAACCATGAGCTGTCCCTGAACTCCAATCCATTCAGGAAAAGGCTGGGAAAAGAAGGCTTAATGCAACCAGGGGGAAGCAATCAGCCAATTTCAGACCCAAATTCTCTAATAAATGGCAAAAAAAAAAAAAAAAAAAAAGAGAGAGAGAGAGAGAGAGAGAGAGAGAGAGGAGGACAGAACTCTTACAGAGACCTGGGTTATGGAAGCCAAATGCAGTAAATGGACTTTGGATCCTGATCTGAAGTAACCAATTTTAAAAACCAATGGAGGGGAATGGAATGAACTTGGACATGGGATTAGATTTTATCAAAGGACAGCTAAAAAAAAAAAAAAAAAAAAAAGGACAGCTATGTTGTTGGGTGTGGTACTGGTAGAAGCATATGAAGCGTTTATGGGTTTGCTCTAAAGGAGGACAGCAAAATAAGTAAATAAAATGCAGGCAACAGCAGACTATGGGTCCCTGCTGAATCTGGGTGATGGGTACGGGGAGGTCCATCCTACTTTTGTGCATCATTGATTTGAAATATTAAATGTAGGGGCAGCCCAGGTGGCTCAGCAGTTTAGTGCCGCCTTCAGCCCAGGGCATGATCCTGGAGACCCGGGATAGAGTCCCACATCAGGCTCCCTGCATGGAGCCTGCTTCTCCCTCTGCCTGTATCTCTGCCTCTCTCTCTCTCTCTCTCTCTGTCTCTCATGAATAAATAAGATCTTTTAAAAAATATATTAAATTTTAAAAATTATATGTGTTGAACTTTAACAAAGTTTTTCTTAATTTTCTTCCCACAAGTAATTCTAAATGTCCCCTCCAGGTCCTGTTCTCCTCCTGGTCTGCTGTCCCACCTTTGTTTCAACCTCTCTGTATTTGCAGTCAGGCCTTAGCCTCCTGGACACTGAGCAGCAGGCTCCCAGGAGCTCCCAAGATTCACTGCAGGGCTGGAGGTACAGAAGAAAGCCTCAGGGGCAGCCCCGGTGGCTCAGTGGTTTAGCGCTGCCTTCAGCTCAGGGCCTGATCCTGGAGACCCGGGATCGAGTCCCACATCGGGCTCCCTGCATGGAGCCTGCTTCTTCCTCTGCCTGTGTCTCTGCCTCTCTCTCATTCTCTCATGAATAAATAAAATCTTAAAAAAAAAAAAGAAGAAGAATAAAGCCTCAGGTGACTTGGGCTGTAGTCAAAATGGAAATCATTTGTGCAAAGGCCCTTTGTACCCATTCCCACCCACCTTCCTCCTGCCTCTCAACATGAGGGTAGGAACTCTGTAAGCAAGTTCAAAGGCTTAAGCCTGAATAAAGATTAACTTTTATTAAATCAAAGACAATTAAAGTAAGCACCATCTAATAACATTTCATCCAGAGTTAAAAACCACCCATGACTTTTAGAAAGGATGTTGGTGGTATAAAGCAAGAAACATAAATGTTTGCATCCTTCAATAGAGCAATTCTACTTTTAGGAAACTATCCTGAAGAAATAATCAGAAAATGGACAAAGTGCATGAAGGTATTAATTTGTAGCATTTTAAATATATATTAAAATATTAAAAATATTTATTGAGGTAGATAAATTTTTAAAATTTATATATATATACACACACATATATAAAGTGTATATATATATACATATATATATATTTTTTTTTTTTTTTAAGTAGGCTCCAGGGCAGCCCAGGTGGCTCAGCGGTTTAGCATCGCCTTCAGTCCAGAGCATGATCCTGGAGACTCGGGATCGAGTCCCACGTCAGGCTCCCTGCATGGAGCCTGCTTCTCCCTCTGCCTGTGTCTCTGCCTCTCTCTCTCTCTCTCTCTGTGTCTTTCATGAGTAAATAAATAAAATCTTAAAAAAAAGTAGGCTCCAGTTCAGGGCTTGAACTCATGACCCTGAGATCAAGACCTGATCTGAAATCAAGAGTCAGATGCTTAGCCAACTGAGCCACCCAGCACCCTGATATATATATAAATATAAATAAATAAATGTTTCCACCCCCCCGGCTATAAAAGTAATACATTTTCATTGTAAAATGCTAATGAAAGTACAAAAATAACTATTATTAACATTTTGGTGAGTAATCTTTCAAATTTTATTTTTTTATATACATAAAAATGTATATCGGGGTGCCTGCTTGGCTCAGTTGACAGAGCATGCAACTCTTAATCTTGGATTTGTAAATTCAAATCACATGTTGGGTGTGGAGATTAATTACTTAAAACTAAAATCTTTTTTTTTTAATTTTTATTTATTTATGATAGAGAGAGAGAGAGAGGCAGAGACATAGGCAGAGGGAGAAGCAGGCTCCATGCACCGGGAGCCCGATGTGGGATTCGATCCCGGGTCTCCAGAATCGCGACCTGGGCCAAAGGCAGGCGCCAAACCACTGCGCCACCCAGGGATCCCTAAAACTAAAATCTTAAAAAAAATGGGGGGATCATACAATACATATTGTTTTGTAAACTGTTTTCTTAATAAGATATTGTGAACATCGGGGCGCCTGGGTGGCTCAGCTGGTTGAGAGTCTGACTCTTGATTTTGGCTCAGGTCAAGATCTCAGAGCTGTGGGATGGAGTCCCGCACTGGGCTCTGTGCTGGGCATGGAACCTGCCTGGGATTCTCTCTCCTTCTGTCCCTCCACCCCCAACTCACACATTCTTTCACTCTCTCTCAAAGAAAAAAAAAAAAAAGATACTGTGAACATCTTTTAATGTCAACTGATATAAATTTACACCATTTTTAATGGCTGCATAATATTCTACTAAATTTACACCATTTTTAATGGCTGCATAACATTCGACATAATACCATAATGTCTTTAACCAGTAAACGTACAGTATATTTTTAAGAACAAAAAAACAGAAACAATATAAACGTGCAATGATTGTGTGAACTGATATACATCTAATCTATAAAATATTATATAGCCATAAACACTGTATCTACAAAATTAAAACATGGGGAAATTAAAAACATGGGGAAATATTTACAATATAATGTGAAGCCTAAATAATCAGATACAGCATTATTTAGTATGATATCAACTATGTAAAGGAAGATGACATAGGGATGGCCAGAGAGGGAGGCAAAGAATTCATTTGAGTACCTACGTTTTTTTAATATTTTATTTATCCACAAGAGAGACAGAGAGAGAGAGGCAGAGACACAGGCAGAGAGAGAAGCAGGCTCCATGCAGGGAGCCCGATGTGGGACTTGATCCCGGGTCTCTAAGATCATGCCCTGGACTGAAGGCGGTGCTAAACAGCTGAGCCACCCAGGCTGCCCAGTACCTGGGTTTTATTTATTTTTTTATTTTATTTTATTTTATTTTTTTCTTTATGATAGTCACAGAGAAAGAGAGAGAGAGAGAGAGAGAGAGAGAGAGAGAGGCAGAGACACAGGCAGAGGGAGAAGCAGGCTCCATGCACCGGGAGCCCGACGTGGGATTCGATCCCGGGTCTCCAGGATCGCGCCCCGGGCCAAAGGCAGGCGCCAAACCGCTGCGCCACCCAGGGATCCCAGTACCTGGGTTTTAAAGAGCAACCTTCAACTCTTTTTTTTTTTCCCCAAGATTTTATTCATTTATTTGAGAGAGAGAGAGAGAGAGAGAGAGAACGAGCAGGAGCAGTGGCACAAGGAGGGGCAGAAACAGACTCCTCACTGAGCAGGGAGCCTGATGCGGGGCTCGATCCCAGGACCCTGAGATCATGACCTGAGCACCCCCAGGTGCCCTGCAGCCTTCAACTCTTGATGCTAAAGAGGTTCTCCCAGGTTGCTGGGATTCGTTCCCTTCCAGATCTCTTCCCCTGACTTCCTGGCCTGTTATTCCAGCCCTATCCTCTTTGCCTTGGTCTTCTTATCTATGGAACAGCAACAATAAGACTCAGTTTAAGACCTGGTGTGCAAATTGAAAAAGACTGAAGTAAACCGTGTAGTACCAGGCCCAGCTTGTGGTTGGCCTTCAGTAATTCATGGTTTCTCTCTCCTCTCACTTCCCTGGAGCAGGTCCACTGAGCCTGATCACATCTGTTTTCCATGAGTCCTTGAACTTTTGGGCTGCTGTGGAAGGGAAGCTAAACCCAGGGAGGGACTCCTGTTGCATCAGAAGGCAGGCCCAGGACCCAGAGTGGAAAGGACATGTGATTGATTGATTGATTGATTGACTGATTGATAAATAAATAAATAAATCCACAAGTTTACCTTGGTGTTCGAGCTCCCCAAGGACAAGGTACAGGGAGTCAATTTGGGCTTGGAACGGCTCCACTAGCTTGGTGCAGACCAGGATCTGGTGCTCGTCAGATCCATGCTGAGCTCGCAGGGTCATTCGGGATTGGGTCATGTCATAGAGGGACAACCTGCAGGTCAGAGAAAGTGCGATCATTTCTGTCCACAAACAGAACAAACTCAAAAAGCTTTAAAGGTTCTGGAAGGCCAATAAATCCATGGGCCTCTGATCAGAGAATTAAAATGGCAGCAACAAGTTCAAAAAATTGTTTTCAGTCTACACTGTGAAGATATGAATTACATGTATCACAAGGCACCTGTTTCATGAATGGTGACAAAAGTATAAACTGATATATAACCAGCACCCTAATTAAGATTTGGCCCATTCCATCACCCCCACAAGTTCTCTTGTGCCACTACTCTGAAGTCCGTCTCCCCAACTGCCACCCCAGGCAACCACTGATTTTGGTCTCTACAGGTGAGTTTTCCTACTCAAGCATCTCATATAAATCAGATCACAACAGCATCTATTCTTTTGTGTCTAGCTTCTTTCACTCAGCATAATGGTTTTATGGATTCATTTGTGCTGTTGGGTAAATCAGCAGTTTATTCCTTTTATTTGTTTGGTAGCACCCTATTGGAACTACTTTTTTAAAATTATTTATTTATTTATTTATTTATTTGATAGAGATAGAAAACAAAAGCAAACAGAGGGAGAGGGAGAAGCAGGCTCCTCACAGAGCAGGGAGCCTGACATGGGTGGAGCTCCATCTCAGGACCCTGGGATCATGACCTGAGCTGGAGGCAGACACCTAACCAACTGAGCCACCGAGGGCCCCTGCTGTAATTTTTTTTTTTTAATTTTTTTTTCCCTGCTGTAATTATTATTGAGAATTTGTTTCTCCATCCATCAGCTTGTTTGGTTTGCTTCCAGTGTTTGGCTCTTATGAATAAACTGGTATGAACTTTTGCATATAAATCTCTTGGCTGATATATGCTTTCTCTTTGGCTCTAGGGGAAATACCCAAATGGGACTACAAAGTTATATGGTCAAACTGTTAAACTCTAAAAGAAATTGCCAAATTGTTTTTCAAAATGGTTGTGCTACTTGATGCTCCCAGCAGCAATGTGTGACGGTTCTAGTTACTCCACATCCTGGCTGGTACTTGGTATGGTCAGTCTTTTTAATTTTAGCCATCCTAGTGGGCACAAATATCATTGTGGTTTTATTCTATTTTTTAAAAATTTTTATCACCATTATAATTATTTTTTAAAGATTTTATTTTTTTTATTTTTTTTTAATTTTTATTTATTTATGATAGTCACACACAGAGAGAGAGAGAGGCAGAGACATAGGCAGAGGGACAAGCAGGCTCCATGCACCGGGAGCCCGATGTGGGATTCGATCCCGGGTCTCCAGGATCGCGCCCTGGGCCAAAGGCAGGCGCTAAACCGCTGCGCCTCCCAGGGTTCCCTAAAGATTTTATTTATTATTGATTGATTGATTCATGAGAGGCACAGAGAGAGAGGCAGAGACACAGGCAGAGGGAGGAGCAGGCTCCCTGCAGGGAGCCCAGTGCAGGATTTGATCCCCAAAACTCTGGGATCATGAACTGAGCCGAAGGCAGATGTTCAACCGAGCCACCCAGGTGCCCTATTATTATTTTTTAAATATTTTATTTAAATTCAATTTTCCAACATATAGTATAACACTCAGTGGTCATCTCATCATGTGCCCTCAATGCCCATCACCCATTTACCCCATCCCCCTGAGCTCCCCCAGGTGCCCTGCAACCTTCAACTCTTGATGCCAAAGAGGTTCTCCTAGGTTGCTGGGATTCTTTTTTTTTTTTTTTAAAGATTTTATTTATTTATTCATGAGAGACACAGAGACAGAAAGAGAGGCAGAGACACAGGCAGAGGGAGAAGCAGGCTCCATGCAGGGAGCCTGACGTGGGACTCGATCCCGGGACTCCAGGATCACAACCCAGGCCAAAGGCAGGCGCTAAACCGCTGAGCCACCCAGGGATCCCCGGTTGCTGGGATTCTTTCCCTTCCAGATCTCTTCCCCTGACTTCCTGGCCTGTTTTGATTTGCATTTCCCTGTGACTAATGATGTTGAATCTTTTCATGTGTTTATTGTCCATTTTTGTGCTTGTGTATATTATATATATATATATATAGTCATATGCAAAATTGTTTACTTTTTGCATGACTGCTACGTGGTGAGGATATATATATATATATATATATCCTCTTTTGTGAAGTGTTTCTTCAAGTCTTTTGCCCTCCTCCTTTTTAACATTCAGGAATGTATGCTCTTCCCTTCCACTTTTACTTATATATAACTGAAATATAATAAACTATACATATTTAAGGTACACAATTTGACATCTGACATTGTTTACCCTTGAGAAACTGTCAAAACAATCAATAATGAACATATAGTTTCAATCACCCTAAGAACTTCCCTCTTGCATTTTTGTAATACTCCTACCCACCATACCCAGGCAATCCTTGCAGGCAATTAGCTTGCTTTTTTCCCCCCACTATTGATGTTTTTTGCATTTTCTAAACCTTTGCATAAATGGAGCCATACAACATGTAATTGGGCGGGGGGGGGCTTGGTTTATTTTTTTAAGATTTCATTTTTTTTAATGCAATCTCTACACCCAACATGGAGCTCGAACTCACAACCCTGAGATCAAGAGTCACATGTTCTATGGACTGAGCCAGCCAGGTGTCCTGTTAGATGTATGTTTAGCTTTTAAAAAAACTGTAGGCTAAAAGAAACAAAAACAAAAACAAAAACAAAAAACAAAAAACAAAACCTGTAGGCTGTTTTCCAAAAGAGCTAGAAACATTGCCACCAGGAGTGCACAGGAGTTCTAGTGGCCCCAAACCCTCCTCAGCACTTGGTTTCTTCACTCTACTGGGGATATAGGAGAAGAATCTCATTATGGTTTTAATTTGCACTTTCCTGATAATGCTATATTTAATGTTGTGTGAACACACACCCATCCACATATTCATGTACCTACTACTCATGAATGTGTCTAAATTAATCACCAGAGGTTAGCAGTGGCTGTCCAGACAGTGGGATTCCAGGTGATTTTTGCTTGCTTTCTTTACACTTTGTGGATTGCCTACATTTTTTTCCAGTGAAAACATATTAATGTTTTGGCATTTAAAAAATAAGTAGACAAGGGGTCCTGACTACCTGTCAGGGGAGCATGTGACTCTTGATCTTGGGGTCGTGAGTTCAAGCCCCATGTTGGGTGTAGAGATGACTTGATCAAAGAAAACTTTAAAAATTAAACAACAAAAAAAACCCTTATAATAACACTATTTTAATTGTTTTTTTTTCTGGCAGGAGGTGGGGTGGGAGGTACTGAAACACCCTCCTACCACATGATGAAGAAACCATTCTCACCTGCCGAATGTTCTCAGCGCGCCCCCATCGGGAACTTGGCCAGCACTGACTTCCCAGGGGAAGTAATAGATCCCAGGTTTGGGCAGCATCCCAAATAGTGGAGAGGGATTTTTGAAGATTCCTGACAAACCAAAAAGAACACAAGACTATGGTTAACAGAAACCTGAGACCAGCAACACCTGAAAGGCTAGTTCCAGTGAGTGGTAGTTTAGTATCAAAAACATTTTTTGAGGGCTTAGTGGTTGAGCATCTGCGTTTGGCTCAGGTCGGGATCCCAGGGTCCGGGATCAAGTCCCGCAGGGGGCTCCCTGCAGGGAGCCTGCTTCTCCCTCTGCCTATGTCTCTGCCTCTCTCTCTGCATCTCTCATGAATAAAATCTTAATATATATATAAAAGATAAAAGCACCTGAGTGCCACAGTCAGTTGGATATGTGACTCTTGGTTTCAGCTTGGGTCATGATCTCAGGTGATGGTACTGAGCCCCATGTCAGGTTTCCTGTTCTACAGAGTCTGAGACTCTCTCTCTCTCCCCCTCTGCCCCTTGAGCCCCTCCCCCATGCATTCACACCGCTTCTCTCTCAAATAGTAAATAAATCTTTGCAAAAAAATATACGGGGAGAACTGTTGTCCCACTCCAATCCCTATGCAACCCATTCCCACCCTGATCCCCCGAGGAGGGGTCTATAAAAGGGCAGATGGTCACTCACGATCTCTGTCACAACTATTCAATGCAGCCATTACAGTATGAAGACAGTCGCAGAGAATACAAAGAAATGTGTGAGGCTTTTTCCTTAAACTTTATTTACAAAAACATGCAATGAGCTGGATCTGACCTGTGTTGAAAGTCTGCCAACCCTGGCCCTTAAAGAAAACCATTTTTATTCATTTTTTATGTAACCAGTGTTTCATTATGCAAATAAAAACAAAGATAAGTAGATATTTATTTCCCCTCTATACTATAAATTAAAAAAAATACTTTATGTATTTATTTGAGAGTAAGCATAAGACAGTATAGGGGGAGGAACAGAGGGAGAGAATTTCAAGCGGACTCCACACCCAGCATGCAGCCAGACTCCAGGCTCAATCTCACAACCCTGAGATCATGATCTGAGCTGAAATCAAGAGTAGGATGCTTAACCGACTGAGCCACCACACGCAACTCCTTCCTCTATACTATATATGGTGTTCCGTATTTTAATTTTTTTCACTTAATATATTATGGCATTCTTTCATTGTTGTATATAAAGGGAGTCTTCCTTTCTTTTTTAGGAGGCTCCACACTGGGTGTGCGCAGGGCATGAACCCATGACCTCGAGATCAAGACCTGAGCTGAAATCAAGAGTCGGACACTCAACTGACAGAGCCATCCAGATGCCCCTGCAAGTTTTTTAAAATATAAATCTAGGGCACCTGGGTAGCTAAGTAGATTAAGCATCTGCCTTTGGCTTGGGTCATGGTCCCAGGGTCCTGGGATTGAGCCCTTCATGGGGCTCTCTGCTCCGTAGGGGTCTGTTTCTCCCTCTGCCACTTCCCCTGCTTGTGCTCTCTCTCTCTCTCCCTCTTTCTCTCTCTCTAATAAATAAATAAATGATCTTTAAAAAATAAACTTAAAACTATCTTTTTTTTTAAAAGATTTTATTTATTTATTCATGAGAGACACAGAGAAAGAGGCAGAGACACAATCAGAGGGAGAAGCGGGAGCCCAATGCAGGCTTGATCCCGGAACTCCAGGATCATGCCCTGAGCCGAAAGCAGATGCTCAACTGCTGAGCCACCCAGGCATCTCTAAAACTATCCTAAAATATAGTTTATTTAAAAAAATGAAGACTAAAACTCTAAAACTCTAAAATTCTAAAATTTCTTTAAAAAACTGTATCCTAAAATACAGTTTATTTAAAAAAATGTACCCGGGTGGCTCAATCGGTTGGGCATTCAACTCTTGATATCAGCTCAGGTGTTGATCTCAGGGTTGTAAGATCAAGCCCCTCATAGGGCTCCCCGTTGGGCATGGAGCCTAGTTAAGATTCTCTCTCCCTCTGCCTCTCCCCACCTCTAAAAAAAGCAACCAAACCTGTAAAGATGGTATATCATACCCAGTTTTCCCTATAATTAACATCTTATGTTAGTATGACACATTGGTCACAATTAATGAACCTGTATCAATGTGTTATTAACACCACACTTCATTTGGATTCCTTTAGTTTTTTTCCCGGATGCTTCTTTTTGGTCCATAGTCTCTTCCAGACTACCACATTATATTCAGTTGTCTCTTTAGATTCCTCCAAGCTGTGACAGTTGCTCAGACTTTCCTTGCTTTTTGGCATTGAGAGGTTTTTGGTTTTTTTTTTTTTTTTTAAGATTTTATTTATTTATTAGAGACACAGAGAATGAGAGAGAGGGAAAGGCAGAAACACAGAGGGAGAAGCAGGCTCCATGCAGGGAGCCCGATGGGGACTCGACCCTGGGACTCCAGGATCACGTCCTGGGCTGAAGGCAGTACTAAACTGCTAAGGCTGCCCTGGGCTTGAGAGTTTTGAAGTGTACTACTCAGGTATTTTGTAGAATGACCTTCAGTTTCAGTTTGTCTGATGTTTTTCTCATGGTTAGACTAGGGTTGACCTTTTGTTAGTAATTTTAAGAAAACACTGGTTAAATAAGTCACGTAATAATGATGCATGGGACACTTGGCAGGCTTTTTAAGATGAGACATTGTAGGCACTCATATGGCAAGATCTCCAAGATAGACCATCAGCAAAAAAGGTATGGAGCAGCCATGTACATGTAATATGTATATCTGTGTAAGTGTGAAAGAACACTCCAGAACATGAGGATCCACATGTAGAAAATGTTAGAGAAGTAGGGATTCTGGAATAGATATCAGTGACGATGGGATGGCCAAGGGTGATAGCTTGAGCTGCTCAATGGGATAAACCGAGACAGAAACACAGAAAATGGTAATTAAATCATCCCAAGTAAGACCCTTGCAGAAGCCAGATGACACAGCTTTAGTGCACAAGTTTAATGTTAGGGGCACCTGGGTGGCTCAGTTGGTTAAGTGTCTGACTTTTGATCTCAGCCCAGGTCTTGATCTCAGGGTTGTGAGTTCAAGCCCCACACTGGGCTCTGCGCTGGGCATGGAGCTTACTTAAAAAAAAAACCAAAGGCAGCAGCAGCTTAATGTTACCTAGAACCTTGTACAATTGGCTTTAGTATCCTCTAACAAGGTCATTGGGCAGTGTTACTGGTCAAAGGACATTTCAAGACAGTGGGTACAGAACAGCAGCACAGGGCAATTGGCCAAGTCCCAGTCCTACTGCCCTAAGTGCAGATGCTCAGTATCCCTGCGACCAGGGAGTACACCTGTTCTTTCTTGTCCCCAGAAATGAGAGAGCCCCCTAATAATTTTTGGCAAGAGAGAGAAGCAAAAAGTTAAAACCAAAAATCCAAAAATCAGCCAAGAAAAGAGAAAATGTATTGGTTCCAGTATTGGATAAAGGGGACAATTCTGTTCAATCTAGCAAAAAGGTGAAAACTTAGAATCCTTATTTTATTTTATTTTAAAGATTTATTTAGGGATCCCTGGGTGGTGCAGCGGTTTGGCGCCTGCCTTTGGCCCAGGACGCGATCCTGAAGACCCGGGATCGAATCCCACGTCAGGCTCCCGGTGCATGGAGCCTGCTTCTCCCTCTGCCTGTGTCTCTGCCTCTCTCTCTCTCTGTGTGTGACTATTATAAATAAATAAAAATTAAAAAAAAAAAAAAGATTTATTTATTTATTCAGAGAGAGAGAGAGGCAGAGACACAGGCAGAGGGAGAAGCGGAATCCATGCAGGAAGCCTGACGTGGGACTCAATCCCGGGTCTCCAGGATCACACCCCAGGCTGCAGGCGGCACTAAACCGCTGCGCCACTGGGGCTGCCCTAGAATCTTTTTTAAAATGTAATTTTTCTAGGGGCACCTCAGTGGCTTAGTTTAGTCAGTTAAACGTGTGACTCTTGGTTTCAGGTAGGGTCATGCATGATCTCAGGGCCCTGGGATTGAAACCTGCGTTGGGTTGTGCTCAGTGGCGAGTTTACTTGAGGATTCTATCCCTCTGCTCCTCCCTCCACCCCTCTTTAAAATAAATACATCTTTTCATTTATTTTTTAAAAGTGTTTTATTTATTCATTTGAGATAGAGAGAGAGAGAGCAAGAGAGAACACACATACATGCATGAGTGGAGGGGAGAGGCAGAGACAGAGGGAGAAACAGATTCCTCACTGAGCAGGGAGCCCAACCTGGGGCTTGATCCCAGGACCCGGAGATCATGACCTGAGCTGAAGGCAGATGCTTAACCATCTGATCTTAACCATAAATCTTAAAAACAAAAAGTAATTTTTCTACTCTCAAGTACTACACATACTATAAGTTAAACTATAAGTAACTACACCATTAATTTTATTTTTTGAATTATCATACAGCAGAATTGACTTTTTGGAGGGGTATATGCTTTTGCAAATTTCAACCTCATTGATTTTTTAAAGTTTATTTATTTAAATAATCTCTATACCCAACATGGGGCTCACACCCACAACCTCAAGATCAAGACTAGCATGCTCTTCTGACTGAACCAGCCAGGTGCCCCATCACTGATTATTTGTTCTTTAAAAATATATATATATATATATATATATATATATTTTTTTTTTTTTTTTATTTGAGAGAAAGCGAGTGAGCGCACATGAGTAGGACAAGGGGCAGAGGCAGACGGAGAGCGAGAGGGAGAAGCAGACTCCCCACTGAGCAAGGAGCCCAACTTGGAGTTCAATCCCAGGACCCTGAGATCATGACCTGAGCTGAAGGCAGACACTTAACTGACTGAGCCACCAGGTGTCTGGATTTTTTATTTTATTAATTTTTAAAAATATTTATTTATTTGGGGGTGGGGGGAGGTGAGAGCAGAGGGAGAGAATCATCAAGCCGACAACCCTATGAGTGCAGAGCCCAACACAGGGCTCAATCCCTCGACCCAGGAGATCATGACTTGAGCCAAAACCAAGAGCCAGATGCCTAACCAACTGAGCCACCCAGGCTTCTCTGATTTTTTTTTCAATCATAAGTTACTATGTGTTTATTAAAACACTTCTGTTAATTTACAATAAACACAGTTGGTTCCGTAAATTATTATCCATATATCATCAGACATCCAAAGAAGTTTCTGAGATCTATCAAGACTGGCTTTTCTTATGGCTTAGCCAGGCTTCAAGCACTGTCTTTACAAGTCTGAGTAATGGCATAACCTGTACTTCAGAGCCTTGTCCTTTTCATTCCCCAAGGCAAAACATCTACTCCTGGGAGAAAAAGTCTACATTATGAATAAGAAAAACAGTCCTCTTTTTTTAATGACTGGGAAATTTGAAAATACCATGCAGGAAGGATGGTGACTCGATCTGATTGCTTCTTTCATTTTTTTTTCTGAGGCAATTACTAAGATTTCTGTAGTAGAATTGAAGGTCAGATTGAAGGTCAGGGAAGTAACACCTGTAACTATGTTCATTATAGCTTTTATCAGCTTTGGGTTTCTTTCTTGGAGATAAGAATCTTGATTGTGTATGTTTAGTATTCCACAATTAGAACAGATTACCAGTTTATTATAACAGGATAAAAGTTAGGAATAGTTAGATAGAAGAGATGTGTCAAGCCCCCCTACTCTCTAGGAGCACAACACTGTCTCAGCCCATTCCTGAAGCCACTCATAAATGTTTTTAAAGCTGCAATTCTTTGTTAGCTGATATTGCACAATGAGTCTTCAACATTAAAACCCAAGTTACACCACACGATGTGAACTATGCCCCTCCCGCCGCAAAGATTTTATCCTGTGGGGATTATCACAGATTTTATTTTATTTTCTTATTTTTTTTTAATTTTTATTTATTTATGATAGTCACACACACACATTGAGAGAGAGAGAGAGAGAGAGAGAGAGAGGCAGAGACATAGGCAGAGGGAGAAGGCTCCATGCACCGGGAGCCCGATGTGGGATTCGATCCCGGGTCTCCAGGATCACGCCCTGGGCCAAAGGCAGGCGCCAAACCGCTGCGCCACCCAGGGATCCCTATCACAGATTTTAAATATAATCTCAACTACATGAATTTTACTAAATAAAAGGATAGTTTTACAATGTTTTGAAAAGTTTTGCAATCATCAGGGTAAAAAGATATTCAGGGAAGAATAATCAATGAATATTACACGTACTAGGTAACAGTCTGATGAGGAACAGGATATTTACATGATTTCAACATATCTGCCCATGGATTACCTATTAATTAGAAAGAGAAAAATGATCCCCTTCACAGTCAAGGAACTTAGCAAATATGACCTTCGTGTACTAACTGGATATGATGCACTGACACAGACACATGGTTTTTGTGGTATTCTTGCAAAAAATACATAATCTGAATCTAATCATGAAGAGATATCAGACATTTGAAATGAAGGACACTATAGAGCTGGCTTACTGACTTCAAACGTGTCAGTCACAGAAGACAAGATGCTCCACCTAAAAGAGATTAAGATGAAGACAGGTCAGAGCGATGTGGATAGAAACTGAGGAACACCAAGAACTGCCAGCAAACTATCAGAAGCTGAGAGAAAGGCAAGGAGCATATTCTCCCTCACAGCCTCAGAAGGATCCAAAGCTGGGGATCCCTGGGTGGCGCAGCGGTTTAGCGCCTGCCTTTGGCCCGGGGCGCGATCCTGGAGATCCAGGATTGAATCCCACATCGGGCTCCCGGTGCATGGAGTCTGCTTCTCCCTCTGCCTATGTCTCTGCCTCTCTCTCTGTGTGTGTGTGTGTGACTATCATAAATAAAAATTAAAGAAAATTAAAAAAAAAAAAAGAAGGATCCAAAGCTGTCTACATCTGGACTTCTGACCTCCCCCAACTATGACACAATGTCTGTTATTTAATACACCTAGTCTGTGGTACTTTGTTACAGCAGCCTAGGAAACTAATACAACTGAATATAATTCATGATCTTGGATGGGATCTCAGGTGCAGGAGACAAAGGACATTGTTGGACAACTATAATTCATGAAAAGGTTTGTAGATTATGGTGTGGTATCAAAAGTATTGTATTTCCTTCATTTGATAATTGCTGTTCTACTGTTCTTTTTGGCCATGTCTGTGGGTCCTGAGAAGGAGAGGCAATAGGCACAGGTGGGTGACGTTTTACCAGAACCAAGTCCTGTGGCTCTACTATGACCTCCGAGTCACCCCCACTCTGTCCCCAACAGCACGGCTGTCTTCCATCTGCTCAAGCCCACCAGTCACTCTTGATGCCTCCCTATTCTCATGGTCTCATCTGACTGGTCACAAATTTCTGCTAGTTCTACATCACAATACATACTGAATTGATGCACTTCACTCCCTCCAAGCCACTCCAGTCCAAGCTTTCATCGGCTTCAAAATTGGTCTCTTTGTTTCCACTATTTTCCTTCTATTGTTCCCTTTCTTGTAACAACCAGTGATATTTTTAAATTTTTTTTAAGATTTTATTTATTTATTCATGAGACATGCTAAACCGCTGAGCCACCCGAGCTGATATTTTAGAGTGCTATTTTATTTTTTTTTTAAATTTTTTTTTTTATTTATTTATGATAGTCACAGAGAGAGAGAGAGAGAGAGGCAGAGACATAGGCAGAGGGAGAAGCAGGCTCCATGCACCGGGAGCCTGACGTGGGATTCGATCCCGGGTCTCCAGGATCGCGCCCTGGGCCAAAGGCAGGCGCTAAACCACTGCGCCACCCAGGGATCTGCTATTTTAAAATGGAAACGAAAAAAAAAAAAAAAGAAAAAAAAATAATAAAATAAAATAAAATGGAAACGATGCCGAAGGGAGTATTTTCTGCCAGAACCTCAGCCTGAATCTAACAATGTCTCTAGGTAAAACCAACAGCTTACAGCAAATACAGAAACAGAGAAACGTGTTAAAGATACCATAGAGATGGCAAAATCCAGATTGTGGGAAATTCAATACAAAAAAAATGACCCAATTCTTTCTTTTCTTTTTTTCTTTAGAAGTAGGCTCCACAGCCAGCATGAAGAACAACATGGGGCTTGAACTGAGGACCCTGAGGTCAAGACCTGAGCTGAGATCAAGAGTCACACACTTAACTGACCAAACAACCCAGGCGCCCCGACCTAGCTTTTTCAACAAATAAGTTGAAGAAAAAAATTATAGAGTGGAAACCTATATATTAAAAGAGGGTTAAGATTCTTATCAGCTACAATGGGTAGACTTTGTTTGGACCTTGATTTGAACAAACCAATGGCAGACAATTTTTTTATGAAATATTTGAATATTGATTACAATGACAAGAAATTGTTAATATACCCAAGTGTTATAAGGGTATTAGGATTGTGTTAAATTGTTTAAAGATAAAAAAAAAAATTGTTTAAAGATATATACTAAAAGTACTTATGAATATGATATCAGATATGCTTAAAATTAACATGGAGGGGAACTGGGTGGAGGTACAGTGGATAATCCTTGGACCTGGGTGAAAAGTAGATGGGTTTTTTTGTATTATTCCTTCTACCTTCGTAGATGTTTAAACCCTTTGAACATTTCCACAATAAAATGTTTAAAAGTGAAAAAAAATAAAAGTTTAAAAATGTAAATCAGATCACATGATCCCATTAAAAATCTATTAAAGAGGGGATCCCTGGGTGGCGCAGCGGTTTGGCGCCTGCCTTTGGCCCAGGGCACAATCCTGGAGACCCGGGATCGAATCCCACATCGGGCTCCCGGTGCATGGAGCCTGCTTCTCCCTCTGCCTGTGTCTCTGCCTCTCTCTCTCTCTGTGACTATCATAAATAAATAAAAATTAAAAAAAAAAAATCTATTAAAGACTTCCTATTATAAATTCCTATTAAAACTGAAAGTCTCTGTGTTGGCCCGCAGTGCCACAAGGGATCTGCACCTGGCCTACCTTTCAGCTTTCATTGGCCATCACGCTTCCTCACCCTCGGGACCTGCACACTGCTTCTCCTCAGGCTTGAGCAGCCTTCCCCAGACCTTCACAGAACTGTTTCTCTTTCCCCCTTTAGGTCCCAGGTCATCCTCCTCTTCCTCAGCAAGGCCATCCCTGCCCACCCTATCTAAATTAGCATTCTCCAACCCCAGTCACTCTACCCACTTAGCTTGATTTATTTTCTTCATTGCATTTTCCTAAATGGTAGAATTTCAAAGAGTGTGATTTGTCCACTTGTTTCACGCCCCCGTCTCCCACTAGACTGACTATCAGCTCCATGAGGGCATTATTCCTCAGTGTATTCTCCGTGCCTAAAACCGCGTCTGGGACATTATTAAATATTTATTGAATAGATGAATGTACTCATGAAGACCATCTACACCCCACTTAGCCTGGACACAGAGAACCCAAACCACATCTTACTGCTTCCATTAACGGGACTTTGTGGTCCTCTGCCTTCATTAGCACTTTTGTTGTTGTTGTTGTTGTTACTCTTCTTGACTGTCCAGCCCAGGCAAATGGCTTGATCATCAACAGCAGTTTGCCCACTGAGATTATCTGAATTCCCTTGCCTTGATGTTTCCACCAATTTTCTACTGTTATACAGGGTTCTTACCAAACCCTGGACTGACAGACACATCTTAGACCAGACTTCCAACTCTTAATAAATTCTGGCCTTATTTTCTCCTGAGACACTGCCAAAGCTTTGCCAAGTAGCGCCTTTCCTTACCTGAGTAAGCAATCACCCCACATTTGTCTTATGATGTTGTGTCAGCGGTATCTAAAGAGCGGGCTTTGGATCAGGACAACAGTCCAAACACAGCAGCCAAACTAACTATTTTAAAGCTTGGGGGGCGGGGGAGGGAGGTATTAAAAACACAATCAGTAACAGTGCCTTGCCCTGATATATTGGAATCTGGGGCAAAAGGAAAAATCAGTGAATGCTGATTCACTCTAAGTTCAAGTAAATGAATTGTCTTCATTCATCTTGACCAGTGCTCCCTTAAATTATATCAGAGGTGAATGCCTCACTTACTTTGCTCCATTCCCAGTACTGTTACTAAAAACTGATGCTATAAATAAGAGTATGAAGTGCATAGTTTTCCAAAACAGTGGATTCGTATGCTGTTTAAAGTCATAAGGGTGAGGGATCTCTGGGTGGCGCAGCGGTTTGGCGCCTGCCTTTGGCCTAGGGCGCAATCCTGGAGACCCAGGATCGATTCCCACATCGGGCTCCCGGTGCATGGAGCCTGCTTCTCCCTCTGCCTGTGTCTCTGCCTCTCCTTCTCTCTCTGTGACTATCATAAATAAATAAAAATTAAAAAATATATATTTAAAAAAAAAAGTCATAAGGGTGAGTTAGGGAGAAATAAAAGGAGATGGTGTAGAGTGCTCGGTCTTCATCACAGTGGTGTGAAGTCAAAAGGTCACTAAAAACGAACAAATCAAGAGCTAGCATGTATTTTATGTAGTTGTTTTGGAATCAGAATTTTAAAAATGGTTGAAAGTGGCTGCCTCTGAGGATGGGGAGCTTTCGCTTTTCATTACAGTTTCTCCGAGGCTAGGTTTCCTAAACGTGGACATCTGTCACTTCGATGACGATACGGTGACGACTGTGGAAGCAAAAAAAGCCGGGACTCCAAGACCTCTCAACGGCCGGCTCGGTCACATTCTGGTCCACACCCACCCCTCGACCGGGGAGGCGGCCCGCATTCCCACGCCCAGCTCCCCGAAGCCATTCCTTCTGGCAACAAGGATGCCATTATCTTAACAAAAGATAAGCGGAGGCCTCATCCCAGTGCGGCTTTTGTCCTCCTTCCCGTGTCCAATCTGGGAGGATCTGAGGAAACCCTACGACAACAGTCCGGGGCAACGCCGCGCGGTCCAGAGGCTCGACCTCCCCACGTCGCGCCCCACCCCCACCCCAACCCCTCCCACCCCCACCCAATCCCCAGTCAAGGACCTTCAGTCCTCGGGCGGTCTCCGCACGCGAACCCGGAAGCGGCGGGCCCGGCGAGTCCCACGGCGCAGGCGCACTCCTCCTCAGCCGCATCGTCCCGCCCCTTCCCTACCTTCTCGCCGACCTGTCAGGGCGTCGCGGCGGCCTCGGGTTCCCGTTTTCCGCCCCGCGCGATCATGTGACGACGGAGGGGCGGGCTACCAGGAGCGCCTGGCTTTCTCCCCCAGCGCCCGCCACCGCTCCCCAGGGCAGTTTCCCGACGGTCTTCCAGGGTTTCCTCCCCGGCCGGGGGTCGCTGCGGGGCTCCCCTGGACGAGGCCGGGGGACGCCTCAGTCCGGCGCAGGCCGCAGTCACGGCGCGCACGCCGGCGCCGCGGGGAACCAGAAGGGGCGGGGCGAGCGGGGGCGGGGCGAGCGGGGGCGGGGCGAGCGGCGTCCCAGGGCGACTCTTAGGGCCGGGCTCGCCTCGGAGCTGCGGACATCCGTCGTCGCAGCAGCCGCCGGCGCTTCGGCCTCCGCAGCCGCCTCTGCCTCTCCTCTGCCGCTGTCGCTGCGTGTCGCCACCATGAACCAAGACCTTCGCAGGGAGCGGGAAGCCGCCAGCTTCAACCCGGAGCTGCTCACGCACGTCCTGGACGGCAGCCCCGAGAACACCCGGCGCCGCCGAGAGATCGGTGAGGGCTGCGGGCCGGGCCTCCCTCCTTTCCCGAGCGCTGCTCGGGGACTCGCTGGAGGAGGAATCCGGCGTGTGTGTGGGGGCGCTGTGGGGCGCAGGCCGCCCCCACTCCCAGGGCCGGCCTCTGGCGGGGCGCGGGGTGGCGTCCGTCCCGAGGCCCGCGCTCCAGAAACCCGCTGGGCTTCGGGAAGGTGTCACGGAGCCCTGGAGTCCTGTCTTCCACTTGATGCCCTCTCGCTCCCTTCCAGAGAACCTGATTCTGAATGACCCAGACTTCCAGCACGAGGACTTGAATTTCCTCACTCGCAGCCAGCGCTACGAGGTGGCCGTCAGGAAGAGTGCCAACATGGTGAAGAAAATGAGGGACTTTGGCATCGCAGACCCTGAGGAAATCATGTGGTTTAAAAAGTACGTATGCCTCCGCCGAGATCAAGCGCCCACGTCCAAACTTTTAAATTTTAAATGCGCAGCCCGTGGTGTCCCTTTTTCATCGTGCTCGGCGTTGGAAGACTCGGGCTGCCTATTTGCACCCCACTTTCAAGGGTGTGTGTGTGTGTGTGTGTGTGAAAAACTGTGTTTGCTTATGTCTTTAAGTCCTTTAAAGGGATGACGTTTGGAGAATGCTGATGATAAACGGAGAGGTTGCAGTTGTCCTCGCTAATCAGTACAGATTTCATTGGCCCGGGTGTCTCAATGTAGGGTGATTTTAAATTGCAAATGACTTTGCTCTTTGTCACGTGGTGGTTTGCTAAATTTAGGGGCAGAATTCGATTTTTAGCTGGAAGACCAAACAGTATTTTGGAGCAATAACAGGTTGTGTTTCCTTATGAAAGTGTAGCTCTTGAGTTGAAACGGATGGGCACTGTGGGGTAGATGAAGAATGTGAGCGAAACTTTAGAATGAAGTATTTGTAAGAACCCAGCATTCTCGAATCCAGTGGCAGCGTTCAATGGTTCTTGGGCATATGAGACCTGCTAAAAACATGCCTTGGTCCTAATGCTGAAAAGAGTATGTACTTTTTCCAGATTATCTGTTTTTTGTTTCTTAATTAGGAAAAAAGTAAGTACCGGGTTTTTTTTGTTTGTTTTGTTTTGGCCTTTATCTGAATGAACACTAATGTGATCTGAGTACAAGATTTCTTTGGCCTATAGCCTCTGTTATACTTCTCATTAATTCCTGGGCACTTCCTTTTGGGATGGGGGGGTTCAACGTTTTAGGTGAATTACAGTATTTTCGTCAATAGAGATTAAATGATACGAATGGTGTGTATTCAAGAGCCAAGAAAAAGGGAACATGTTACAAGTTCTCCTTGTATGTAATGACAAAATTCTCCTTTATTCTACTGCCTGTAGTATGTTTGGTATCTTAATTATTTTCAGTCTGACCCAGTTACTACTGTTGAGGATAAAATACTCTACTCCGGCCCTTAGGACTGCCCTGAGAATTCCTTTCCCTTTTAGTCATAAAATTATATTTTACTTACTTTTGGTAGCCCAAATCAGAGTACTGACTAACTTCTAAATGTTCTTTTTCACTTTTGAAATTTGTAACTCATGGCGGCTTGGGGAATATTGAGGTGTAGAGCACCTCCTAGAAGATCGTGTTTCTGAATTATCTGAGTTGCGTTTTAGATAAACTTCAAAAACCTAAAGTTTTGTGTTTTTTTTTGTTTTTGTTTTTTGTTTTTTAAGACAATCCAAAAGAAGGGTTTGTTTTGTTTTGCTTTTAAGTGGGTGATGCAGTGTGTTCCAGAGTTAGAGTTCATCATCAATGGTGATTCAAAAGAATGTAACCAGAGTTGAGTGAAATCACAATGAAATAGAGCAGATTCCTTTCTGTGGTTGAAGAGGAGAGGACATGAGCTATTAGTCTTTATCATTTTTTATGGTACAGACGTTGCTGTTTGGGGGATATAGAGTACAGAGTTTTTGTTGTTTTTTTTTTTTTTTTTTTTTGAGTACAGAGTTTTAACATACCTTTTGACATCCTTGCAGTGTCTCTAGGATAGGACAGGGAGATCAACTTACATGAGAGAAAATTGATTGAGACTAATTAATATGAGACTAACGATTGAAAATTAGTCTTGGCAATTACTGAATGCCGTTGAATCCAAGCCCACCATCAATTATAACTCACACCCAAGTTTCATGTACCACTAATAAAGAAAAAGTGCTGCCAGTTAACTATGACATCCCGTTACTTGTGAAATGCACCTGACTTCTTAAAGCTAAGATGGGGGAGGGGATGTTACCAGAACTGGTGAAATATAGTAATATTTCTCTTCTGGGAGATTTTGAGCATTTACTGGGTTTATTTACAATTATTTATCTTCTCTCAAAATTCATATATGGGAATATATTGAAGTTGATAGAATATTAGTGAAATACTTTGAGATTTCTCAACTTGAGCAGTACAAGAACTGTTCTCTCTCCAGTCCTTGGCAAAAAAACCTTGCTGTTCAGGGAATGTAAAAGTTGATTTTCTAATCTCCTGTCCTGTGATTTTTGTCTTTTAACTATATTGTTTACTATGAAAAGCAAATTGTAAAATGTTCTTAAGAGTAATTAAAACTTCTAGTGAGGATCAGTCTTGGTTTTTGTTACCCTCCTTAGGTTTTTAAAGCTGATTCCTTGAAAAGGTCTTCAGAAGGGATTAAACATAATTTAAAAACAAGCACTGAGATTTTGTTCATGAAGTAGATTTTCAGGCATCCTCAAAAGAATCTCAGTGTGTTTATTAACAAACATTTGACAGTCTTTGTTTTGTGTCATGATTTTTTTTCTCTCTGAGTTTCCTAGAATTACATTGTGTCAATATCATCATTTCACATAACCCTACAGCCCCCTCACTTCCCTTCTGGTGAACAGAAGTGTCTTTTGTTGCCACCATTTTTGGCACCTGAACTAGTACTTCACTTCCTCACAAACTCTTGTTAAGTTCCTTTCCTCTTTTAGGAAAATATGATGGTTAGGGAATGCTGCGGTGCTCTCGCCTTTGAGAGAATGATGTCTACATTTATCTATCTCATCAAGCTTTTGCCTCCCACTTTGGTGAAGCGGAACGTTACTTCTCTACTGTCCAGCAGCAGTAAACCCCTGGTAATCCAAGTTACTTGGAAGCTAACTTCTTGTGTTCATACCCCTCTTTTTTCCTGTTGCTCTCCCAGGAGAAAGTGACATTAGATATTGGTGTAAAATTATGGAACCTTCAGGTTAAAAAGCATTTTTGATGTTCCGAGCTTGGATGCAGGCATTCCTTAGATGTTTTAGTCTGTCCCAGCACCCCTGAAAAGTGATCTTCCAACCTAAGGGTGGTAGGATTGTTCTTAGGGCCTCCTCAACAATGAATTGGCAGCCTTCCCCCTCTTTCTTTGAATTCATACTGTGCTCATTGGCCAGACCACGACAGACTGGTGACACTACATCCTATTCATTCCTGGAGGAGTCATGAAGATTACTAGTTGGTACTTGCTTTGTGTTTTTAAGCTCTTTATATAGATAGGTAGAACAAAATAGGTCCCTGTTAAGGTTTTGAATAGTGTAGCTAAAGCTGACAATTGTATGTGATTTGTATTTCGACTATTTCGCAGATTGATTTATGAGAAAATAATGAAGACAATTTCATTATGATTGAAGTTCTCTTAATCTGGAGTGAATTTCAAAGGTCATCAGAGATAAATGTTTAATATTCTCACATTTCCGCTTACCCATCTGTAACCTCTGAAGACCTTTAGAGATCTGTAGTTTGGTCCTGGAATATATATTTACAATCCTGGGTGTCTGCTTTAGTTATATAGGGAAAGATTACAAAAGCTTTGTTAAGAGCTCTACAAATAAATGTTCTATGGAGTTCCTTTTGATTTTTAAAACAAGTAAAACTTGAAAATAAAGCAAACACACACTCCAAAGAATCCAACCAACAGATGACACCAACAAAAACAAAACAAAACAAAACAAAAAAATAAAAAAAAAAACCAAGATATTTTTAGGCTAAAACAGAATTTGCTTCCTGGATGAAGTGTAGAATTAGAGGAATTTTGGCCCTGAAATGACTTGGGTAGGGAGGGGATAGATAGATACCACTGGATTTGGCCTTTTAGGTGGGAAAGTGATACATTTTACATTTAGTTTCTTGATAGAAGGGTTGAAATTGTCCCAGCCTCAATCCTGAGGGCCATGGTTGTCTGGCAAGAATGGATACTAGAATGCAGTTTCTAGAGTAAGGCTGAGATCCTTTTCTTTTCTCTCCTGTAGAGTTCATTTGGTCAATTTTGTGGAACCTGTGGGCCTCAATTACTCCATGTTTATTCCTACCTTGCTGAATCAGGGCACCACTGCTCAGCAAGAGAAATGGCTGCTTTCATCCAAAGGACTCCAGATAATTGGCACCTACGCCCAGACGGAAATGGGCCACGGTTAGTCCACATTTGAGGGTCAGTGGGTAACCCACCTTAGGATTTAAATTGATAAATGACTCTTGGTGTTTGGTTTTTCCTGCTGCTACACGTTGGGGATTTTGTTTTTCAGTTGTTAAACCTTAAATAAAATTCAGCTTCTCATTTTTCCATAGGTCATTTCCCCATAAACTAGCCCAAGACTCTAGCCTCAAACATCCTTCATTGTTATTTCTAAAAGTCTTTTTATCCTTGCTGCTTATAATCCCATTTTAATGGCGGTTGAGCAGTTTGGGAAGATGGGATTGAAAATGTGGCAATATTACATTGATGTCTAATTATGAAAAAAGACTTTGTTGGAATTGCTTTGAGAGTGTTACTGCCTTAGCAATATCTGGAAGTTGCCCCTCTGCTTTAATGAAACTAAAGATGTGGGTTTTGGGGGGGGGCAGAGAGAGCATTTAAGTGTCTTACTCTTTCTTTCGTTGCCTACTAGCAGGATTATAAGGCTGTTTGGAAAAAAATTCATGATTCTCTTCATTTAATTACAGCAGTCTTTCTATTATACTTTTTTTCTTTACATATTTTTGGACTTTGTGTTGCCAGTCATTCTTGGTTAAATTGTTCATAGAAATGGGGTGCCTGCTGACTTAAGTTGGTTAAGCGTCCAACCTGATTATTAGCTCAGATCTTGGTCTCAGGGTCACAAGGTTGAGCGTGTTGGGCTCCATGCTGGGTGTGGTGTCTACTTTTAAAATTTTTGTTTATAGGGATCCCTGGGTGGCGCAGCGGTTTGGCGCCTGCCTTTGGCCCAGGGCGCGATCCTGGAGACCCAGGATCGAATCCCACATCGGGCTCCCGGTGCATGGAGCCTGCTTCTCCCTCTGCCTGTGTCTCTGCCTCTCTCTCTCTCTCTGTGTGACTATCATAAATAAAAAAAAAAAAAAAAAAATTTAAAATTTTTGTTTATAAAAGGCTGGCTACTTTCAAAAAGTTTTATATTTGGTCTTAATATGAAAGAGGTTTGTTTTCATAGACAAGGCCATTGGCAGGTTTGGGGATTTTGAATTTGAGCTGCCCAGTTTCATTCCCTAATTTATCATAAGGCTTCCATTACATGAATAAGGAGAAGAGGAAGAGATGCAAATAGCATGAAAACTTCATGTTTGTGTTTGATTTGGTGCTTTTTGATTAGTGAAGTGGTTTAAGGAGAAATGTTCTTTATCACATTCCTCATGAGAACTGCAGATTCTGGTTATGATATTGTCCTATGAATACCCTGCCAAAAACACCTGAGGCTTTAGCTTCAGGATGGCCAGTACTGAAAATAAGCAGCCTGAAGAAAGGTTTCCTAAGAAAAGTAATATAACACTCATACAGGTCTCCCTGTCTGGGGGAGGAAGAGAGAGAGAAAGAGAGATGTAATCTTGAAATAGCTTTGTGGTACAGAACCCTTATTTTAAGCACGCATCATTGTGAAATTTATTTGACCTACAGTCAATGCTATTCATAGGAGGCATAGAGATGTAAATTATTCTGAGGCTAAATGGGTTTATTATGAATGTCTTACTGGCCTAACCCTTCTGTTTCTAAAAAGGACTTTATAAAACATATTTGCCCTAAATTTTGAAAGAGAGGAGGAAATGAAGACTTGAAGTTTCTGGTTTGAGGAGCCCAGAAATTGGACTGAGGTCCTGTGGTTTTCTGGGTGAGTTTGCATCTGTTAGTTTTCTTGTATTTGAAGCAACTTTGTCTTAATCTCTGTATTTTAGAGAACAGAGTTGTGAGTTTAGGTCTTGTTTCTCACTGGAATCTTGTCTGTTCCTGTTGATGTTTGTTGTGCTTTGTCCACTGCTGTTCTTTTCCGGGGGCACCAGTCAGTTGGTGATTAATTTGCATCCTGTGACAGTATAGCCTTGTGTAGAATACTAAGTCCTTCGACATCAAAGAGACTGGAAATAGAGCAACTTGTGCAGATGGAAGTTTGACGGTTAAATAGACTTTGGAACATCAACCAGCCAACAAGGATTATCTAAAGTGTTGTGACAGAATTGGCTGTAACTCTTTCAGCTCTAGGTAGCTGCTGAGAAGTGAGGAAGACGGTATTGCCCAGGCTCCTTCCAGGACCCTGAAGAATCTTAAAATTCAGTCCCCTGCATGAAGTGTCCATCATGTGTTTTCTGTCTTCCCTCCTCAGAATACTCACCTGTCTGTAGAGACACACAAAACCCGACACACTTGGTCTGTGGGTCTGTGAGCCTTCATCAAAGGCAGAGGTCTGGGCTGAGGGGTGCACCCTCTCCCGGGGGTTCTGGTGTTGAAGGGACCGTCTGTGGAATGTGGTCCAGCAAGAATCCTCCTGACCATACATTTCACCGGGTCCCAAAGCAGGTACTGTGTTCAGTCTTCACAGATAATTGATCACTTCAAGTTCTGGCTGCTTTATAACAATTATCCTTCCCTTGTTTTCTGCTGTTTATTCAGGAAAATGAGCTTATATAGTCAACAGTTATCATCCTTAAAGATTGGTGCAATACGTCTGCACCTTCCCATACTCAAAATATGAACTAAAGCACCTCTCTTCTTTTGAAACTTGAAAAATAGATAGTAAATGTGATTGTGTAAGTCACTAGTCTTTCTCCCCTGTATTTTCACTACCCTGTCTCCTGTCCTCTTTCTTCCAAATGAATCTCTTCCCTGTTGGACATCCTGTGAAACATGATCAGTGGGTTTGGGGGATATTCTAATAATATTCTATTATTATCAGTAACAATATAAACTTCTTTACAAAAACTATGTCCTTTGGGGTTATACTTTGGGAATATCTTT
Source organism: Canis aureus (assembly GCF_053574225.1). Lineage (NCBI taxonomy): Eukaryota > Metazoa > Chordata > Mammalia > Carnivora > Canidae > Canis > Canis aureus. The sequence continues at coordinate 58,685,676 of NC_135626.1, read as the reverse complement.
CTCAGAAGTAAATTATACAGTGAAAGGAATGAACACTTTATAGCTTTTATTGCATAGCTTAAGACTTTTCTTGAAACACAGAACAAGTTTATGGTATATTTGGTGACTTATTAGTATACTGTGTCTCCATAAGCCCCATCAATGTGATTACTTTAAATTTTTTTTTTTGCTTCTTTAATATATATATCTAAGAGTTAAAGTATTAATTTTCCAATGCCAACGACCTTGGATATCTTGGCTTACTAATTTGTATTTCCTATGTATAAACTTGGTTCTTCTCTGTTGGTTGAATAGAATCTGTACATTGATCTTACATGATTATGTTGTGATCCTTTGGATATTTTTTCTATTGTCTTCTGTTTATTAAACGCTTTGGCCTTTTGGCTCAGGTCATGATCCCGGGGTCCTGGGATCAAGTCCAACATCAGGCTCCCCACAGAGAGCCTGCTTCCCCCTCTGCCTATGTTCTCTGCCCCTCCTCTCTCTCTCTCTGTCACTTGTGAATAAATAAAAATCTTTAAAAGACAAAAAAACTGCTTTAGTCTTATGTATTGAGTGCATCCTTTTGAGTAGGTCTACATTTTTTCCCCATATCTTGATTATTATTCTCTATTCTATCAATTTTTTTTAATGTTTAATGCTTTGACTTCTATAGTGTAGGACGATGAATGGATCTCATTCCGTTTTATGTTTATTAACTAATAGTTTTTTTTCCAGTTCTTTCTGGTTCTTAGAGTTTTATTAATCGTTTCAATTTATTTCTAGAACTTTAAAATACATTATATTGATTAGTCCCTTTTGTTTTTCTCCTAACATCATGAACATTGCTTCATTGTTGCTTTGTAAGCTATTTAAAAATCTGATAGGATAAGCCTGCTGTTGTTACATTTTAAGACCTACATATTTGGTATTCTTGTGTATTTACTCTTCTAGCCAAATTCCAATCTTAATTTTTCAAATTCTAGATTATATCCTAAAAGAATTTCATATCCGTGTTACATTAAATCTTTGTATTTCTTGAGAGGTATTATCTTTATTATTATAAAAGATTGACTTCTCAATCTGGAATTAGCACTTTATTTCCTGTTAAATATATCTTCTTTTAATCCTCCTATTAGCTATGGATATTTTTTCCTAATTTAATCTTTAATATCCTGAGCTAAATTACTTAACAAATTTAAATTTTATTGGGTTTGTAAATTGCTTCTCTTTTAGCTGAGGTTTCTACTTTAAGCGTCCTAATGGATAATAATGCATTCCCCCCACTCCCGCTTATAGCCCACAGCTTTTCTAAATTCATTTATTATTGATGGCATTTTATTGTTGATTTCCTAGGCTTATAATCATGCTGTCCATAAAGATGCTATTTTAAGTTCTTCCTTTCTTATGTATTATTAACGTAATCATTTTGTCCTCAGCATTGGCTGCCAGCCCTTCCAGCCCTCTGTCATGTAGAAGAGACTGGGAAGGCTTTTTGGTGTTATGGTTTTAGAAGAATTAACTGTAGCGTTTCACCAAAGTAAAATGTTGGTGTTTTGTAATTTTAAAATAAGTGATTTAAAAATAACATATGGGGGATCCCTGGGTGGCTCAGGGGTTTAGCACCTGCCTTCGGCCCAGGGCGTGATCCTGGAGTCCCGGGATCGAGTCCCTCATCGGGCTCCCTGCATGGGGCCTGCTTCTCCCACTGCCTTTGACTCTGCTTCTCTATCTGTCTCTCATGAATAAATAAATAAAATCTTTAAAAAAATAAAAATAACATATGATTTCTATCATGCATAACCAACTTTTTGCAACAAATACTTATTTAAGTAAAAAAAAAAAAACTATCCAGGTCACTTTCGCCTTGTTATGTGTCTAAATTTCATCCACTTGTGAATAATCCTTATCTTAGTCACAAGAGACCTTTTTCTCTTAAAAACATTGTTCAGGGATCCCTGGGTGGCGCAGTGGTTTAGCGCCTGCCTTTGGCGCAGTGCGCGATCCTGGAGCCCCGGGATTGAGTCCCACATCGGGCTCCCGGTGCATGGAGCCTGCTTCTCCCTCTGCCTGTGTCTCTGCTTCTCTCTGTGTCTCTCATGAATAAATAAATAAAATCTTAAAAAAAAAATTGTTCAGTCTCAAAATAATTTCTGATTACAGTAGTTTACCCCTGCCCTATTCAGTGTATTTTGTGGTAACCTTGGCATATGTTATTCTGTTATGTAGCACACTGATGCAGACCCCTCCTGTGAGTCCGATGGGCTGCTTCAGAGAGGCCCTTCCCTCCCCAAGAATGGCTTTGGATTCTAGTAAGGTGAAATAGTCTTTCAGTCCCAGGCCACAGGGTTCAGTCCTGGTTCCAACAGCCTTCTCCTTTGAGATCCCAGGTGTACATTGATTTTTCTTCCTAGGCACCATTCTTTTAAAAACTGGAGACAGGGATCCCTAGGTGGCGCAGCGGTTTGGCGCCTGCCTTTGGCCCAGGGCGCGATCCTGGAGATCCGGGATCGAATCCCACATCGGGCTCCCGCTGCATGGAGCCTGCTTCTCCCTCTGCCTGTGTCTCTGCGCCTCTCTCTCTCTCTGTGACTATCATAAATAAAAATTAAAAAAAAAAAAAAAACTGGAGACAGTGGTATTCCTGTTTGTGAGTGAAAGTACTCTCTCAGCACATGAATGTGTTTTTCTGAGGATTTTCACTATTTTTTTTTTTTTTTTTTTTTTACTTTTTATTTTCAAATGGTCGTAAATTCCTAGGAAGTTGCAGAAATGGCACAAAGAGGTTCCATGGACCTTTCACCCAGTTTCCACCAGTGTTAATATCTTACAGGATTGCCATTTGCCCCTTCTAAGGATAGCTGCTCTGGTTTTGGGAAGTCTTTCTGGTGCTAAGTCCTGGTTGCACTTCTATGAGAATTTCTCCAGCCAGAAAATGTGATTAGGTAGTGGGATTCTTGTCCTTGTTCTGCCATTATCTTCTTGATCTGAAAGCACTTAACTCACCTCAGCCTGATTTCTTTGTAAAATGAGCATGTCAGTTGTACAGTCTAATTTTTATGTAACTGAAAGCACAACCACCCAACTGGAAGACATAACTGATCAGCCCTCGCCTAAGCTGTGTGCCCTGGTTATTTTCCTCCTTACTTTTTGAACAAACTGAGAGATTTTATTTATTTGTACTTATTTATTTTTTTTAAGATTTTATTTGAGAGAGAGGGCACCAGCAAGGGGGAGGGGCAGAGGGTGAGGGAGAAGCAGACTCTGCTGAGCCGGGAGCCTGGCAGGGGGCTCGATCCCAGGACCCTGGGATCTTGACCTGAGCCAAAGGCAGATGCTTAACTAACTGAGGTACCCAGGTGCCCCAAACTGCGAGATTTTAAAACTGAAATGTTGTATAGGCAAATTTCTAAGATCATTAAAGAGAATGATAAGAGCAATATAGAGTCGATTAAGCTAGAGCTAGAAGTTCAATGAGATGCTAGTAATGTGGAAAGATAATGAAAACATATCAGTTTCCTATTGGAAATAAATTCACATGGAAGTCTAGGGATCTGCAAATTCTAAATGGAAAAGAATGACTTTAGAAAGTGGATTCAGGGGCACCTGGCCAGCTCAGTAGTAAATAAATAAAAGGATTCAGAATTACTAAAACTAAGATGTTTATTATCATTAGTGATAATTCTCATATAATTGGCTTGTTATGCATGAATCTGTTACGTGTAATTATTATTATGGTCTTTACTAGAAATTGCGTATCTTTTTTATTTCTGAAATTATTGGGTGAGGAGCACTGTCAGTTTTTGTATTAAATTGTTTCAGTAGTGCATGGCTGGTTATTTGTGATGAATCTGAATGAAATAACCGGATTTTTCAAAAAAAGAACAGATTTATATAAGAAATGTGGATCTATGCTGGATGTTTTATGGACAAACCGGAAGGATTCCAGCCTAGAAGCATTATTGAAATTGCATCTAGGAAAGCCTTTCATCTAGGGGAGCATATTGTCAGCCTGAGAGAATAGAGTTCTCCTGTCTGACTTCCTCAAACCAGAGTAAATCATTGTACAACTTAAATTCTCCATTCCGTACAACCTCTTCCGATTTTCTAATTTCCTTTGATTTAATTGCAAGGCTGGACTCCTCTGCCTGACTTGCATGTTGGTGCTGCACGGGCTTTGGAATTGGGAGCCAATCCTCACCAAGATTGATTGCTTGAGAGCTGAGTAGCCTAAAAAAAAACTTCTCTCACCCACTTAAGAAAAACGAAATTTGCCAAGAGTTTATTCAAGTAATACAGAAAGGGGCAGTGCTCCCACCCATTATAAAGTCCACCCAGTTGCTTCATACTTACAGAAGATTTTTTTTCTCCTTCCCCTTACTCTGTTCACATTGGTGATTATCTCACACCTGATGACTCTTCTCTCAAATACCCATCCTTGGTGTTTCTCCGAAGTTTTGTGCACCGAGGGCGGCCTGAGCCTCTGGATCTCCACTTGGGCATGTTCTTGCCTACTTTACTTCACCAGGCAACCGCGGAGCAGCAGGAGCGCTTCTTCATGCCTGCCTGGAACTTGGAGATCATTGGCACTTATGCCCAGACAGAGATGGGCCATGGTACGGTGCATTCGGTCTACCTTCTGGGTTGGGTGGGGCCCCGCAGGCTTAGCAGATGTGGAGAGCCCACCATGTGTTAGCAACAGCACATCCACATACTGTGTGTGGTCTTTCTTCAAAGGCCGGGTTCTTCACACATACAGATCTTGGTGAAGACATTGCTTTGGTCAGTGGAAATGAAACATTATGTTGTCACAGAGATAATGCTGATTCTCTTTCCTGGTTCCCCCTGAGTAGTTCAAGAATTACAAATCAGGATTTCTTTACCAAGTGGTTTTTCAAGTTCATTGGAGTTGTATAGAATTTGTGTGCGGGTAGAACCTGAACCCATCTTTTTTTCTTTGTTACTGATTACCTTTGCTACAGATACCTTAACAAACTTGCACAAATCCCAGAAGAAACCCAGATTGATAGTACAAGTGCTCTTTGACTTGCTTGAGGGAAATTAGTGGCTTATATAACCATAATATGAGCATTTCATACCTTGACCTTTTTTGTGCCTTGGTTGAATAAATTCCGTTAAGTCCTGAGGGTAGCTTGGCCAAAAATTATGAAAAATAAATTAAGGCGTTCTTCCAGACAGTTGGTTTTGGAGGCAGTGGCTATCCTGCAGTGTTAGCCGGTCTGAATTGGTATCTCTGTTCACTGTTCATCTCCTTCTGTCTTCTCTTTTCCTACTTGGAGGTTTCAGAAAAAGAGATCAAATGTGTATTTGCCACATTCTCATGCTCTGTGCAACTTTATCTTGATTTTATAGCTAATTTGGCCCTTGGTGCTGAGCCATATTTTACAGGATTTTCACAAGACCCAGAGTGGGGTGCTGTTTGGTTCCATTGTTCATCTGCAAACATTTTGTCATTATCTGTTCTGTTACTCTGTTACTTTTCCTATAAAAACTTCTTTGTTGAAAATGTTTGGTTCCTGATGCTCCTCTTATAATGGAGAAGGTTGTGGATCACACGTGAAGTGACCATTTCTGTTACTCAACTTGGAAGTTTCTAAATGTTTCAGAGTTTTAAGTGTTTATGAGTCCTGGCATTATCTAAGTGTTTGGGAAGAGGTTCTCAGCATTTGCTTCAGGATAGTAGTCCTGGAGGGAGTGTCACTTAGAAAATTTTTCTGTAACTGTTTTTCAAATAATTTTGGCACGTTTGTATTAGGATTGAAAGCATGAATCTTTGTCCATCTCCAGTAAACATATGACACTGGGAACTCTTCCTAGTTGCAGTCATGAACCAGCCAGGGTCGAAGTTAAGGCCTGGCATTGGAAATCGCAGGGTGTAACCAGACCTTATCCTCAGACCTTTATAAATCAAAGTCATTGTTCCAGGTCTTTTTGCCCCATAGTGGTTATATTTTTTTAAAGTCTTGTTTTCTGGGGATCCTTGGGTGGCTCAGCAGTTGAGCGCCTGCCCTCGGCCCAGGACGTGATCCTAGAGTCCCGGGATTGAGTCCCACGTCGGGCTCCCTTCAGGGAGCCTGCTTCTCCCTCTGCCTGTCTCTGCCTCTCTCTCTCTCTCTCTCTCTCTCTCTCTCTCTGTGTGTGCGTGTGTGTCTCTCATGAATAAATAAAATCTTAAAAATAAATAAATAAAGTATTGTTTTCCATTCTACCAATCACCCTGAAGTAGGTCCTTAATTTATAGGAACTTTGGCTGGAGTCTCTTTCTATTATCTCTTATCTTAATCTTTGTAAGTAGAGAAGTCCGGAATGTTGAACTGGTGTGGTGGACACCATACATGATTTGAAATTGGCATACATAGGGATGTTAATTTAAAAGGGCAGTTAACTTCCCTGTTACATTCATATTCTATGATCTTGTGAAAATACGATTCTGAATAGCCTTTACAATTTTTTTTTTGGTTGATCTAAATAGAGGTGTAGTGATTCAAGTATAGAAATAGAATATGCTTGACATTTATATTTTCACCATAATAGGAACTGTCTGGTTTAAGTACAGGAAGTTACGGAGCACCTGGATGGCTCAGCAGGTAGAGCATGTAATTGATCTTGGGGTCAAGAGTTCCAGCCTCGTGTTGGGTGTAGAGTTTACTTAAAAAAAAAAAAAAAAAAGTATAGGGAATTACGTATCTTGGTTATCAACTATTTGTAGCTTATCTACCAGTGTCTTATTGTCATTAGGGTTTGTTGTTCTCTGAGATACTAGAGCTGAAAGGACAGGGCAGGAGAATTTTACCCATATTTTATCCAATGTGAATGTAACTTATTTCCTTAGGAACTCATCTCCGAGGTTTGGAAACCACAGCCACTTACGACCCTGAAACTCAAGAGTTCATTCTCAACAGTCCTACTGTGACCTCCATCAAGTGGTGGCCTGGTGGACGTATGTGAATTTTTTTTTAGCATTTATTGGATGTTCATTGGAGTCATTACAAGATTGTGTTTAGAATGTAGAGCTTATATGAGAATATAATTTTGAAATAAAAACTTCTGAAGTCTTAGACTCTTCTCAGCTGTTCCCAGTCTCTTACAGTGCATGTGGGAGACCTTCCTCCATTTACAAGGCACAGAAAGGACAGCTAACTCTCTTTTCTTAATTTTTCAATCTGAACATTCCCATCATTACTACAGTTTCCTTAGTCAACATTTAAAGCAGCTTTAGAGCTGTGTTCCCTGTGTGGTTATAAGTAATTTAAATGTAAATAGCCACATGTGGCTAGTGGCCACTGTTTTGGAAAACACTTTATTAAGAAAGAAAAAAGAAATTAAGATTCTTGGGGTTATCTGAAAAAAATTTTTATGTGATCAAATAAGAAATAAGTGGAAAAGAAAGTAAAGTCTTTTATTTTTTTAGTAAAGTCTTTCTAAAAATGAAGAATTACTATCAAATCAGCAAGCTGTATACCTTAAACATACAAATATTATAGGTCAATAATATCTCAAAATTTGTATAAAAGCTTATATAAATGTAAAACAGAGGATTGCTTTGCCAAATCCAATAAATTTTGATGGCTATCAGCTTACGTGAATTTCTTTCTGAAAACTGGATATGGTGCTGTCATAAGCCTCTTGGCTACAGTTTATTGATGAAAGCCAGTATTTAACATACAGTTTTTCCCCATCTTTTATTTCTGTCCTTTGAAAGTATAAGAGAGTTTGCTCACTTCTCTCTCCTGTTCTCTTTGATGTTACAGTTGGAAAGACTTCAAATCATGCAATAGTTCTTGCCCAGCTCATCACTAAGGGGAAATGCTATGGATTACATGCCTTCATCGTACCTATTCGTGAAATTGGGACCCATAAACCTTTGCCAGGTTAGAATTGTTTGTCTGATGTTGAGATGAAAAACCAAACCGATCACTTTCTTCTGCAAGAAGTATAGCACACGATGAAAGAGGCCAGGGCAAGCCAGGAATTACAGAGCATAAACATCTTGTGACTTTCCTTTCATCTGTGGTAGGTATTACCGTTGGAGATATCGGCCCCAAATTTGGCTATGATGAGATGGATAACGGCTACCTGAAGATGGACAATTATCGTATTCCCAGAGAAAACATGCTGATGAAGTATGCCCAGGTATGCCCAGATATATTGAGAGGAGCAGAGGTGTCAAACAGGATTTTGGCAGCTCTAAATAACCACAAGGTTGGAAGGGTCTGTTCTTTTAGAAGGTAGTAACATATTTTTATTTTTGATGCTTCTTTCATTAACACCAGTGAAATCAGAAGCAGTTGGCAGATAGGAGGAATGTATTCTAGTTTGCTAAACCAGTGGGTCTCAAACTTGAGCATGTGTCAGAATCACCTGGAGGGTCACTGAAAGTAGATCAGGGTGGGGACTGAGATCTTGTATTTCAAGCAAGTTCCCAGGACATGCTGCCATCCTGGGAACCATCCTTTGAGAATCATGATCTCAGACTGCCTCTCGGGTTTCACAGAAGGAAGTATCAGTCCCGTGTTCTTTGTCCAGGTAAAGCCTGATGGGACGTACGTGAAACCCGTGAGTAACAAGCTGACCTACGGGACCATGGTGTTTGTCAGGTCCTTCCTCGTAGGAGAAGCTGCTCGATCTCTGTCCAAGGCTTGCACCATCGCCATCCGATACAGTGCTGTGAGGCACCAGTCTGAAATCAAGCCAGGGTAAGGGTGGCATCTGAGATGAGCTCAGTGCTGAAGACCTACCTTTGACCCCATTCAAATATCAAAATTCCCAAATGTGATCTAGAGAATGCTCATTGCCCATTCAAACTTAGCTAAGGTGGCAGTGTGCTAGGTCTGCTTAGAAACAAAACTTAGAAACAAAACTTCCTTTTCTTAAGTAGAAAGATGAGGGTAGCCATCTTGTTTTTAACCTTCTAAGAAAAACAGTAATATTTCTTGAGCTCTATAAATGAAATGTTTAGAACACTAAAGGCAGGGACACCTGGGTGGCTCAGTGGTTGAGTGTCTGCCTTTGGCTCAAGTCGTGATTCCAGGGTCTTGGAATCGAGTTCTGCATCAGGCTCCTCACAGGGAACCTGCTTCTCCCTCTCCCTGTGTCTCTGCCTCTCTCTCTCTCTCTGTTCTCTTATGACTAAATAAATAAAATCTTTAAAAAAACAACAACTAAAGGCAGTTTGAACATCCTAATTGCTCCTGACAACTATGAATTGAGGGTGGTGAAAGTGGCATGAAACAGGACTCCCTATTGTCCTCATAGCCATAGTTTAGTCTTACTGCCTTTCACTTGAACGGGACTCCCTGATGAGCTTTTCAACTCCTATAGAAGGGATAAAGAAATTGGTAAGACCTGACGTCTTAGATGTCAGACAGTTAACTCTGTGCATTGGGTCTTCTCCAAAATTATGGTTAAAATAACTTCTTCAGCCATCTAGTGTGTTAGAATTTTTTATCATTGCCTTCCTTTTGTGAAGTTAACTTTGATTTTTGTATGTTGCTAGGAGATAGTTTCCTTAGTCATGTACTGCAAAGACTAAGATAGATAGGAATTTCACAATTCAAAAATTCTGTCCAACAAGGCGATTGAGAGCATGGTTTCCTGTAGCCAGACAGCCTAGATTTCTTTTTTTTTTTTTTTAAAGATTTTATTTATTTATTCATGATAGTCACAGAGAGAGAGAGAGAGGCAGAGACACAGGCAGAGAGAGAAGCGGGCTCCATGCAGGGAGCCCGATGTGGGATTCGATCCCGGGTCTCCAGGATCGACAGCCTAGATTTCAATTGAGAATCTGCCATGTATCCGCTGTGTGACCTCAGGCAGTTTCTTAATCTCTTGTTTTTCCCTCTGGGAAAGTATGTCAAAGTATTTAGACCAGAATCTAGCGCATATTAAGTTCTATGTAAGCTTTTACTTTTGTTTTTTCTATATCCTTTAGTGAACCAGAGCCACAGATTTTGGATTTCCAGACCCAGCAGTATAAACTCTTCCCACTCTTGGCCACGGCCTATGCCTTCCAGTTTGTAGGTGCGTACATGAAGGAGACCTACCACCGGATTAATGAGGACATTGGCCACGGGGATCTGAGTGAACTGCCTGAGGTATGTCTACTCATTGGTTTGTGGGCACCCTTCTGTTTGATATTTGCTGTTGGATAATATCCAGAGAAAACGAAACGTTGGAATTTCTTGAGAAGAATCCATGTGTTCTCAAAAGAAACAGCCATTTGTTTAACTGGAAGTGGATCAGATCCGAAGATATGTGGGATTTGTTTTAAATTTCGAAGCATAGTACCGTTGGACGTTTGCTTATCAACGGAACATAAGTGGCAACTCTTTTGCCAAATGGAACAGTTTGGAAGGGAGGGTCAGAACAGTATTAACTCAGGCCATTGAGATGACCGAGTTTCAGTTTGCATACATGGCAAGTGATGTTGAGAGTGACCGGCACGGTTAGGTGAGGAAAACCGCTGTTTGTGGCAGCTCTGACAGCCTGAGCTTTCCCCTCCAGCTCCATGCCCTCACTGCCGGGCTGAAGGCTTTCACCTCTTGGACGACAAATGCTGCTATTGAAGCTTGCCGGATGGCTTGTGGCGGGCATGGCTACTCTCACTGCAGTGGCCTTCCAAATATCTATGTCACTTTTACCCCCACCTGCACCTTTGAAGGAGAGAACACTGTCATGATGCTGCAGACGGCTAGGTAAGAATCTAATCCGTGCTGTATCGGTTGTAAAAACATTTGAGGGGCGCCTGGGTGGCTCAGTCAGTTAAGCGTCTGACCCTTGGTTTTGGCTCAGATTGTGACCTCAGGGTTCTGAGATCAAGCCCTGAATCAGGCTCCCCACCCAGTGTGGAGTCTGCTTGGGAGTCTCTCTCCCCCGTCTCTCTCTGCCCCCTTCCCCCACCTGCATGCATGTGTGTGCGCTGGCTTGCTCTCATTCTCTCTCTCTCTCTCTCTCTGTCAATGTTTGGTGGGGTTTTTGTTTGTTTTTGTTTTTTAATGTTCCTGTTCCTATGTTTGCTCTTCATGTTACATTTGTTCCTGAGAGATGTAGTTTTGCCTCCCATCCTTACCCATCAATTTTATCTTGTGGTCAGCAGAACAATTACAAAGCACCTTTCACATTGCTTAAAGTCATTGGAAGAGTTTCTCTGTTTTATGAGAAGTGTAGTCACCGAAAGCATGTGCACTGGTGATTTTTAGGTTCCTGATGAAAAGTTATGACCAGGTGCACTCAGGGAAGTTGGTGTGTGGCATGGTGTCCTACTTGAATGACCTGCCCACTCAACGCATCCAGCCGCAGCAGGTGGCAGTGTGGCCGACTGTGGTGGACATCGACAGCCCTGACAGTCTCACAGAAGCATATAAACTTCGAGCAGCCAGGTGAGGCCACCCTGAAGAGCTGGGACCTGGCAGCTGGGGGCCTCTGGGAGACTGGGACCCTGATGGAAGAGCGGGAGGCCTGAGCACTGCTAAATGTTTCCTGCAAGCTCCAGTTCTCTTTCATTTCTTGACAGATTAGTAGAAATTGCTGCAAAAAACCTTCAAAATGAAGTGATTCGCAGAGAAAGCAAGGAGGTAGCCTGGAACCTCACTTCTGTTGACCTTGTTCGAGCAAGCGAGGTCCGTGATAACCCACTCACCCTCTCTCGCCTTCCCCCTCTCCGGCTCCATCCTTCACCCTGGCCCCCAACCCATTTTCTTACTACAGAAACCCTTATTGCTGGGCAGTGCATCTTTTCAAAGGTTCTCTCACTCTACTGTTTCCTTTTTATCTAGGCACACTGCCACTATGTGGTAGTTAAGCTCTTTTCAGAAAAACTCCTCAAAATTCAAGATAAATCCATCCACACTGTCCTAAGGAATTTATGTCTCTTGTATTGTCTGTATGGAATCAGTCAGAAGGCAGGGGATTTTCTTCAGGTGAGTACTTTCTGAATTCAGGTCCTTTTTTTGTAGTAGAAAAGCCATCAAAAGCCATCGTCTACACGATATTTGTGTGCACGCACATCTTTCTACATGTCCTTCTGCATGTATGCATGCACGTTTGCTTGTTTTATCTCTTCTAGGGAAGCATCATGACGGAATCCCAAATTACCCAAGTAAATCAGCGCATAAAGGAGTTGCTGACTGCAGTTCGCCCAGATGCTGTTGCTTTGGTTGATGCATTTGATTTTAAGGATGTGACACTCGGCTCTGTGCTTGGCCGGTATGATGGGAATGTGTACGAACATTTGTTTGAGTGGGCCAAGAAGTCTCCACTGAACAAAGCAGAGGTACAAAAAAATTGTGTCTTTCCACCTTTTGAAATTCTTCACTTAAATATTAAGGCAGAAAGGATCTCAGAGTTGACTCCTCTGAGAAAGCTTTGGAACCTCTTGTGGCTTTTTCAGACACTTTATTTGAGTAACAGATTCAGAAGGGAGCTAGGTTGTTCCCACAGTACACAGGTCTTTCATTTCCTTAACCATTTAATAACTGTTGGACATGTTCACACATATACAAAACTAGAATACTGTAATACACCCCTTTCTCACACTTCTACATGAGTAGACCGCCTGTCTACTCATGGCCATTGTGTTTCATCTGAACACCCCGTACCACCACCACCCCCCACTGTCGCGCTGGGGATCATTGTGAAACAAATCTAAGATATCAGATGACTTTATCCATAGGCATTTCAGTATGTATCTCTAAAAGATAAGAACTTTTTGAAAACACGACCACAGTGTCCTTACCCCACCTAAACAAATGAAAAATAATATCATGAACTACCCAGTGTCCAGGTTCCCCAATTGACTCCATTTTATTTTTTGCCCCTTCAGTTTTTTGAATCACGATCCAAATAAGGTCCGGGTACCTTCTTGGTTAACAGTATGCTAGTTTATGGGCACCTCAGTGGTTGAGTGTCTGCCTTTGGCTCAGGTTGTGATCCTGGGGTCCTGGGATCAAGTCCTCCATCAGTCTCCCTGCAGGGAGTCCACTTCTCCCTCTGCCTGTGTCTCTGCCTCTCTCTCTGTGTCTCTCATAAATAAATAAATAAATAAAATCTTAAAAAATATATATGCTAATTTACACTGCAGGCTCCTCATTAATAATTCTTTCTCTCTCTCTTGCCTGCAGGTCCATGAATCTTATTACAAGCACCTAAAGCCACTGCAGTCCAAGCTCTGAAGGGTCATGGTGACAAGTCTCATTTGCTCCAGAAACAGCTGGAGCCCCTTACACTTGCCACACAAATCTGCTTGGAATCTTTACCAAACTCAGAAAGCTATAGAGCAAATGATAAATTGAGCCCTTTCCTCTTTTTATAAATGAAGACAAAAATGAACAGATTTCAGAGATTAAATGAAAAAAAAAAAAAAAAACAGACGTGTTTTAAGTGCAATTAACACTGCAAGAGACCTGTCAAGCATCAGAAAGAGCTTTAAGAAATGCAGCATGACTTCCATTTGTAGTGCTGCTGATCCCAGTAGGCCATGACTTTTGATAATTCGTAGAATTTAACTACTGAGTAGTTAATTATTTTCACTTAATTGCTAATCACTGGATCTATAAGTGTTTTTAAGCAAAGGTATTTTTTAAGTGGGGTAGAGCCCTTCCCACCTTTTCTCCTCAATGTTCTACCGCTCCTGCCATGGGCCCTGGCTAAGAAGCAGGACTGAAGAGAAAGGATTTGGGGAAATAGACTAATCAGGAAACCTAGTGTGAGTGAATCTGTGCCTGAACCATTGACACGACCTCCGCCTGCTTACCCCTCTTTGCCAACCTGTCCACCTAACTATTCACTGTAGCATCTTTCCAGCATCTTTTCAGCATGGGTCTAGCATAGGATCACTGTCCCGAGTAATTAGGAATTAATCTTCCACTCGAGGGAACTTGAGGGAGCCCTAAATCAGCGGTGCAGTAGGACAACAGGTCACTTTGTCCCAAACTTCTTGGGAAGGGGCAAGAAGCAAAATTATTTCCGCATTTGACTTTTGGCAACTGATGGCTCCTCCATCAGTGGTGATTCTTCTCCCTCCCCCTTTCCCTGTCCTGAAAGATGCTAAGACAGGAGAAGAAAGGGTCACAGTTCCTTCACAGTAGAATGAATATAGGGAGAGCTCTCTTAGTGCAGTTACCATGACTGTGGGATGTCCATATCAACTGGATATCCTGGAACAATCCAGATTTTCTGTATTCTGTCATTTGGCATAAGCCATTACAGTGCTTGGAGGTCACAGTGTCTGGCAGTACAAAGATAGAAGCATTCCTCTGACCACCTCTTCTGCCCAGGAATACCACAGAAAACTCCTTTGACAAACCAGGTCTTCTGATTTTTGGATATAAATCATCGAATCAATGTAATCATCAAAACTATGGCTAATGGATAAATGCAAGTTCCACAGAATCTCTTTCTTACTGTACATTGGCTTTATTTTCAGTTTGTTTCCAGGAGCTTGATCTGAACTGACATTGTCCTTTGAGCTGAAATCTAATTTACACAATCATTTACACTTAAAAGGTTAAACATGGACTACTTAATGAAGTTTTTTCTTAAAATTGATGTAAAAACATTACTTGACTTTTTTCTTTTTTAAACCTGTTAACTCTGTGACATTTGCCTCGTAAAACCAGTTCTAGAATCAGTCTTGAGAATGTAGTAAAATTCAGGGGAAATGTCATTTCTACCTTGGGACCTGACAAAATCTATCCCAGTGGAACCAGTAATAGGAGATTTTGATGGCCTGCAGAAATACTATCTGTTGACAAACCTTAATCTCCACGAGAGAGTTGACTGGGAATTGTTTTAAGATTGAAGTAATAAGCACTCTGTTCATTTCTTTGGGATATATCTTGATGATAGTTCAGATTCTGGGAAGTAATGGAGAGGAAATTGCTTAATAATTGACGTGTTATATGTAGAATTGCTTCAAAATTAGTGAATTAGTTTATTCACAGATTAACATCTGTAGTTGAGATCTAAGAGTGTTTGAACTAGCACCCACCTAATCCAGCTGCATGGATCTGGGATCTATCTAGGCAGGTTTGAGTAAGTTGTAGGCACTACAGAGCCACCTTCCATCCAGCACTTTGAGTTTTATTTAAAAGCGAAATCTGATACTTGATACTAGTTTTAATTAACCTTGGAATTTTTGTCTTGTACTTTTATTCACTGTAACCTAAGAATATAGTAAAACCTCCCTAATTTGTACTATTGTGAGGGAAAGAGAATGCCACATGATTAAACAAGTTCAAGTTATGAGGAATTTTAAGGTACAGATTTATGAGGTTATTGGGTGGAGGTGACACAAAAAACAAAGCGTGCTCTCACCAGCGCGGGAGTGCGTACCTGGTGGCAGCTCTGCAGCTCTTAAAGGAAGCAGCAGATCCAGTTCTCCCAAAGAAGCCAGGTCTCTGCTACAGATAAGCTTGGTTCTTTTGTGAGCCATTCTCACAAAGTACAAAATTTCAACCTACTCCTCTAAAATGATAAATGCTAAGATAATTGATGAGATTTTTTTCTATTAGATATTGACAGAATCCTTTTAAAAAGTAGTATGAACAGAACTCAAAATTGGAATTTTGAAGTTTAACAGGATTTTGCTTTGTGTTAGATAAAGGTTGATTCCTTCTGAAGTGTTTGGAACTCTACTTTGTGTTCTACTAGATATATTCTGCGGAGTATTTCAGTGTTTGGACATTAGTGGCTTCAAAGCACAGTTGGTTCCAAATTTGGCCTCTGGGGCTTTTCATGTTCTTAAAAACATAGCAGTGCTAAACATCAGCTTATCTTCAGAACATTGGCTTAATTACAACATTAACTATATTCACATGCTTTCTGAGGACCCCCTACCTGTAATTTCAGATTTTATATACCTGGAGGCATTTTATATTTCCTAAACATGCTAGATCATAATTTTTGGATTTTCTTCAGTGCAGGACTTTGGCTGGGGAAATATGACCCAAATTCATGAGGAACGGAAATCGTTTAGGTGGTTGAGGCTCACAGTCCCTCCCGACCCTTTCTGAGCCCTTTCCATCCATCATATTAGGAAGGAAAAGATTAGGTGCAGGTGTGCACACCTGCTAATCTTTATAAATGTAGTATGTATGCCTGGGGTCATAGGCTGCCTTCAAGCAGTACCAGGAAATGAATTCTTCTTGAGACCAAGAGTCTTGTCGATTCTCCTTACTTGAATAAAGATTTTGATCGGGAACCCTGGGTGGCGCAGTGGTTTAGTGCCTGCCTTTGGCCCAGGGCGCGATCCTGGGGACCCAGGATCGAGTCCCATGTCGGGCTCCCAGGGAATGGAGCCTGCGTCTCCCTCTGCCTATGTCTCTGCCTCTCTCTCTCTCTCTGTGTGACTATCATAAATAAAAAAAAAAAAAAAAAGATTTTGATCATTTTCATGAAATATTGCAGAGGTCATTGCAGCTAAGTATTCACTACTCCATTCTTGGAGGAGTCAACCAAGTCACACTGTAAATGGCTAAAATGATTTTTTTATCTTAAAATATCTTTTAAGTTAAACTTTTAACTATGTACACTAAATTCTCACTATTACTGTGCTCCATGATCCTAAACATAGAGATATGTTACCAGGTGTTAGCTGTTGCAGACCTGCAAATTGCTAGATTCCAGGGTGTTTTTTGATTTTTATTTTGCTTTAAATTTGAGCCATTATCTTAGGAAGATCACGAAAAATTGGGAGTGATTTTAAGAATTCTGAACCAAAATAGGTTGTTTTGCCACAATACTGTTGACTATGTCATAGTTTAGGTAGCAAACATCTTCCACGTGTTCAGACAGCTGACTACTTTGTAAACCCCCTTTTATTTCCAATTGCTGTGGATTCAAGGAAATTGTATTCTTCGGAGTGTATAATTACTTGCTTTTTCCCTTTTAATGTTAGGGTTTGCGTTCTGTTCCTACCTGACAAGTTGCATTAAGCATGTATTGTTACCCATCCCTGGCTGGACCTGTCAGTGGAGGTGCACGGGCCCAGAACTTGGCTGGTCCCTGCTTGGCTTGGGCTGCGGGTAAGCCAAACCACTACCCTCCTTTTCCCTTGTAAAACTGAAAGAAAAAAAAATCCTTAATAAAACCTTGTAATTAACACACAGCGCGTTGGGTGCCTTTATTGGGTGGCAGTGTTGGGTTATGTTTTGGCTCCGCAACTTTTTCACAACTGAGCCTATAGGTCACAGCTACCTCCCTAAACTTTGGGATGTGGGACCCATGCATAATTGTTCGTTAGTTTCACACGTCAATTTCCCAATCTTCATACATTTCTCACGCCCTCCACCCGGCCACGGCCACGAGTCAGCTCTCAGAGGAGGTCCTGGAACACAGGTCCCCAGCAGTCCCCCAGGAGGCCGAGAGGAGTAAGCCGAACAACTCGGGAGTCGGATACCCTCCTTCCCAAGCGGCGTAGCGGCCGCTCCTAGCAACGCGCAGGGCCGCGGACAGAGGCCTGGTCTCCACTAACGGCCGTGGCGCGGCACTCTGGGAAATGTAGTTTATCTCGGCGTCCCCTGTTCCCTAAGCTCCGGCTAGTGAACGGACAGAGGACTACAACTCCCAGGATGCCTCGCGCCTCGCCTTTCTCTTCCATTCCGGCCAGTGAGAGATTGGCGTCCGCGGGGCTCCGGGGCGGGAGGCCGGAGCGAGCTGGGCTCGAGGGGGGTCTCGACCAGCGGCGATGGCTGGGACAGGTCCCAGCGGCTGCGCCTCCGCGGGGAATGGCGCGTAACCCGGGGGGTTTCAGGGGCCGGGAAGACAGTAGGCCGCGCTCGGGGTTGAGCTGGGACGGACGTGCGGAGCGGGTGGCGCGGGGGTGGGGGGCGCGGAGTCTCCGGCCCGAGTGGGTGATTCGGCGCGGCCCTTGCTAGGGATCTTTAAATGCCTGGCACGGAGTTGGCTCTGCAGATGCGATGACGCGGTGGTACTTTGTGGCACTTTGGCCTTTGCAGACTTCTCAGAGATTCCCCCGTCCTGGGACTCCAGGACGGAATCCCCTGGAGAGGCAGAAGCTATGATGTGCTAGAAGACAAAACGTGTTTGGCGTAGGTCGTGAAAATTGCCTTTACAAAGAAAGAGAAACACAAACATCCGGAGTGGCCAGTGCACGTAATCCCAGATGAATTTCGCATTCTATTAACAGGACCTGCAACGCCAGACAAATAGAGATGATCCCCTCTGACTCCTTTCTTCCAAGGCTTGGGAAGGTGGGTCTTGGTAATGCCCAGGTGAGGGAAGGAGAGAGTGACACCCGGAGTGAAACACTTGGCTGTTAATGGATTAAGTCGGATTTGCAGTTAACATGAAGGGAAAAATTTCCACAGTCTGTGAAAATAGTGTCAAGGAGTAACCAGCGCTCACGTCCACTCTTTGTGCTGAATACACAAATGTAGTCATGGGTGTTGCCTGGGAATGGGTATTGGCCAATAGTGCCAGGCACCCACCTCCTTTCTCAGATGGGTACCTACCATCTCCTGCATCCTCTTTCAGGGGAAGAGATGGGGACCCCTGCATTCTATGTGAGTAATCTCCAGGGCTCAGAAAGCTCATTAGGTCACCCAGAGCACGTTGCTTCTCATCTAAGTAGCTTTCTTTCCCTATAAGGAATTTTTATTGATGGAACTAGATTTTAACCTCTTGAACGGGTAGAGTCAGAGAAGCCTTGATGGGCCTTGGACGCAAGCACTGTTAAAGTGACATCACTTTTAAGCACCCACTTGAATTTTCTTCATTAGTGAGGATGAGCCTGATGTGGGCAGAATTCAAATGAGCTGGACAGCGCTGTGAACAAGCTACAAGCAGCTCCCATAGCCTCGAGATGGTAGGCAGAATGCAGACTCTCACCTCTACTTCCACCTCCAAGATCTCGACTGTGTGGAGAACTTTAGGGGCTGGGTGACAAGGACCAGGATATGGTCCCCAGAGAAGAATGATGGGAGGTAGAATTGATACCAAACTTATTAAGAAATGAGCAAGCCTTCTGAGCCTCCGAAAGGCCAGCCAGAAGCATTTTTAAGTGTCTCTTGCTGGTGTTGAGAAGTCAGGGATACAGAAGAGGGGGAAAAAATCTTCCCAGTCATGTTACATCCTACCCAGGAGGGTTTGCATGTGACATCTGGAAATCAGGGAAGAGGAGAGACTTCTGCCCACCGGATGGCACCAACAGTGGCATCCATTGCTGATTAGTGGTGGCTGTTTCCATGGTCTGAATGAATCTATTCTCAGAAACTCTGGGAAAGTATAAAGAGCTTCTGTCTCTAAATGCCATTGGTTCTCCTTTTCCTCTGGCGACTTGGCAAAAGGCAAAATGATTTATTCCGTATTCTCAGTTTCAGCCACATTCACTGCTTTGATTTTGTTAATGTGATTTGTTTTTCCAATTTTAGGCGCCAAAAACCAAGAAGGGATTGAAAGGTGAGTGGAAAAATGGAACATCACCCGTAAGCCAAAAATAATTCCTGACCTTTCATCCAAAAATAACTAGACATGTCGGTATCTAAATGTTTTTGATGTGAGTCTTGTCGGTTTCCCCATGATTGCACAGGAAGCTTAGATCTTCTAGGGAACTCCCTGTGCTGCCTATTGGCCCTCAGAGAAATCCAGAAATAGGGTTGGGGCTTGGAGATAAAGTCTTTGTCGGGCTCTGTAACCAGAAGTATATGGTTGGTGTTAAGGCTAATAAAGACTTAAATAAGGTTTAAGCTTAAATAAGGTTTAAGCTGGATGCAAGAATAATTCAGTACTTGTACTGAATGGTTTCCCCCATGGGCCCCCTTTGGAAAGTGGCCAAGGAGATGTACCTCCAGACCCATTCTGGGGCAGGGAGAAGTCTCAGATGAAAGGACATGAGGAAGCCATTGGTGTGAAAGAAGCTTGTGTATGCCTAATAGTGTTGGACACTTTTCCCAAAGAAGTACATGGGGCTTTATTCAGAGTTTGGAAGACTGTCATGTTGGCCCGTAGAATGTAGGCTGTCCTGAAGATCCTCACCATCATCCTTTGAGAAAGTTATCTTCAATTTCTACCCTGGGATCTTTCAACAAGGTATTATGATCTGTTGCCAGAGAGCTGGGAAATGTGTCGTGGTCACTGAAGAGAAAATGGGGCCCCAGTCCCGGCATCTGAGCGCTCTAATGTTGAGGAGTCTGGAATTAGAATAAGGTCTCAAGACGTGAGGCATGTTAAGGACATTCTTCCTTCTTCCTAAAGTCTTGACAGTTCCTTTTCTGTTCCAGGCTCCATTGATGATGTCCTCGGTGACCTCTTAGGGGATGAGCGTAAGTGCCCCTTCTCCAGAATCCCCTGAATTAGGCTTGTTCTTTTTTTTTTTTTTTTTTAAGATTTATTTATTTATTTGAGAGAGAGGCAGAGAGGCAGAAAGAGAGGGAGAAGCAGAGAGAGAATCCCTAGTAGACCTCTCGGTGAATGCAGAGCCTGACTCAGGACTCCAGTTCATGACCCCAAGGTCATGACCTGAACCTAAATCAAGAGTCAAACGCTTAACCAGCTGAGCCACCCTTGTGCCCTTCTTTCTTTCTTTTTTTATTGAAATCTAATTCACACAAAATTCACTCTTTCAAGTGTACAATTTGCTGGCTTTTAGTATGTTCACGAAGTTACACAACTATTACCACAGTCTAATTCCAGAACAATTTCATCACTCCCTAAGAAAACTCCATGCCCATTAGCAGTGAATCCTATTCTCCCCTCCCCCAACCCTAGATAGCCACTTACTCCCTCTCCTTCCCGTGTGTTTGCCTGTTATAGACGTGTTGTATAAGATGGAATTATGAAAAAAAAAAAAGATGGAATTACGTACTACGTGGTTTTTGCATCTGGCCTCAGTCACTCACTGTGATGTGTTCCCAAGGCTCATCCACGCTGTGCCATTCCTTCCTTCCTTCCTATGACTGGACACTATTCCGGTGTGGGGATGGACCATGTTTTGCTGATCCACTCATCAGGTGGTAGACACCTGAGTGGTTTCCACATTTGGGCTAGACTGTTATGAATGATGCTCTTAGGAAAACCAGGTCCACGTTTTTGTGTGGCCGTATGTTTTCAGTTCTGGGGGGATGGTGAGGAATGGAATTACCTATATGGTACCTCTGTGTCTAACTTTTTGAGGCACCACCAGGCTATTTTCCACAGCAACTGTACCATTTTGCATTCCCGCCCACAGTGGATGAGGGTTCCAGTTTCTTCACATCCCTGCAAACACTTGCTAATTTCCTGTCTTTTTGATTATGCCCATCCTAGTGCGTAGACAGTTGCATCTCATGGTAGTCCTTTTTTTTTTTTCTCAAAATTAAATTTAATTAGTTAACATGTAGTGTATTATTAGTTTCTGAGGTAGACATCAGTGATTCATCAGTCTTATTTAACACCCAGCACTCATTCCATCACATGGCCTCCTTAAT
Source organism: Canis aureus (assembly GCF_053574225.1). Lineage (NCBI taxonomy): Eukaryota > Metazoa > Chordata > Mammalia > Carnivora > Canidae > Canis > Canis aureus. The sequence continues at coordinate 58,664,254 of NC_135626.1, read as the reverse complement.
ACCCACACACAGTGACCCCATCCCTCTACCCCCCTTCCCCTCTCATTGCAGTTTTGTTGTGCATTTCCCTAATGACTAATGATGCTGAGCATCTTTTTCATGGGTTTATCAGCCATTTGTGTCTCTTCTTTGGAGAAAGATCTATTCAGATCCTTTTTTAAGCTGAGTTATCCTTTTACTGTTGAGTTGTAAGAGTTTCATATGTTCTGGACACTAGTCTTTTACGCTCTGTGTCCACGTCTGCTGTATTGAGGAGGGGTCTTCCAGGTTGTAGAGAGCTCACTGGGGACAGCCTGGCTGAGGATCCCCATCCACCCAATCCCGCCTGGCCCAGAAGAACTCATGGAGCCAAAGCCTTGGGTTCCAACTGAGAGCTTTGGGTGGTGGAAGTGCTTCATGGGGTTGGGCCCCTTGGGCCCCAGCTGGAGGTGTTTCTTAAAGAGCTTGGTGGGGAATTTCAGTCCTTTTCATCTGCCTCCAGTTCGCTAGCTAAATGGCATCATTTCTGTTTTCTTTTTTTTTTCCAGTGACACTACCAGAGGAGCCTGTTAAACTGGCTTCACGTTCCCGAGATGCCCAAGGCGTAGCCCAGGCTCTCCCTTCTTCCAGGGCTAGAACGAAGTAAGAGCAGGACTGGCCTGGGTGACTGTGACCCCTTCAGCCCAAATGCTCTTGCCTCCGCACCCCCAATTTCCTTTTGTTGTGCTCCCTGTTTCTCCCGCTGGTTCTTCTTCCCTTCCCTCTGTTCCTGGCCTGTGAAGGAACCTGAGGGGTGGAAAGAGAACTGACCAGGGGTCAGAAGTCCTGGCTGTTGATCCTACATCCACTGCTCACTGTGTGATCTTGGGTGATTCCTGAACCTCTCTGAGCCTTGATGTTCTTATCCTCAGATTAAGAGGATTGGCCTAGATTGGTGGCTTTCTGATTGTTCTCTTTTTTTAAGATTTTTTTTTTTAACTTCTTTTTTTGTGAGAGAGAAAGAGAGACAGCATGAGCAGCAGAGAGAAGGAACCTAACAGGGAGCCCAACGCAGGCAGGGCTTAATCCCAGGACCTCAGGATCATACCTGGGCTGAAGCAGACACTTAACAAACGGAGCCATCCAGGTGCCCCTCAGATTGTTCTTCTAAAGTGCTCCTGACAGTTGAGAGATAGGAGGCGGTTTTGTGAGCTCTCCACTCCCCACTTTCACCTTGGCCAGTGCAGTTCTGTTTTACTCTCTGGTCTATTGTTTTTTAGCAGTTGTTTTTCCATCTTGTGGCTATTCTCTTTTTTTGAAATACAGTTGACATCCAGCGTTAAGGTGGTCTTAAGCGTACCACACAGTAATTGGATAGGTCTATAGTTATGCTGTGATCACCATAAGTGTTAAACAGATTGTTTTTCACGGGGCTTTACCGCTTTAGAAAATTGAAAATCTCTGCATTAGGCGTCCTGTGACATTCCTTCGAACAACTCTGTCCCTTTCCCCTGGAGAAGTCTCTCCCAGGTTCGCTGGGCTCTAAGCCACCTTCCTTTCTTGGAATCAGTGCCCTGGGGATGCAGGTGGGTGCCAATTGTGCCTCTTCATAGGTCCCTCCTGGAAGACTATGCCTTCAGTACCACCGCAGGCCTGACGGGACTTGATGCTGAGGTGAGCCTGGTCCACCCTCCTTCCTGCCCTCTGCTTATCCCCAGAAACAATGAAATGAGGGTGGTAGCTGGGAGGTTGCTCACAACAAAGGTTTAGAAGTCTCTGCAAAGCCAGTGTTCTTAAAATAATACCCAAGGGCTGCCAAGTGGACCCAAAGTGGACCCCATGTGCTTTTCCTTCCTGCCAATGAGATGAGCTAGAAAGTAGAGCCCCCAGCAAGTGTTAGAGGCTCAGGTGTCCCCTGGTACTGTGCTGGTAATCAACTCCCCTGCCATCCAGTGATGGCGGTATAGCGATGGCCTATGATGGAAGGGTCCTTTCTGGTTAGGAGGGGCAGAAGGTGGCAGCGCTTTCTGGGTCTCCACGCCTGGTAGCTTTGACTTCTGTTGATACTTAAGACCCAGATGAAGGCAGGACCTCCTCATTGTGTCTCACTGGCCGAGCTGCCGTCTGCCCTCCTGGTAGCAAGGTAACAGGAGCTAGAGCTCTGAACTTTGTTGGGCCTCAGCTAATGTGTTCTTACCCTCCCGTGGATGTAGGTGTCTGACGTCTCAGATGCAGACCCACAGAATTTGCTCCAGACTCTGAAGGTACTGACCCAGCTTGCACAGTTCTGGGAGCAGGGGCGGGTGGCAGGAATGCTCTGTGTCAAGCATTCTTCTCCCCCACATTTTCCCCTTTACAATTTGTGTTTCTCATCCACGAGCTGCCACCCTTCATGTCCCTGTGGCTAGAAATCCATTTTCCTGGTGTAGAAAGATGCATCCACCCGGAGACACAGTCATGCACCAGGCCCCTAGTGCAGTGAGGCTGGCTCCCACTCAAAGCCACCACAACCATCGAGGGGAAAGGAGAGACTGTCTCCTCTAAAGTAGCTCTTAACCATTCTCTGGGTTTCTCTCCACATCCCCTGCCAAGTCCCCTCAGTCCAGCTGTGCTCTCATTTGGATCAAGCCCTAAGCTAAGCTTGGCAATGGAATTTTAAGACATAAATTCTGTACGGTTTATAAGCTAATCCCCCAGGACTCAGGTGGCCTAGCTGGGGTCTGAAACCTTAGGTCACCTTTGCTCCCCCCGCCCTTCCATCCAGCAGCACCCTCCTGCCCAACATCCTGCCTCTCGTCCCTCTTATTAACCCATGGTCCCAGGCCGAGGCTGAGCGCTTGCTTCCAGCCCTGGGGTGGAAAGGAGGGCTAAAGAGTTGGAGTCTGTTCCCTTCTTGGCTCCATATTCAGCCTCTCTAACCTCATCCTGAAATCACTCTTCCCCCCAGGGCCGAGCCACTGGCACCCCCAGCTACAACCCTCAAGTCCTCTGATTCAGCTGCTGGTGGTTACTTTGAGTCTCACTCCAGAACCATGAGCTAGACCCCCACCCCCAGCTTGCTTTGCTTCCCTGTGGTCTAGTTGTCTTTCCCACTCCTCATTTCCCTTCGTTCTCCACACTTCTGCCCCTGAGGTGCCAGGCGTCCTAAGTCCTCATCTCCTGACAAGGATCCGCATTTGGCAAGTCTGTACTGGGTGCCTTCCTCTACTGGCTGGGTTCCTGGACCCTTCTTGCAGCCCGGCAGCGGTCCCTCTGGGAGTTTTCAATCCCAGGATCCTGCTGTTTTCTTCCTGCCATAGAGCTTCACTGCCTACTAAGCTGTGCGAGAAGCTTTGGTGACCAGGTTTTAGTGAACCTGCTAGTAAGCGATGGTCAGGGAGCCATCCAAGCTTACCTGAGACTGAGCCAGTGGAGACTTTGTGCTTTGGCCTGGCCTCTCACCTTGTTCTATAACTCTGTCAGGATCAGTTCCCCAGACCAAGTCCCCATTTGTCCCCTGTGAAGTATAGAGGCAGGATCACCACCAGGCTGCTCGGAGCACAGGGGCGTTTAGCATCACTAGCTAAGCACCTGTGAAGACGCCTCCCTCCCTCCCACTTTTCCAGGATCTGGATGACATGGATGCCGATCTCTTAGGTTTGAAGAAGTCTAATCTGACCTCTAACAGAAGAGCTGCAAAGGGTTCTGGGAAAGAAGAGCTGCCCAGTCGTCCCAAACCTGCCAGTATATTGACAGCCAGTGAGAAAGGTGAGTGAGAGAGAGTTCCTCAGGTCCAGGGACGCTCTGGGGACAGGGAGGATAGTCAGAAGGTAACTCTCATTCCTGCAGGTTTTCTCTCTCTGGGGTGGAGAGGCCATTTGAGAGTTTGTGATTGGGGAGGGGACAGCTTCCTCCCTTCCTAGTGTGGGTCCAGTTCCTCGAAGCTCCACATGGCAGCTCCCGGAGAAACCCTTTGAGTTAAACTGGGGGATTTAGGGGGAGCCTGTGGACCTCCCAAGTCCATGACTGTGTTTGGAGTGACATGTGACTGGGGAGCAGGAGGAGACTCCAGACCACATTTCCCTGCCAGAAGCCTGTGTGAGAACCAGGGAGGTGTCAACCCATCCCACCTCTATCTCCATGGCCACGAGCTCTCAGCCCCCCAGGGAGAAGCACGAGCCATTCCAGGATCCCAGTCGTGGTGTGGCAGGACCTTGGCTGGGAGAGGCCCAGGCCCGTGACCTTGTCTTCTGTTTGCTTCTTGCAGGTGATGCCACTCCTGCCAAGAAGCCCCCTCCCTCTCCCAACAACTTTGGGCATCAGAACAGAAAGTTTTCCTTCAAAGGTACCACAGGCCCCATGGTCATGCTTCTGGGACGCTTTGGTTTTGAGGGTGAGGAGCCTGGGTAATGCTCACTTGCTTGCCCAAGCTTAGGTTGCCATGTGTGTCAGAGGAGGAACAGACATCCGGTGCCACCAGTTTAGCTTCTCAGGAATTCAGAGAGGGACTGATGTGTTGGCGGGGAGATTTGGGTAACTTATTTGTAGGGACTTTGAAGCCAATTTATAAGCTATAAGAATTCCCTTCCCTCTTCCAAATACATGAATGTTTTACTTCACTTCTGATGCCTGATGGACATTTCCAGAAGGCTGTGCAGACAGCAGAGTCTGGAGGCCCATAGGCAGGCCCAGGCCGCTCTCCGGCTCCTTGTCTCCTTGCCAAGGCTGCTCTGTGTCCTCTGGATGCTCAGTTGCCTATTCATGTATTCGAGTAGCTAGAAATCTCCACTGGACCGCGCAGGGCTTGTTTTCCTGACCAAAGTGTGCAGTCTGACCTATGCTTTCCCTTCTGGCCCTGAGACTTGGAAGACCCCTTGGCGGGACTTCTCTCTGACGATGAGGAAGGGATCACCAAGAAGCCACCTGGGGCAGCGAGTAAAGTGGCTTCTGAAAAGAGCCCAGCCCCAGTCAGAGATCAAGGTAGGGAGGATGAGCGTGTCGTTCGTTCTGGGCAGATGCAGTTGGCACAACCAGAGACTCCACCCGGCAGGTACTACAAGTCCCAGATCCCTGACCAAGAGATTCCCAGTGTCTCAGAACAGGGGGTGGGGCGGGGGAGTCCAGTCCTGTGGGCAGACCAGACACGTGTGCTTCCTGCTGCCACAGCCAGAGGTCCGGGTCTCGGAGAAACGCCCCCCCCAACCCCACCCCTTCAGACACCACAGTTGAGGGCATGGTGAGCTGTGGGCATTGCGCCTGGTGTTCTGTCTTCTAGGTCCATCTATCCCTCTAACTCCCGGGGACACCCCGGTCCGAAAGAGAGAAGAAGTGCTATTTGATGAGGAGGATGATGTCATGGCCACCCTGGGGTTTGCAGACAGCCCCACGGCAGACAGGAGGCAGATGGGCGACCAGTAAGGGTCCTTATGGGTGAAGAAACCTGGCCATACAGCTGCTCCAGGTCCAGGGAAGAGCTAGAGGGCGGGCACGGTGAGGCCCCGCAGGAGCACCTGCCGTTCACATGTACCTGTGTGTGTCCCATCCTGCAGGGAAGGGCCCCGTTCTGCTCGCTCCAGGCTGGATGAGCTGCTGGGTCTGGGCACTGCCACCAAACTCCTGGCCCGCCCAGGTACTGGGGAACGTAGAGAATTCAGGCTGGACAAGAGGTACCAGAGGCCACAGGGTGAGGAAGCTTGCGGGGCAGGGGAGGTGAGGTGAGGGGCTCCCAGACCACATTTTTACCAGAACCCATAATAAATAAGCTTACATCACAACACACATTATCGCAACTGAGATAAAAGTGTCACAAAACGATAATTACCATGTTCGATATTCTGTTACTTTGTATTTATGTGCTGTTTGATTTTTAAAAACATTGGTTGTGACTCACAACAACTCTTGACCAGCTGGTAGGTCACAGTTTGAAAAAGGTCGCTCTAGACCAGCGTTTCTCAAAGTGTCAGCCCACGGGCCATCTGTTGAGAATCGTTCTCATGGCACACACAGCTCCCCAGGCCTCATCTACAGGATGCCTGGGGCAGGATCCCACCAGGGCATTTTTCACAGCTCCCAGATGATGCCCAGAGTGCTGGGTCCTAAAACATCGAGCTCTCACCAGCACGGCACCCCTGCTTCCCCCAGAGCAGCTTCACCTTTATTTACGTGCTGACACATCAAGTTACCAGTTTGGGTTTTTTCAACAGAGTTCTACAGCCACAAGTCTGATTCCCTTGCTCTTGATCACAGGATTCTTCCTTTACAGACAAAGAAGATCCCCGGAGTGATGAAGACTTCATCTTCGGGGACTACCAGCCCACCGTGGGCTCCGGTGAGGGCCGGCAGTGTCGCCGGCAGTCGGTCAGGTAAGCGGGGCCTGCAGGGAGGCTGGCCTTGGGAGGTGCATGCCCACCAGGAAGGAAGAGGTGCCCCAGCCTCCCTATCCCCATCCTGCCGACAGTTTGTTTGGGAACCACACATATGGGGCCTAAGGGTGGTGCAGGTGCAGGAGGAGGGACGTGGCACAGTCCTGCCCTTCCAGGCTGATTTCCTTCCAGCCTCCTTGGAAGGAAAAGGGGGAGGCAGCCCCAGCCCCACTGGGAACCCCTAAAGCCCTAAGCTGCAGAGGTCAGCCGATCTCCCTGAGGAATGTTGGGTCCCAGTGTAGCGAGACCATGAGCCTTCAGTGACTTCTCCACACCATGCTCCCCAGGAATGGGCCTGGGATCCAGCATGGTGCCTCCTGGCGGGCTCATCCCTGTGTGCAGCAAAACATCAGGTTAGCGGATAGGATTTTCTGAAGTTGGGAGTTTTTCTCCCAGTCAATAGAGCCGATAGAAAAGTTGTAAGGATGGTGCAAAGAACTCCTTCCAGCCCTTGGCCCAGAATCTGCGGTGGTTGATATTATGCCATGTTGGCCTTATCAGCCTTTCTATCTCAGTAACCCTACATGCACATTGGCATTTGTTCCAGTCCTGGTGTGTTCTTGCACCTTGGAACCTGCGGCCAGTGGCCAGTAGCACTTCTAGATAGCAGCTAAATAAACAAACAGGTAACACTGTTGATAGAAAACCTAAAACTACTCGATCCAACTGATTTTTCTCTGGGCATGCGCACCCGTGGTTGTAATTCGGTGCTGTTAGCTACGGATAGGATGGTCACCTGTTCACATGGTGGAATTCAAGGTGTCTGTGTTTGCTGGCCGCTGCTCTGCCACCCGAGCTGCTGTGGGCACTGTGCTTGCTGGGCGTCAGGCTGGCTGCACAGAGCCCCGGGCACCTCTGACTCTTTAGTGCAGGCCTCATAGTCACCCCAAGCAGTGGAGGGAGAGGCTGGTCAGGGGGATGTTTGGAAGACCTCTTTGCCCTGCCTTAGACCCCCCTCCTCTCTATCTTAAAGTAGGTTCCTAGCAGAAGGTGGCGCAGACCCCAAGGGAGAACCAGGCTCCAAACAGAGCACCCTAGCGGCCTCCAGCCCCACCCACCCTAAGAAGGGAGGAGCTGACTGGTTGGGCCTCAAGGATGAGGACCTGCTCCCTCCCTCTCCCACCGGAGAGGCAGAGGCGCAGAAGGGAGGCTCAGCACTCTCCACATCCTCCGTGCTCCCTCCCAAGAGCCAGCACTCTGCCCCAGGCCGGCACTCTACCTCCCCTGGACTGCCCTCCTCCTCTTCGGGGGCCAAGCTACCAACTGGGGGTGCAGATATCCTTGCCAAAGCCAGTCAGGCCTCCAAGCTGGGAGCTTCTGAGGAGAAAGAGGAAGAGGATTGGCTGAGTCATGCCTTGTCTCGGAAGAAGTCCCAGGATCTGGCCAGAGAGGAACACAGTGAGGCCTCTAAAGGCCAGAATCTGGTGGGGGCAGGAGGCAGCCCCCCTGCCAGCAGGTACGGATTGGGGCTACTATCTAGGGCAGGGAGGTCCAGGCTGGGGCATGAGGGGCCATCTCCATGCCTCATTTAGGAGTGCCAGCCTAGGGATCCCTGGGTGGCGCAGTGGTTTAGCGCCTGCCTTTGGCCCAGGGCGGGATCCTGGAGACCCGGGATCGAATCCCATGTCGGGCTCCCGGTGCATGGAGCCTGCTTCTCCCTCTGCCTGTGTCTCTGCCTCTCTCTCTCTCTCTCACTGTGTGCCTATCATAAATAAAAAATAAAAAAAATTAAAAAAAAAAAAAAAAAAAAAAAGGAGTGCCAGCCTGTACCACCTCTTAGCTATGCCTCTCTACCTCTCTGGACAGAGAGAGTGTCTGGCTCCCCACCCTGGCCCAGGTGCAGACAGGAGGGGATCTGGAGGCTGTAGACAACCCTGACTGTCATGTGGACAAGGGCTGACTTGATCAGCCGGGGACAGAGGGCACCTTGATGTGATGAAGCACAGTCATCCTGGTGCCTTAGAGCAAGGGCCTTGCCCACAGTGCCCTTGGGGTCACAAAAGACCCAGCACCCAAATTATTGGTGCCTCTGCTGGCCTGAGCTACCTACAGTACATGACACATGCTCATGCTTTGGGGGAGTATTAGAGAAGACAGTGGCTAAGAGGCAACTCCTAGGGAAAACCACCGTGAGGCAATCCTGTGGGGCAGGACACCAAGTGGCCTCTGAGGGTAAGAGGGCAAAAGGGACTAGAAAGACTGGGATTGTTCAGAGGAAGTGACAAGATGCCAGGTGGCCACAGTGAGGAAGAGGTGAAGTAGGCAATTGTGTGATAGGCCAGAGACATCACCCAGCCCCAAGGGTGGTGTGAATGAGGAGGGTAGTGTTGACCTCCATCTGAAACTAAGCGGAAGGCTTCCCTTTGACCCTGAGAGCCAAGGTGGGTGGAAACCACGGACTGGAGAAAAGAATCCAGAGGGAACTGGACCTGGCAGGAGAGTGAGCAGAGCCCCAGTCTAACTCAGCAAAGCTATGTGGGCCAGAACAAGGCCTTGAACTGAATTCTGGTATCTGTAAGGTGTGGATTGTCATTCCTTGGACTGTCAGCAGACGGTCAGTGCCCCTCCACTGTGCCCTGGCGGGTACTGGAAGGCCAGGGGCTCAGACTTGGGAGGAGAAGTCCCAGGACGGGATGATGGGAACAGGCTGAGGGGAGGAATGGTGAGCAACTTCATGCTCAGGCCTTGTCCCCACCCAGCCATGGTGAGCCCGACCTGAACCTTCTGCTACCTTTGCTTTAACATTTACTTCCTCAGCCAACCTGTTACCAGCGCGCAGGAGTTCGAGCAGGCAGCCACTGGAGGGCCCTCAGGAACAACACAGAAGCCACCTACAAGGCCCGCCACCTCGGGGTGAGAGGCGGGGTTGGGCTTGCGTGTGGGCCTCCTTCCTTAGAGATGATGGGCAGCTGTGCTGGGCTTTGACCTGATCAGTTTGGTATATGGTATTTGGTACCTTGTGTCGGGCCCATGACTATGGGGACCTAAAGCCGGGCCCCATCTCCCTTTACCCAACCAAGACCTCACTCTTAGTGAACTGCCAGCCACCAGGCCTTTCCAGTCAACTACCTGTACCTGTTTTCCTTTCCTGCCCATGCCAACCCTTCTCTTTTCTGCCTGTGTTCCTCACAGGAGGCTATTCACCTTGCCACCACTGACTCCCCAAATCTCTGTGTCCTTAGGTCCCCTGTGACTTGGAACCGGGCTGCCTCGACCCTCCCTGTAGGTGACCCAAAGAAGGGAACAGCCCTTGGAGACCTCTCCAGTGCTGGTTTGTTTCCTACTTTGTTTGATGCTTTACCTCTGGGTGGGGAAGAGGCACTTTGAGCTTCCTTTGGGGTCCTGGAAGGTGAGTAGAGCTTGACTCCCAAACACACAAGAGATGCTCTTCAGGCCTCCTGCTCATTTCTCTGTCGTTGATTTTCAGAGCCTGCAGCTGGTCTCCCGAGGTCCCAGGAGCCCACAGGGCCTTCTCTGCCCGCCCAGGTAGGTAGGGTGGACAGACAGGAATGGGCCTCAGGCCCATGGAGCAAATCTCCCGTGCTCAGAGGCAACAGCTGTAGTTTGAGCCAATAGCCTACGGGGAGTCATGTGTCAGGATAGATAGCACCTCCCCCAGCACTTCCCTCAACTTCTAGCCTTGCCATTCTCGGGCAGAGTCATAGTAATTTATCAACTCTGGGAGGGAATTAGAGGTGGCATCCACAGGGGAGGTTGGGGAGCATGGAGCCAGGAATGGTCAGAAAGTAGGGCTGCAGATGTCCCGTCGTCTGTCTAGAAAGCTGCCTCCATACTTGCTGTCTGCTGTTTGCCAGCTGTGGATGGCAGCCAGTCACGCCTGAGCCCAGCAGTGAGGAGGCCACAGAGACATATCCCCAGGAACCCAGAAGCACCTTTGGAGGTGGTAGGGGGTGGGCAACCTGCAGGAAGAAGAGTAGCACCCAACATTTGGTCTGGAGGCCTGGCAGGAGGACACTACTGTCACAGCTGAGATGCTGCTGGGGCCCTGCGGCTGGTCCAGGGATCTGGAACACCTGCTGGGAAGATGTTCTGAGGGGGGAGCGGAGACTCATTCTAACCAGACTCAGTGGGGAGGTACAACAGTTGCATGACTCCAAGGCCTCGTCCTTGGCCTCTTGGTGTCACATCTCTGTCCCCATCTGCAGCCACAGGTCAAGTGCAGGGCCTGGGAGGTCCAGTGAGCTAAGGGCCAAAGGTAGCTGAGCTTCGCTGAGTCCCTGTCCCCTGGAACATCTCCCACCCTCTCCTGCAGCCTCTGCTCCCGGAGGCCCTGGTGCAGAGCCTGTTGCCAGGCACAGAATACCAGAGACAGCTCCTGGCCGCACAGGTGCAGCTTCAGAGTGGCACTACTGAGCTCCAGGCTGACCTTCTGCAGAGTCAGGCCCAGCTGGCAGAGCTGGAGGCCCAGGTGAAGGGGCAGAGGAGCCCCGGGCTGGGGGGCAAAGCTGAGACGGGAAGGTCTCCCTCTGAGGGCCCGAAGGCTTCCCCAGGGAGCCCCCCTTGCCACCCTCCCACCGTCTCCAGGTGCGGAAGCTGGAGCTAGAGCGGGCACAGCACCAGCTGCTGCTGGAGAGTTTGCAGCAGCGGCACCAGGCTGACCTAGAGCTCATCGAGAGTGCTCACAGGTACCCCCCCAACTCCTCCCATCTGGGTTTCCCAAGCCTCAGGGCCTGCCCTAGCCAACGTGCTCCGAGAGGCTCTTTAGGTATCTCACCTCACCCTCTGAGCCCTACGACTGTGTTTTGTTGGCAGAAGCCGAATAAAGGTGCTAGAAACATCGTACCAGCAACGGGAAGAGCGGCTACGGAGGGAGCATGAGGAGCTGTCGGCCCGGTATCTGTCTCACTGCCAAGAAGCTGAGCAAGCCCACGCCGAGCTCACAGCCCAGCACCAGCGTCGCTTGGCGGCTGCCATGCAAGAGAAGGACCAGGAGATGGAGCGGCTTCGGGAGCTGCAGCGGTGAGGGCGAGGCCCAGGGCAGGCAGGCAGGGGGAGCTGGTTTGGAGGATGGCCAGAGGAAGTCCGTTTCCTGGAGACCCCCCAAGCCGTGGCTCAGCAACTGAAGCGTGACCCCTTCCCTTCCATGTGAGGACCAAGGCCAAGCACACTAACCCACCCACCCCCCTTTGAGTGGAGGGCCCATACTCCTCCAACAGCAGGGCAGGGGTCCCTGGCTGTTTAGGTTAATCCCGGCATCTCAAGGACCTAACTCAACACAGGTCAAGTCCTTCACCCACTGACGCACTCCAGTCTAGTGACTGGATCGACCTTGGAAAGGGTTTGCACTTTTGCGCTTGGTGTGTCCATCTGGTTGCCTTTCTAGATGAGAATGGAACTAAGAACAGGTACATAAGGGAGCCAGTCGATGTGTGCAGAGCAGATTTTTTTAACACTTCCCGGACTGGCCAGACAGAAGAGGCTGTCCACACACCCGTCTTTCCTACTGTGTAAAGCATCCTTTGCTAAATAACAGAAGGAGTCTCCCCGTTAGAGTGGATGTGACATTGAGGCCCCAAGACACATAGGATGAGGAGCCAAGGAAGCAGAGGCAGTGCCTGGAGGAGAGGAGGAGGAGGAGGAGAGACGCCAGGAGCGCTGATGGCTGAGCCCTCTGCCGCGGCTCTGCGCACATGCTCACTGCGCCACCCCCCACTGCTCTCAGGGCCTCCATCCTGGAGATGCGCAAGGACCACGAGGAGCAGCTGCAGCGGATGAAGCTGCTGAAGGACCGCGAGATCGACGCGGTCACCAGCGCCACCTCCCACACGCGGTATGTGCAGCATCCAGGCCCTGCCCACCCGAGGGGCAGACCCATGGCCCGGGGCCAGGCTGACCCAGTACCCGCACCCACCCAGATCCCTGAACGGCATCATCGAGCAGATGGAGAAGTTCTCCAGCAGCCTGCACGAGCTGTCCTCCCGCGTGGAGGCCTCGCACCTCACCACCACCCAGGAACGGGAGCTCGGGCTCCGGCAACATGACCAGCAGCTCCGAGGTACCGGGTGGGCCCCAGGTCCTGCCCCTGCATCCCCATCGCACTAGAACAGTGGGTGGGTGCTGAGTGCCCCATGGCCCCCCCAGCGCTGCAGGAGAGGCTGGGCCAGCAGCAGCGGGACATGGAGGAGGAGCGGAGCCGGCTCCAGGAGGTCATCGGGAAGATGGAGGCGCGCCTGAACGAGCAGAGCCGGCTACTGGAGCAGGTGGGCCATCCTCCTGCCGGCAGGGCCTGTCTCCCCAGCACCCCAGGGGTGCCGCCAGGGCTCTCCTTCCCACGCGTTCTCCCCACCTTGCCCGGGTCCGTCACATTCATCCATCCACCGAAGCCGATGTCTGCTGAGCTCTAAGAGCTGCACGTTTGAAGTCCTGCATATCTTTTGTATAGAAGAGCAAGCTCCATTCTCTAAAAAAGTCATTCCTTTTCTTTCCTTTGTACTAGATTATAACGTGATACATTATATTGAAAAAATTAAAATATGATTAGCAACAAAGGAGCAAATTAAAATTACCCACTAGCCAGAGATAGCCACTGGGGACCTCCCATCCCTCCCATAGACATACTGACCTGGTGTGTTTGTTTCGTGAACCATACGTATTCAGTTATTTGGTAACTATTAAGGCCCTTGTCTCGGGCCATGCTTGTGTGTCCCCTAGTCCCCTGGCATACACCGTGTCACACCTGCCCTGGCACACTTGCCTGCTTGGTGGATGGGAGACAGGCAGGCAGAGTGCAATAGCTGGCACTCTGGGGAGTGGGGCTGTCCGTGGCTGTGCTCCGGCCCTGTGAGGGCTATTCCTGCACCACTAGAACCTTGAGGCACTTCCTCCCCAGCGGCTGGGCCCTGGCAGCCCTGCTCAGCACCTCTCCTTCCGTACCTCTCTGGAGGCGTTTGTGGCCCAGTGTGGGAGAGGCGGGCGGGTTGGCCCAGCTCCCCAGGGCATAGTCAGACCTGACCGGGGCGCAGAGGGTGCAGGTGGAGCGTCGAGGACACATGTGTCCTTAGCCCTCACCTGGCCCCCAGGAGCGATGGCGGGTGAATGCCGAGCAGTCCAGAGTTGAGTCCACGCAGCGCGCTCTGGAAGAGCAGAGGAAGGTCATGGTCCAGCAGATCGCCATGGAGCGGGAGGAGCTGGAGAAGGCCAAGGTGAGTGCAGCCACGCCGTGTATGGCTGTGACCCCTGCCGTAAGCCTAAAGCTGCTCACTGTGTGACCTCACCTCCTTGTCCCAGAGTGCCTTGCTGGAGGAGCAGAAGTCTGTCATGCACAAGTGTGGGGAAGAGCGGCGGCGCCTTGCAGCCGAGTGGGCCGAATTCTATGCACAGCAAAAGCTGAGTAAGGAACGGGCCGAGCGTGAGGCAGAGAGGGCACTGCAGGTGGACACCCAGCGGGAGGGCACCCTCGTCAGCCTGGCCAAGGTAGGGCCCAGAGCCTCCAGGGCAGCGGGGAGTTCAGCAGCCCTGCCCTTTCCTTCCCTGGCTCTTGCTGCTCCTCCATCAGGATGCGTTTGCTTAGTAAAGAGCCTAGAGATAACAAGAGTGTAGAAATGAAAACAAGAATCAGGGATCCCTGGGTGGCGCAGCGGTTTGGCGCCTGCCTTTGGCCCAGGGCGCAATCCTGGAGACCCCGGATCGAATCCCACGTCAGGCTCCCGGTGCATGGAGCCTGCTTCTCCCTCTGCCTGTGTCTCTGCCTCTCTCTCTCTCTCTCTCTGTGACTATCATAAATAAATAAAATTTAAAAAAAAATTTGTAAAAAAAAAAAAAGAAAACAAGAATCATATAATGATAACTTCTTTGATTGTCCTAGTGCTTTATACACATGCTCTCATTCAATCGTCATCACGTTCTCTGACTTAGATATTCTAGAAATGAGGAAGCTGGGGTTTAGAGGAGTTGAGCCCCGGGTGAGGGGCAGCCCTGAGGCTCGGTCCCCAACTCCCTGACCCATCCTTGGACCCCTTGCCTCATTCTCCCCACCCCCCGAGTCAGGGTGGATCAGAGCCACGGAACCAAGGCAGGGTAGGCCAGTTGAGGCGGGGGTGGGGGGGGGTGGTTTGCTTTTGGAGGGGAGACTGCAGCCAAGGCTTTGCTGTCTTTCCAGGAGCAAGCCGAGCTAAAGATCAGGGCCAGTGAGCTCCGAGCCAAGGAGGAGCAGCTGGCAGTCGAGAGGGAAGCCCTGGAGCGGGAGCGACAGGAGCTGCGGCTGGAGAAGGAGAGGGTCAGCACTGCTGCCCTGCGTACCAGGCTCCGCGCTGAGGAGGTGGAGAGCATGAGCCAGGTGCCAGGCAGCTCGGCTTGGGGGGCAGAGGGCACACATGACTGGGCACCCACCCCAGCCAGCCCAGCTGACACTGCAACCTCTCTGCAGGTCGCCTCAGAGAAGTTCGAAGAGGGGCAGCGGGCCTTGTGTGAGGCCCGGCAGGTGCAGCAGCAGCAGCAGGCTCGACTGCAGCTGGTACAGCAGCAGCAGGAGCACCTACGACAGCAGGAGCAACACATGCACCAGGCAAGGCTCTTCCCAGCTCCCGCCACCCCCACAACATCCCCCAGTTGCCCGCCCCCACAGCCACATCCTCCTCTCTGGGGTTGGGGACAGGAGCATCTGAGTCTGGCTCACCAGAGGCTGCGGCTGGACCGAATCAGACAGGACCTGCCCTCCAGCCCCGTGGTGCTCCTCCCCAAGGCCCATGGCCCTGCAGCCTCCTGCCTGAGTGGTAAGTAGCTTTCCAAGGACAAGGATGGGATGTGGGCTGGGCTGGCCTGATGGGGGCAGTGCCAGGGGTGGCTCCCCTCCACTGCAGTTAGGGGCTGTGAGAGTCTGCTCTCTGGTCCCTTGTTACACCGAGTCACGCGTGTTCCTTAGGGAAACCCCAGTAAGAGATAAGGGAGAGGAAAGCTGCTTTGTAAAGTGTCACTCTCGACCTCACTCTCTAGAGAAAACCACTTTTAACGTGTTGGTGCTTAGCATTCTATGCAGCGTGTGTATTTTTTTTAAAAAAACTGAGATTAAAAAAAAAAAAACCTGAGATCATCTCATGTTTTCTTTTTTTTTTTTCATCTCATGTTTTCTACCTTGATTTTTTTCATTCAGAAATTTATGTATCAAACAGGTTTTCCCATCCATAATGAAGCGTTTAACCGTAATTCTTAATCAGCATCATTGTCCATTATGTTCCATGCTTTTATTGATTCCCTACTGAGTGGTTTTTTGTCACTAAGATAAACACCCCAGTGGAAATGTTGGTACATACACCCCTACACCTGTGCCTGATTATTTCCCTTGAATAAATTCCTAGAATTGGACTTGCCAGGTAAGATCCCATGAGCATTTTCAAAGGCTTTTAAGAGTTGGTGGAAGCACCCAGAAGGTCGGCACAGTGGTTGCCACCCATGGTAGTGAGAAGGCTGTAGGGAGGAAGCTGCAGCTGTTCTGCTGTCCCACTGACGCCAGAGCCCCTGACTTTCTCCTTGACCTTTGCAGCCATCGTGGCCCCCACTCCCACCGTCCCCCAGGGCATCCAGCCACCCACCGGCCTGGGCCCCTCACTTCTCCACGCCAAGCTGGTGCTGCTAAAGCACACAGCGGAGCAGGTGAGTGTCCCGAGCAGAAGCTGGTCCCAGCCTGAGCCGCCCACACTGCCTGGGCCCCGGGCTCCTCTGCCCACACTGGCGGGAGGCAGAAAGGACCACCCCAGGATAATAGTGCAGATTCCCCAGTGAGCCAACTGAGACCTGTCCTCCAGGCCTGGTTCTGTGGGCCGCAGCTTGCACCCATCCATCTTGACTGAACCTCATGGTAGCCCCACGACCCAAATAATAGCTTCATTTACGGAGCACTTCCTGCATTCCAGGCTCCGTTCCAGGCTCTGTGCTGGAAGCTGTCAGTGTGGTGCGAGCCTCCCCCCAATCCCCCACCACCCCTATAGGCAGGTAATGCTATGGTCTCCAAGCGTACAGAGGTGAAGTCATGCGCCGATAGGGGTCTCACTTCATTGTAGGAGTAAGTGCAGAGGGGGGCCCAGAGTAAGGGGTCTTATGAGCCAGCATCCCTGTTCACAGAAGTGGGTACAGGTGGGGGCCAGGGGGGACTGCTCACCCAGGTGTGCCTTTCCAGGACCGTGACTTCTTGGAGAATGAACAGTTCTTCCTGGAGACCCTGAAAAAAGCCTCCTACAACATGACATCCCATTCAGCCTGAAGGGTGCCACTGGCTCCTCAGCAGAGGCCTCCAACCCTGCAAGGCTCTCCCACCAGCCCTCTGGCTGCTGGCCCCGAGGAGGGGGTACCCGAGGAAAGCTCTACAGCGCGCAGAGCCTGATTCCAGCTCCTCCTGGGGACAGGGTGCAAGTGCCTCCTGCATGCTCCAGCCTCTAGGGCCTAAGGAGCAGTGGCCTCTGGGGAGATGTGATGCTGAGAGTGTCTCAGCCCCACGACACTACCAGTCACAGCTTCGTTCTCCAACATCCCAGCTCAGATCCATCCCCCAGACTCCCAGCTCAGATCCGAGGGTCTGATGGGCCCTGTGGACTCCTCCCCTCCTCAGCAGGCAGAGGGTTTGGGGATATTCTCACCCGAGCCTCTTCTGAGGCAGGGGGTCTTCTTGAGAGATGCCACTCCTGCCCTCCATCCTGAGAGGCCAAGAGAGACAGCACAGGCTCTCCTCCCTAACTGGGACATAGAGTCAGCACATGTTTTGAAGTGCCTTCTATGCTTCTGACCAAGGAGGCGGGCGGTGTTGTGGTGGCAGGAAGGGCACCGTGCCCAGCTAGGTTTTCCCGTGCCATCTTGTGCTCTCAGGTTGGCTGGCATAAACTCCCTGCCTCATTTCCAGCTGCCTGAGGCCCTGACCAGCCCCACGCAAACACTGGCCTGTCACTTCTTGTGATTAGGGCTTCCTGGAGGCAGGACTGGGACTGACTCAGGGTGTGGGGAGGGACCAGAGAGAGGCCTCTCTGTCCTGTTCACCTGATACGAGGCCACAGCAGATGGGAACAAAGACAAGGGAGTGAGGGCCCCTGCCCCAGGAGAGTAGAGTGTATGGGGAACCCCACGGGGCCTAATCCAGGCTGCCCACCCCTAGGAAGGCGCCTTTGCACTTTTCCCTGCAGGGGCGCCAGGAGGGGGGCGGAGGCTTGTTCCAGCAAACCCGAGACAGATGGACTCCACTAGCATGACCATGGTTACTCTTGAAGCGGCTTCCCTCAGCCAGTGACTGGTTTACCTTCCACTGGAGGACAAAGGGCAGAAGAGGACAAGGCTGAGAGGGTATAAGCAGGCGCAGTTTCTCTCCTCCTTCAGAACAGCCTTTAGAAGGATCTTCATTTACCAACAAGTTCCAGCCTTCACCTTGGACCCATTAAACTGCTATATTCCTAACGACTGAATTGTTACAATTTGCCATGACTCCCGAGGGTTTATACTTATTTCTTAGTAGTGTTCACTCTCTAGCGCTGTTACTTGCTCTAAAGCTGGCTGGTGCTGGGACCTTCCTGAGTCTATACCCTCACTAGCTGTCTCACAACCAGGAGGAGGGTATGACAACGAGCCCTACCTCACCCAGGAAGGGACAGAGGCTCAGGGAGATTAAATCATCTGCCCTATGTGACAGCAAATAGCAGAGCCTTCTCCTAGGGCAGATTCCAAAGCCCCAGGCGCTCAGCCACCTCGTTCCACTGTCTCCTTCTAGAAGAGCACGCTGCACAAAGTGCTATCATGAGGTACGAGATCTCCAAGCTGCTGCTCGGGATGGTGCCTACACTGAGGAGGGAAGCATCAGTGTCTCATTGTCCCACGTCCCATTCCGTGAGAAACCTCATGAAGCTCAGAATTGGGTCCTTCTCTCCACAGACACCTAAATAACTTGTCACCTGTGTGAAGAGCTGCAGAGCTGTAAGCACGGGCATTGACTTAGTCCCCTGACAGATAGGACCAGCCTGCAGGGAGACCCACAGGGGCAAGCTTGGCCTCTAAAACAGAGAAATGAGTGTGGAATTAGAAAGCAGGTCTGTATGGCCTCACCTTCAGGGCAGTGAGTATGCACTCACTGTTCTACACAGTAAGACTATGTGTGTGCTTTATTTTTTTTAAGATTTTATTTATTTAGGGACGCCTGGGTGGCTCACCGGTTGAGTGTCTGCCTTCATTCAGCTCAGGGTGTGATCCTGGAGCCCCTGGATCAAGTTCTGTCTGCATGGGGCTTCCTGCATGGAGCCTGCTTCTCCCTCTGCCTGTGTCTCTGCCTCTCTCTCTCTCATGAATAAATAAAATCTTAAAAAAAAAAAAAAAAAAGATTTATTTATTAGAACGAGTGAGGGAAGGGGCAGAGGGAGAAGCAGACACCCCTTGGAGCAGGGAGCCCAATGCAGGGCTCTATCCCAGGACCCCATGACTTGAGCCCAAGGCAGATGCCTAACCTGCTGAGCCACCAGGCAGGCACCCATGTTTGACTTTAGAAGCCTCACTGTGGCTGCAGAGTGAATGCACTGGGGGGGGGGGGGGGGGCGGGGGGCGGTCAGGAGACTGTGACCCCACAGGACCTGATGCCTGGCATGGAAGGTCAGGAAGGGAGACATGTTGAAGGTTTCCGGCTGGGCAACTGGGTGGTGTGACTGGACAGCAGTGCCTATGAAGCCGCCAGGGAGAGACGCCCCACAGCCGCGGGGTTACACTGATACTTTCCTCAGTGCCACAGCTGCTCCGATCACTGCCCCCTGGCATTCAGGTGTGGCCAGGAGCTCACTGCTCCCCTTAGGTCAGCTTTGACCCCAGGCCACAGACAGGGCTACAGCTGGTTTGCTGGTCCTTTTCCTTTCAAAATTAGAAAAAAACTTGTCAAGGTCATAACCCAGATGCTCAATTGCTCAATTCAGCTGTAGAGAGAGAAGTATGGGTGGAAAGTACCAATGAGAAAAGGCACGGGTGGGGGAGGCATCACGTCCGCTTGGTAGGTCATCCGTGTTCGGGATTTGCTTCCGTGATACACGCTGGAATCCGTCCAGGCCTCTCAAACAGCTAAATTCCAAGTGAGCCCGTTCTTGGAGCGTTCTAGGGCAGTGAGAGAACAAGCGTTTCTCAAAAGCAAGGACATCGGAGAAACCCGAGCCACCAGGTCATCGGCCAGCCTGCCGCCCGGGGCCTCGAGGCCCTGCGTGTCGCCGCAGAGGGGCAGGCTGTGGGGTATGCCGCCCCCTGGTGGCCCGCGGCGGCCAGGCCCCCCACCACCACCACCCGGCCTTCCAGAGCCCGCGGCCTCCGCCTCGCGCCGCCCCGGAGGGAGGAATCTGGAGGCCGGGTGGGGGCGGGGCGCGTAGGACGCAAATCTGGGGGCGGGGCCTCCGCAGTGCGCTCAGGCGCTGCTGCGGCCACCTCTGCGGGGTCCTAGGCGGCGGCGCGGCGGAGGGGCAGCCGTCCTGAGGGAAGATGGCGGCGCCCTGGTGGCGAGCCGCGCTGTATGGAAGCCGGAGGTGGCGGGGCTTCAGCACCTCGGGTGAGGGCGGGGGGGGCCCTTGGAGGTCCCCGTACGGCCCGGACCCCGGGGCTCGACCCAGGGTCCGCCCGGGGCCTCACGTCCTGCTGTCTGCCCGCAGCCGCCCTGAGCCGCCGGACCGCCCCTCTGGGGCCGATGCCCAACGAGGACATCGATGTGAGCAATTTGGAGCGGCTGGAGAAATACCGCAGCTTCCACCGCTACCGGCGCCGGGCGGAGCAGGAGGCGCGGGCCCCCCACTGGTGGCGGACCTACCGGGAGCATTTCGGGGAGGAGTCAGGTGCGGGGCGACCGGGGCGGGCGCTGTGGGCGGCGGCCTCGCGACGCGGGGGCGGGGGCGGGGGAAGGGGCGCCGGCGCCCACGTGCGCGCCCTGGGCTCTTTAGCCCCACCAGGGATTTTCACACCTTTTTGGTTCTTCTACTTGGAAGACTCCCTTCCCCCGCTGTTCCAGCCTATCTATACTCCTAAAACCCCTTCCAGACCTCTCCCCACTCCCCTACCCCCACTCCGTGTTAGAAGGTCCCTCGAATACCGTGTGTAGCCCTGGCCACACCCTGTCCTGACTCACTTTTCACCGGCCCCCTCCCCACATTGGATCCCTAAGGACGGGGGTCTTGCCTGTCTGGACCGCCGTTTGACCCTTGCCCCCACGTAGTGCTTGGCGCGTAGGTGTGCAGTTCTTTCCTGAATGAACTTGAAAGCTCTGGGCAGAGGGACTCGGGGATCCTGCCCTTGAGCGACCTATTT
This sequence comes from Canis aureus, assembly GCF_053574225.1. Lineage (NCBI taxonomy): Eukaryota > Metazoa > Chordata > Mammalia > Carnivora > Canidae > Canis > Canis aureus. The sequence continues at coordinate 58,643,642 of NC_135626.1, read as the reverse complement.
CTAAGTACATCCTTCTGGAAAGCATTTACGGAGGCAGTTTTATGATCGTGGAGGACACAGGCAGGGAATCCACATATCCTGATTTAAACCTAAGTCCGCATCTTAGGAGTTGAAGCTGGCAGGCCAGGTCCAGGCACCTAGGCAAGGATCCCTGATGCACAGAGGGATAAAAATCAAACTCGAGCCAGCAGAAGATGAAAGCAGAGTTTTTTGAAAGTATAGAAAGAAAGAAAAAAGAATAGAAAGAGTGCAGGTACGGACAGAGTGCCTGGGAGATTCAGAAAGGAAAGGAGGGAGTCTCCTCTTTGCTTGGGGCCTGAAGGTATTTACTGAGGATTGCGGTCCAGTGCACATGTCCTCAGCCATCCAGGAACGAGTTAGAACAAAGGTGAGGGCCCAAATGTTATTCCTTGGAGCCAAAGGATCTTGGCGTTGAGATGTCTAGAGCTGGTGGTCTGGAACACATATAGGGTGGCTTCATCTAGGTCATTCTCACCCGCTTCTTCCCTAGATGCTCTGTATTCTAAAGAAGTCATCAATTCTTTGTTACTTACAAGGGATATTAAGAGGCATCTGTAAGTTGGGGGTGTGGGCCCTAGCAAAAAATAGTTAACAGAAAGGGGTGTGTGACTGGCTTAGTTGTTAGAACATGCAACTCTTTTTTTTTTTTTTTTTAAGATTTTTATTTATTCATTCATGAGAGACAGAGAGAGAGAGGCTGAGACATAGGCAGAGGGAGAAGCAGGCTCCATGCAGGGAGCCCGACGTGGGACTCGATCCCGGGTGTTCAGGATCACGCCCTGGGCCAAAGGCAGGCACTAAACCGCTGAGCCACCCAGGGATCCCCAGAACATGCAACTTGGGATCTGGGTCAGGGTTATGATTTCAAGCTCCATGTTGGGCATAGAGTTTATTTAAAAACACACACACAGCAGGAAAAGGAGCAAAAAGCAAAGTCCTCCAGTTTCCCTCAGACTTGCCTAAGCTTCAGTTTCCTCAGTGTAAATTAAAATAATTGTGTCTGTGTCAAAAAATTGTTGTTTTAAAGATTGCAGTCCATTGGATTTTTTTAGGCAAATCCCATCTCTGATGAAGGTTCCGCACACCTTACTTAGTATTACTGTCTGATGTAAATGGAACAAGATATCGGATCGAAAGTCTTCTTGGGCCTTGATACTCAAAGTGTGTTGTGAGACTGGCAGCACAGGCATTACCTAGGAGCTTGTTAGGAATGCAGAATTTCAGGCCCCACACTGACCTGCTGATTCAGAATCTGAATTTTAACAAATTTCCCAGGTGACTTACATGGTGTGTCCATTAAAGTATGAGAAGTGCTTCTTTAAGTCTTTCTAGCTTCAGCTATGTCCCATGACCTAGACATTGTGGCCTGGTTTAGGGATCAGAAAATGCAATCTCCAGTCGAATCCAATTTGCTTAGCAACTGTGAAGCAGACTGCATAGTATGATCTAGTTTTGTGAATTGAAGGGTAGGCTTTACCAGCAGCAGAGCTTGGGCAAGTGCAAGGACTAAGTAGGGACAGGCAGCTGAGACTTGATCCCACTTTCTCCCAACATAATTTTCCTCCCCAGATCCCAAAGATAAGGTTGACATTGGGCTGCCCCCACCCAAGGTCTGCCGGACCCAACAGCTGCTGGAGCGGAAACGGGTCCTTCGGGAGCTGCGGGCCAACTCAGAGGAGGAACGCACTGCCCGCCTCGGCACAGGTAAGCCCTCCCAGGGCAGAGGCCCCCCCCTGCTGTGTCCCTGCCCCACCCCAGCATCCTAACGGGCATCATTCCTTACCAGCACGCATCCCGATGGAGGCTGTGCGGGCCGAGTGGGAAAAGACCTGTGGCCCCTACCACAAGCAGCGTCTGGCTGAATACTACGGCCTCTATCGAGATCTGTTCCGTGGTGCCACCTTCGTGCCCCGAGTCCCCCTGCATGTGGCCTATGCTGTGGGTGAGGATGACTTGATGCCCGTGTACCACGGCAATGAGGTCACTCCAGCAGAGGTAACTGCTTACGCGAGCCCCTCCCTGCACTGTGTATACGGACATATCCCACCACAGGACCACAGACAACTCCTTGAAACACTCACAGAGGAGGTTTTTATGGTGGTTAAGGGCACAAGCCTGGCATCCATGTAGGCTCGTTTGGGGTTTTGTTCTTCTCTGTCTTCTCTCCCTTTGGATTTCCTGCTAAACTCTACCATGATAATTAGGAAGGAATATGAGAGGAAGGGAAAAGAAGCTCCATCTTGGCACACTCCTGCCACTACCCCATTGTAATCAGAGTGCCCTCCTAGCCCCTGTCCATTGATGTGAGGGCCACCTCATGGTTCAGATAGAGAGCTGGCTAGGCAACTCTGCAGGGATCTTTCTATAAGCTTCTTTTTGCTGACCTGCCCCTCAAAGGACTGTCAGGGACATTTGGATCAGGGTGAGTTCTCCCTTCTCCAAAGCTCCCTCAGACTCCTGTCCTCCAGAAAGAAGGCCTATTCCCAGCAGCTTGTCTGTCCATGTTGGGAGTGACACCTTTCATGTTGTTTCCCCACCAGGCTGCCCAGGCCCCGGAGGTGACCTATGAGGCAGACAAGGGCTCCAATTGGACACTGCTGCTCACCAACTTGGGTAGGTACCTAGGGCTCACCAGGCCTCCTACCTCCCTCACCTCCCAGGAGCCAGGGGTTGAGCCAGGCTGGAAGGGCAGCAGGGCCCGGCAGTTACTAGGGTCTGTTTGTGTGCAGATGGACACTTGCTGGAGCCAGATGCTGAATACGTCCACTGGCTGGTGTAAGTACCTGGGATGGGGGAAGAGGTCAGAGGCATGTGAGGAGGCCTTGGGGGCAGCCCTGGTGGTCCAGCGGTTTAGCGCCGCCTTCAGCCCAGGGTGTGATCCTCGAGACCCGGGATTGAGTACCATGTCGGGCTCCCTGCATGAAGCCTGCTTCTCCCTCTGCCTGTGTCTCTGTACCTCTCTCTCTCTCTCTCTCTCTCTCTCTGTCATGAATAAATAAATAAAATCTTTAAAAAAAAGTAAAAGGAGGCCTTGGTATCCTGGAGAGGGCTGCACCAGAATTTCAGTCTCGGCTCCACTGTGGATTAACTATGGAACTTTTGATTAACTTCCCACCCCAGGTGGCAGCCCCTCACCTCTGCTTCCTGATGCTGTCAAGAGGCCTGTGATCCACTGGCTGAAGACAGGTCTGGAAGAAAAACCAGGCAGTAGGCTTTAGCTGTTCCCACAGGCCTCTTGGTCTCTGGGAATTCATTTCCTAATCTATAAAACTAGGGTGATTAAAAAAAAAAAAAAAAAAACTAGGGTGATGCCACCCCATGCGTTAGCCACCCTGAGGGGGCTCTATGACAGTATAGATAGGAAAAGGACGGTGGAGGCCTCTAACAGCTGGGACTGCCCATGCTGGGCTACTTTTGTTTTCTCTGTGGCCTTTGGCTCTGGAGCCAGGGGGCAGAGGTCAGGCAGCTAACCCTAGCTTTAGAACTTCTAGGTAATTGGAGCCAGTGACTGGGAGGTTGGTTTCCATCATTTTCAGTCAACTGCAGTTAGCAATCTGTGCAGCAGGACCCCCACAGAGAGTTCTATCTAAGGCAGGTACAGTGGCCATCGTAGTGTCGGGATTGGCAAACACTCCTTGACAGACCCCAGAACCTTCAGTAAAGAGAGATGCAGCCCAAGTGGTATGGCTTTGTAGCCTGAATAGCTGTGGTGACCCCACCAGCTCCCCGTGGCCTGGTAAACAGGGTGCTAGACCTTACTCTCTTCCTGACCATTTCTAGGACCCCCATTGTCAGCCTCTGAGGCCCTACTGTTCCCTTCATAAGTTTGTAGTCTATCCAAGGGTTCACAGAGCCATGCCTCCTGCTTGACTATTGAATGAAGATCATTTTAGGGTTTGTCCTCCCAGGGAGTGGTATCAATATCTAGGGAAAATGTGGATGGGAATGTTTCTGCTGCCACCTTCCTTGAGTGATAATTCATGAACACTTTTCCTCCCACCAGAACCAATATCCCAGGCAACAGTGTGGCTGAAGGACAGGAGACTTGTCCCTACATGCCCCCTTTCCCTGCCCGAGGTTCCGGCTTCCACCGCTTTGCCTTCCTGCTCTTTAAGCAGGATAAGCCAATTGACTTCTCTGAGGACACCCGGCCCTCACCCTGGTAATATATGCCCCCTCAACCTTGTAGCCCCCCATACACATTCCCTCTGCCCTCTCAGGCCACCTCCCCAGGAATGGTCTGTCGTGCTCAGTTCTCCTGTCTCTTAACTTCAGCTTGAGACGGGCAGAGGGAGTTATGCTAGGCAGATCCTAAGGGGCTTCTCAGGATTGCCTATGGGGCTGGAGGAGGGGTGTGGGGCTCTGATGTCTCATTCATTGCTCTTAAAACTTCCTCATCTTATAGCTACCAGCTGGCCCAGCGGACCTTCCACACTTTTGATTTCTACAAGAAGCACCAGGAAGCCATGACACCAGCTGGGCTGGCCTTTTTCCAGTGTCGCTGGGATGATTCAGTGACCCACATCTTCCACCAGCTTCTGGGTAAGGCCAGAGTGGGCTGGGGGACAGGGCAGGGGCGGCTGGCCTGAGCTCACAGAACTCTCCTGACACCTGCCAGGGAGAAGTGCCCCTGGGAGGCATGCCATTCCTTGGGTGGGTGGCTGGGCAGTCGCGGGCCAGCAGCAGTTCACACCCATACCCCCTCTTCCTACAGACATGCAGGAGCCCGTGTTTGAGTTTGTGCGGCCACCCTCTTACCACCCCAAACAGAAGCGCTTCCCCCACCGGCAGCCCCTGCGCTACCTGGACCGGTATAGGGACAGTCACGAACCCACCTACGGCATCTACTGAGTGGCCAGAGTGCCACCCACCTCAAAGTGGACTGAGCCTCTCAGGCCCCACCAGCAGGAACAATAAAGACCACTCCACTGGGCCACGCTCTGGGCTCTAGCCCCTGCCTGAGGCAGCCCCTTTGTGGCCTTCTCAGGCCCAGGCTTTGGAAATGAAGAGAGCTCTCTGAGGATAGTGGCAGGGATGGGACATGTGAATAAAGATGATTTTTTTCAAAAAAAAAAAAAAAAAGATGATTTTTTTTCTGTAGCTGGTCTGGGTCAGTGTTCTGGAAATGCTCCAACCCCACGATGAATCTGTAATGCTTCATGGATGGAAAGAGCCCTGCCTCCCACCTATAGAGGCAATATTCTGCCTCTAGAGAATATTGAGCCCTGGGATCAAATGGATGGAGATGGATACAGAAGAAAGGCAGTGGGGCTTGGGTGCTCCCATATGTCTCTAGAAAGAGCTTTGCCACCCATGAGCATTGGCCCCTTACTGGGAATTCACAGCATGGTGGCAGGCTCCTGGCATCTGGCTGGGATGCTTTGAATGAGAAGCAGGTCTCAGACCTCTGGGCACACCTCTCCTTGGGGCCCAGAAATCCCCTGCACCCTTGCTGGATCCTAGGAGTATGATTTCTCCTCTACCTAACCAGTCAAAAGGAGACCTTCCTTTCCCATAAAGAGGAGCTTCCCATACTACAACACAGAAGACTGAATGCTGCATTGCAGTGAGAGGGCACTCTGCCTCAAAATTAGGACAGGTTGGTTAGGAAAATTAGCCCTCCATCTGCTCAGTCCGATGCAGCACACTGCCCCAGGGCAGGTGCCACGAGGATACCGGGCTTCCAGAAGAGCTCCCGCCTACAAACAAGGAACTCCCCAGCAGGGGGCCCACGCGGAGAAGATTCCAAGAACAGCTGAATGTCACTTTGGGCTTTCAGTAAAGGGGGGTATGAAAACCGTTGATCGGTCTCTGTGTTGGTGACCAGAACACAGTTTACTTTTTTTTTAATATGTACTTTTTCTAGTTTTTATTTTTTTTAAGATTTTATTTATTTATTCATGAGAGAGGCAGAGACATAGGCAGAGGGAGAAGCAAGGCTCCATGCAGGAAGCCTGATGTGGGACTTGATCCGGGAACTCCAGGATCGCGCCCTAAGCCAAAGGCAGACGCTTAATTGCTGAGCCACCCGGGCGTCCCTGAACACAGCTTACTTTAAAAGAACCAAAATTTGGTAGCCTACAGAAAGGAGACACTCCAATCTGGCAAATGCCTGAAACAGCTCAAGGAAAAGGGCAGCGGAGAACCTCGGGTCCGGAGCGTATAGGGAACATGAGCTCTGTGCTCAGTGCTCTTACTGACAGGCGCAAACCCTGGGAAGGAGCTCCTGTTGTCCAGGTTACGGATGAGGGGCCCAGAAGGGGTTCTGTGGGGTCCCTCAGCCAGGAGGTTCCCAAAGGTTCCCGTCCCTGGAGGTGGAGGCCGCACCCCTGCACGGGAGCTGCTTAATGAGGGTTTCGAGAAGCGGGATGGAGCTCCCAGAGCCGGGCCACCAAGACTACCCGGACCTCAAACCCCATCCTGGGGTGGCATGAGACGGCTCAGAGCCTGGGCAGAGGGGAGCAAGCACGCGCGGCAAGGGCCTAGGCGCCGGTGGGGGAGAGGCAACGGCTGCTCTCCTCCGCTAGGCGGGCCCACGCTGCCCCCCGTCACCCCGACGCCTCGTGCCCCCGCCCCCTCCCGCAGGCCCCGCCCCCGCGCCGTGCCCCGCACCGCCCACCTTCGGAGGCCCCGTCCCCGCCCCCTCCCGCAGGCCCCGCCCCCGCGCCGTGCCCCGCACCGCCCACCTTCGGAGGCCCCGCCCCGCGCGCCCTGAGGCGCCGCTGCCGCCATGGCCGCGCACGGGCTAGAGGACAAGCTGACCTGCTCCATCTGCCTGGGGCTCTTCCAGGAGCCGGTGACGCTGCCCTGCGGCCACAACTTCTGCAGGGCTTGCATCCGGGACTGGGGGGGCCGCTGCGACAAGGCGTGCCCCGAGTGCCGGGAGCCCTTCCCCGACGTGGCCGAGCTGCGCCGAAATGTGGCGCTCAGCGCCGTGCTCGAGGTGATGCGCGCCCGGCCCGCCCCGGCCCCCGGCTCCGACCCTGCCGCGACCCCCGGCGCCGCCCCGGCCCCTGGCCCCGGCCCGGGCGCGCGCTGCCCCCGACATGGGCGGCCACTCGACCTCTTCTGTCGCACCGAGGGTCTCTGCGTTTGCAGCGCGTGCACCGTGAACGAGTGTCGCCTCCACGAGCGGGCGCTGCTGGACGTCGAGCGTCGGGAGCGCGAGGTGACACCGGGGTGCCCCGCCCTGTCTCTCGGCGCCTGGGCTGGGGCGGGCTGCTTAAGCAGGAGAAGGCTTTGGGACGTTTGTTGTATTCCCGAGTCAAAGGACAAAACAGGCGCTTGGAGTAGAGATTTCGGAGCTGGTGACAGGCCCAAGGTGAGACCCCAGGCCTGAGTGGCTGAAATGGAGTGAAGGTTCTGCGAGTGAGGAGGTCAGGGAGTCCGGAGCCAACGTTGGAGGATACCATCGTGGCTTCAGAAGTCAGAGACTGAGGATGAGTTGTTAGTGCTGAGGCTGAGCATGAAAGTGCAGTGCCGGCCAGCAGGTGACAGGAGCAGGAGGGAGGGAGTGGCAGGTGGCACAGGCAGATGGCACGTGCACACCGAAGGAGCTCGTGTTCCCCTAGAGCGAGGTGAAGTTCTATGGGGTGTGAGAGGACCCCTGGCCATCCTGGGGGACAGTCAGATGGAACCAGCAGAGCGCGCCCCTGCCCCACTTCCTGGGTGTGGCACGTTGTACAACGCTGAGGCCTTGGGTCCTGGGCAAAGACACAGGAATTGGGCTTTGGAAGATCTGATGCCTTTGGCCAGATTGTCAGTTTCTCTGTCTTGTTTTCTCATCTATAAAGTGGGGATCACAATGGCCCTTGATCTCCTTGTTAAGTACAGCTGGAAGAAGCAGAAGCAAGGCAGGCTCTTGATCAGGAGCAGGGAATGATGCTTTGCCCTGCTCCCATGAAAGCACAACATTGTGACCCTCACGGGTACCAGAGGAGTCACAAATATGGGTGCCCTCTTCTACCCCATGCCCAGAGCTGGGGCTGAGACCTGACTGGGTATTTGAAAGAACCCACCCATGCAGACACACGTACTACAATGCCCGCTGGTCAAATAGCTTTGGTGCTTTGAGTTGTTGCCCCTTCCCTGCAAGGCTGCCTAAGCCAGAAGTACTGCTTCCACCGTTTATTGGCTGGGGGTAGTATGGGGTGGGTTGTTTTGTTTGTTTGTTTTTTAAGATTTTTTTTTAATTTTATTTATTCATGACAGAGAGAGAGAGAGAGACAGAGACAGGCAGAGGGAGAAGCAGGCTCTGTGCAGGGAGCCCGATGCGGGACTCGATCCCGGGTCTCCAGGATCACACCCCAGGCTGAAGGTGGCGCTAAACTACTTGGCCACCCGGGCTGCCCTGGGGTGGGTTTATAGCCCAGAGTTGGTGGGTGCTGTGCCCCAGGTTGCTCAGCCTGCAAGATGAACTGGACGTCAGGTTTAAAGCCCCAGGCCTCTGCTCTGCCTGTGTACCGCCCTGCTTCAAGTTGGGAATGGGCTTTGTCTGGGTCTCCCTAGGACTCTGACCCAGTTCACCCCGGGGCTCAGACCAAGGCCACTGTTCTGTGGGCTGGTCCACTGGTTTTGCCTGGGGTGGCACAAGGAGGGGGATGTCCCACGTCTGCAGGTGTTTGTTGATGGAGGGGAGGACTTCACAGCCATTCCCGGTCCCCTCTTGTCACTTGTTCCCTGGTGGGCACCACAGGCCCAGCTGAGAGCCATGTTGGAGGTCACCCAGCAGCAGGCCACACAGGCCGAGAGCCAGCTAGAGGAACTGCAGCGGCAAAGCAGCCAGATCCAGGTACAAGTCCTGTCTGTTTGACCCCCCACTACATCCTCATGCTGTGTCCTTCAGGCAGCCAGCAGTGGGTCCCTGGGACGCTGGGTAGGAGGTGTGAGCTGCCTTAAAAATGCCTCCTGGCAGCAGAGAGAGAGGGACTAAGCAGAGTTGGGAGGGAAGGTCACAGGGGCCCCTGCTCCCCACATCCCCACCCCTCAGTCCACGGGCAGCCTTGGCCCTGACCACCCGAGGCAACTCCATCACCCACTCAGAGCTCAGCCCATACCCTGGCCTCCGCCATCTCTGGCAAGTTCAGCTGCCTGCTCCAGGCCCTGGAGATGCGACGGGCCCTGGCCCTGGAGGACATCAAGGCGGCCAAGACACAGGCCCTAGCGCAGGCCCAGGATACAGAACAACAACTGCGGAGCCACCTGGAAGCCCTGTCTCGTTATGACCGCAGGGTCCGAGACGTCCTGGAACACTTGGATGACCGGACCTTCCTCCAGGTACCAGGCCCCAGGACAGCAGGTCGGGGGATGGCGTCCTGGCACCTCACCCAAAAGCTCACTGTGGCTGTCCCTGGGGCCCAGGAATCCCAGCTCCTGGCACCCCCGGGGCCTCTCAGGCCTCTGACTCCTCTGCGGTGGGACGGAGAGCAGCGGCTGGCCAGCCTGAAGGAGTCTCTGAGCCGGCTGTGTGGCCTCCTGCTAGATGAGGGGGGCCCCTGCAGGGCACCAGTGGAGGCCGCCAATTTGGGCGCCGTGGGTAAGGCTCACCCCGATCCCTCCCTACCCCTCTGGGCCCAGCCAGCCCTCCCACGGCCCACGGGAACAGGATCAGGACTCTGCCCCCATGAGCTCTGCTCCCCATCACTGCCCTAAGACTTCTTTGCCTCCTAGAGGCCCCAGGTCCCCTGGCACCAGTCCCAAGCCCAGTGTGTCCACTGAGGAGGAAACTCTGGCAGAGTAAGGAGACTGGCATGTTTGCGTGCGCATACGCATGTGTGCATTGTGCGTTTGTGTGTCTACGTGTGCGTGTGAGCATTTGCGCAGGTCTGTGTGGCTGTGTGTGTACCTGGGGGTGCGGGGGGCGTGTGCTGGGACTGCCCTGCCCTTCCTGGGATCTGGCCTGCCCCCCCCCCGCACATCTGTCACAGGATGTAAGCCTCTTACACGTGGAGCCGATACGGGGGTAAGGAGATTCTGGGCATGAAAACCTGGGATCACTTATGCTTCTTCCACTTGTTACGAAGTTAGGTTATCTTGGGAAGCCTGTTTCTTCATCTTTGAAATGAGGTAAACGGAAGAGGTCCCCCTCGTAGGCTACCTGCTGTGGTGACATCCGGTGCTTGGTCTGCTTGCTGTACACCCATCAGATGTGTGGCTTGGCCCTGCTGGAGCTTCAGTTGCCATCTCTCCCTCTGGGGACAAGATGGTGGACGTGCACAGGTGTCCTCCCACTCACCTCCGTCCCTCTGTCCTGACAGATTATCGAAATCTGACCTTCGATCCAGACAGCGCCAATCGCCACCTCTACTTGTCTCGGCAGGACCAGCAGGTAAAGCACCGCCACAAGCCCCGGGACCTGGCCGGGCCAAGCAGCTTCGAGCTCTGGCAGGTGCAGTGTGCCCAGAGCTTCCAGAGCGGGCGACACTACTGGGAGGTGCGGGCATCTAACCACTCAGTGACCCTGGGCGTCGCCTATCCAGAACTGACACGGCGCAAGCAGGGGCCCCACACAGACAACATTGGGCGTGGGCCAAGCTCCTGGGGGCTCTGTGTTCAGGAGGACAGGGCGCAGGCTTGGCATAACGGGGAGGCCCAGCACCTCCCAGGAGTGTCAGGGCGGCTCCTGGGCATGGATTTGGACCTGGCCTCTGGCTGCCTCACCTTCTACAGCCTGGAACCCAAGGCCCAGCCTCTGCACACCTTCCATGCCATCTTCACCCAGCCCCTCTACCCTGTCTTCTGGCTCCTGGAGGGTAGGACCCTGACCCTGTGCCATCGGCCTCAGGCCAGGCTCCCTCCAGAGCTCCAGGAAGAGGCCTCGAGCCCAGCGGAGGAAGGCACAGGGTGAAGCTCTGGGCCAGGAACAGGTGCCACCGTGCTTGTATGCCCAAGAGCTGCCCAGCCCCTAGCTTGGGGGCCTGAGGCCACAGCTATAATGGGACCAGCTTTTGGCCACAAGATTGACTCAGGAGGAGGCCGGGCCACTTGGAAAGAGAGATTGGGAGGATGCCCCCAAAATGGAGTTCACTTTTTCCAACATTATGGAAGGGCACGGGGACTAGGAAGGGACTAAAACAAGGACCCTGCCTGAGGAGAGCTCACTTCTCGGCGCTGCCTGGGCCTCAGAGGTGGGTGCAGCGCCTGTGGGCTCCTGGGGCTGCAGGAGAGCTTGTGCAGTTGGGGCCTCACCCACGCTGCCATGCAAACACCCCGCAGCCACTTGCCTCCCATGCAGGTGACGTAGATCATAGGCATTCGGCGGGAGGCGAGGGGGCCCAAAGCACAAGCAATTCTGGAAGAAACCTAGAGAAAAGTGATCTTTATCTCTTTCCTCCCTCTTTTTTTTTCTTAACAATTTGATACACCTTAGTCTCTTACACATCCTTGTGATTGCATTTTATAAACACTTGTGTTTCTCGCATTCTGTTATCTAGCATAGCCATTTCTCACGGGATTAATATTTTTTCCTGCACCACTGCAATATAAACAGTCTTTCCAAGGACTATTAGAATTTACTTCCCCACTACGGGCATCTTCCACTTTCCAAAAGTTCAAATTCTGCCACTTAGCTTTTATAAAAGACCTATATTGGTGTGGTTTCAAGTTTCTTCTGGTTCATGAAAAGAGGTACGATTGTAGGACTTTTGTAAAGCACAGTGGCAACGCCGCAAACTTTTGAAGAGCCAGGGATGCTCGTCCCAGTGTGCTGTTTTTGCTCATGAAAGATTTCATATCGAACATTCCAGTTGTTTTATTTGGGGCTGTAAAAATGTCACCGCGATGCATATTTTTGAGCAGGAAGCTTTGGCCATATCCATGGCTACATATGTAGGCAGAATTCCCAGCGGAGCTCCTCAACCGAAAAAAAATGAGGGGCACCTGGGTGGTGCAGTTGGTTAAGCGTCTGACTCTTGGTTTCTGCTCAGGTCGTGATCTCAGGGTCATGAGGTGGAGCCCTATGGGCTCCACGCTCAGTGAGGGGTCTGCTTAAGACTCTCTTCCTCTCTCTCTGCCCCTACCCCCTTAAATAAATAAAATCTTTAAAAATAATAATGATGAGCACTTGAAGATTTTATTTTTATACAAATGGCCAAAATGAAGCAACCTTGAGTCAGACAGACTCTTCCCCACCCCACCCCCACCAGCCAGCTTAGCTGGACACAGCCTCAGCCCCTGTCACCCCTACCCAGGGTGTGGGGATTAAATGCAGTGATGAGTGCAGGTGCCAGAACAGTGCTGGCTTCCGTTGTTTTTGCTACTCAGGAGATGCTTTCCTGAAGATCCCTGGACAGGCATTTGTGTTTCTGGAACTGGTGCTGCTGGGACCTAAGGCAACTGTAATTTTGTTACTTAAAACATTCCACTTCTTGGGCAGCCTAAGTGGCTCAGCGGTTTAGCACCGCCTTCAGCCCAGGGTGTGATCCTGGAGACCTGGGATCGAGTCCCAGGTCAGGCTTCCTGCATGGAGCCTGTTTATCTCTCTGTGTCTCTCATGAATAAATAAATAAAATCTTTTAAAAAGATTCAACTTTAAAAAAAACATTCCACTTCTTGACCTGGGTGGTGGTTACAAGGATGTTGGCCTTATAACTATTTATGCTGTACATGTATGTTTTATATACTCAGGAATAATTATTTTACAATAAATTCTTTATTTTTTTATGTTTTCACAATAAATTTTTTAAAGGATGACACATGCAAAAACACATACTCCAAAAAAATACAAAATATTTTTGTAGGGACACCTGACTGTAGTGTCTGCCTTTGGCTCAAGGTGTGATCCTGGGATCCGGGATTGGGTCCCACATCAGGCTCCCTGCATGGAGCCTGTTTCACCCTCTGTCTGTGTCTCTGCTTCTCTGTGTGTCTCTCATGAATAAATAAATAAATATTTTAAAATATAGATTTTTTTTTTTGTATTTGTGAAAAATATATCTCTTTCCCATATTGTAACCTGGTGCCAGCCCCCCACATTCAATCCTGCAGCTACCTCCCCAGCCTGTAGCTCCCTGTTCAAGGGTGGGGCCAGGCCTCTGACCAGTACACCCTGGGCAAAGAGCTTCTAAGAAGACTCCTAAGTTGGGGACTCTGCAAACATGGGTCAGGGGATGGGACCTGGTGCCAGATGGGAAGAACTGCTGGGCAGGTGGGTTGACAGTTGCTGAGAGACCCAGCAGGGGAGGAATCAGGATGGGGCTGGTCCAGCAGCTGGCATTGATGGCTGTCCTCATGTAGAGTCTAACCATCACCACCACAACCAATCTCCTGCCATCCCAAAGCCCCACACGTGTCCATGTCCCATTGGTTGTGCCCATGCTCTGAAAGGGGGAGAGAAAGGAAGAACAGCCCCCTTCTGCTTCTGTGGTGGGAAAGGTTTGGGGTCTTTATTCTATGATACTACCTTTTATCAGATTGTTAGTCCTTTCCGTATTCTTCTGTGGGAGTGTTCCTTATTGTGACCCTTCATGTTTATCTACATGTGATGAGATGCTACTGCCCTTTTTGTAGATTGTTTTTCAAGTAGGTGTGGGGCAACCCTTTGCAAATCTGTTGGAGAGCTGCTTCAAATGAAATGCCCCCGATCCACCTGACTCTGACAGAAGTCTGTCTCCTCTGTAGGAAAAACACACTGGGAAGAGGGAAAAAGAGCATGGACTTTGGGGTGTAACATTTGTAAGGGCAGGACACTAGATTAGTCTGTAGGTGTTTCCAGTATATCTGCCTCACCGCTCTAGTATCTGAGCTTCTCTGAGGCAGAATCAGGACGATGGACACACAGGCAGGATAAGGCAGGGCAGAGGGACAAGAGAGATGTTAAAAGATATGGGTCTTAGGTGTCCAGGGAGATGAGGGTGTTGGGTTGAAGGCTTGAGTTCCCCAGGCAGGAAGGGATGGAGGGAGCAGCATGGTGCTGTAGGTGTGGCTTCAAGTACCATGGGCCTGGAAGCTAGAAGACAGTGGAGTCAGGCTTCCTGAGGGCAAGGGATTCTCATTCGAGAATTCCATACCCAGCCAAACTGCCAGTTGGTGTTGGAGCCTGAAAAATTACTTTTGCGGGCATTTTCACATCCATCCTCAGGAATCCCCCAGAAGATGTGCTCTTCCAAAGTCAAGAAGTAAAGTCATTGAAGGTGAAGGAAGACCTGGGACCCAAGCAACAAGTAATCAACACAGAAGAGAAGTGAGAGAATTGAAGTCTCCAGAAACTCCAGCATAAACATCCACACACGTGTTCAAGGCTTATGAGCACAGGGTTTACGGATGAGGAAGTAAATGCCAAAAGCAATAGTTAAGAGGGCAGCCTGGGTGGCTCAGTGGTTTAGCGCCAACTTCGGCCCAGGGCATGATCCTGGAGACCAGGGATTGAGTCCCACATCAGTCTCCCTGCATGGAGGCTGCTTCTCCCTCTGCCTGTGTCTCTCTCTCTCTCTCTCTCTCTCTGTCTCTCATGAATAAATAAATAAAATCTTTAAAAAAGAAAGAAATGGTTAAGAGTTGAAACTGGTGGTCGTGGGAGCTGGCCTCTGGAGTAGGTGGGACACATAACTGCCAGCTCTGTTATAAACCTCATTAAATTGTTTACTTTGTAAACTCAATTATTTTGAAATGAATACAAATTAAAAAAAAAAACTTTTAAGTAGGTCAAAATGAGGTGCCTGGCTGGTTTAGTCGGAAGAGCATTCAACTCTTGATCTTGGGGTCATGCATTAGCCCCACGTTTGGTGTAGAGGTTAGTAAAAAAAATAGATAAACTTAAAAAAATATATATCAGAACCATTCAGTGCTACTGTGGAACCTGGCTTGGATCCCATTTCAATTTCATAGATGTAAGCAAGGCTGGGAATGGCTTGCTCATTACTCCCGTTTCTGGACTGCTTTTGCTTACTTTTGTTTCAGTTTTTTTTTTTAAAGATTTTATTTATTTATTCATGAAAGACAGAGAGAGAGAGAGAGGCAGAGACACAGGCAGAGGGAGAGGGAGAAGCAGGCTCCATGCTGGGAGCCCGATGTGGGACTCGATCCCGGGACTCCAGGATCACGCCCTGAGCCGAAGGCAGGCGCTAAACCACTGAGCCACCCAGGTATCCCCACTTTTGTTTCAGTTTTGCCCTTCTTTTTTTACCCCTTTCAATGAGTACTCCAGCCATGTAGACAAGTTCATATATGAGATTTAGTATTGGGATCCCTGGGTGGCGCAGCGGTTTGGCGCCTGCCTTTGGCCCAGGGCGTGATCCTGGAGACCCGGGATCGAATCCCACGTCGGGCTCCCGGTGCATGGAGCCTGCTTCTCCCTCTGCCTGTGTCTCTGCCTCTCTCTCTCTCTCTGTGTGACTATCATAAATAATAAATAAAATTTAAAAAAAAGAGATTTAGTATTATTCTCAGGTCACACTTTTCTGGGTTAAATTCTCCCCCCTCCGCAGGATGAGCTGTGTGACCTCTGGCAAAATGCACAACCGGCTGGAATTCCATTTCCCATCCTTCATGACATAGTTCTTGCAGGGGCAGAGTGAGATACGGGTGTGAGCATGTTCCTGCAGACGTCAAAAACACCCATTACCTTTCCCCCTCAGGAGCCAATTCATTTCAAAAAGAATTAACATGTCAGGCAACCTTAAAACTCCAATAATGGAAATGAAGTATTAAAACACCACTGTCTTGACAAATCACATCTCTGAGCTTTCCTAGGGAAGCGACTCTTCCTGAGCATGCACCCTGGGGTGCTCTGGGGTGGGAGCAGAAGGTCGGCCGGCACCTGTCTATGAACACTCCCCAACCCAAGTGGCACCCCTCACCCCTCCAGAACCAGGCTGGTCTGCGGTCTCCGCAAGCCCAAGCAGCCTGGCGTGCAGCTGGGCAGCAGGGTGGTGCTGATGTCTGAGCCTCCAAACTGTTCCTGGGTCTTGGCAAACAAGGGACAGTCATGATCAAGAAGTGATCCCTGTAGAAACCAACGTATGGAATTCATTACCCGTCTTCCTGCCAAACTGGGCACACCCAGGCCGGTTCCCCCTGCTACTCCTCTGCTGCAAGATCTGTTCCCGCCTTAGTTTCTGCACGCCTGAGTCCTAGCAACCCATGAAAGCCCAGCTCAGATGCCACCTCCTCCACACAGGCCTCCATGATCCGCCCCCTTTCCCGTGAGTCCCGCAGGATTGCACCCCTCATTTAATATTACACAGACCTTAGTTTTCTTCCCTCCTTCCAGGAAAGACATAAGGAAGCTCTGCATAGCATCTTTCTAAATTAAACAGTTTTTTAAAGATTTTATGTATTTATTCATGAGAGACCCAGAGAGAGAGGCAGAGACATAGGCAGAGGGAGAAGGAGGCTCCCAGCGGGGAGCCTGATGTGGGACTCCATCCCAGGACCTGATCCAAAGGCAGACGCTCAACTACTGAGCCACCCAGGTGCCCCTAAATTAGACATTCTTAAGCTGGGGGTCTTGATGAGAAAATTCTCTGTATTTTCACTGTTCTCTAAACTGAAATTTAGCATTTCTTTCTATTACAAATGGAGAGAACACACTACAGAGGAGTTAGCAATTCTGTGACTTGTCACCAACAGAAATTACAGATATTTTCATAGCACATTATGTGGCGACAGAGTAACTCAAATATCACTTATGTTTATCACTATTTCAAAAATACATTATTAGCCTCCATCAGTATTTGTTATTTATTGGGTTAAAGAAATACATATGGGGCATCTAGATGGCTCAGTCAATTAAGCATCTGTCTCCGGCTCAGGTCATGATCCCAGGGTCCTGGGATCAAGCCCCATGTTGTCTGGCTCCCTGCTCATCAGCGAGCCTGCTTCTCCTTCTCCCTCTGCCTGCAGCTCCCCCTGCTTGTGCTCTCTGTCTCTCTCTCTCTCTCTGTGTCAAATAAATACATACCGTCTTTTAATTTTTTTCAAAAAAAGAAATACATACAACTCTATCACAAATTTATTTTCTTAATATTTTGTACCTGTATTTCAGTATAATCAGTCTCCATGGAATCTTATGCATTTTGTTTTGTACATTTATTTTTTTTTTATTTTTATTTTTTTATTTATTTATGAGAGTCAGAGAGAGAGAGAGAGAGAGGCAGAGACATAGGCAGAGGGAGAAGCAGGCTCCATGCACCGGGAGCCTGATGTGGGATTCGATCCCGGGTCTCCAGGATCACGCCCTGGGCCAAAGGCAGGCGCCAAACCGCTGCGCCACCCAGGGATCCCTGTTTTGTACATTTAAAAGCATAACTTTGGAAAAGGCTGCACCAGGCTTTAAGAGGAGCTCCGGTGTGATGAGAAAGGTTAAGCCCCACTTATGGATGGAACACCCCTCCTCACTCTTTTATTCCTTCCTCTTTGGACTCTTGCCAGCAGGAGGTCTGGGGGGGGGACCATTTTTTTAAGGAACTTTTAATTTTAGAATAATTGTAAATCTACAAAAAATTTGCAAAGATAACTCAGAGTTCCCAGGTACCTCCCTCCTAACTTCTTCTTTTGTTAACATCTTACATAATTATGGTGCATTTGTCACAATTAAGAGCCAGTATTGATACATTACATTAACTACAGTCCATAATTTATTCAAATCTCCCTACTAGTTTTTCCTTAATGTCTTTTCTGTCTCAGAAATGCATCCAGAACACATATAACATTACTCATCATATCTACTGAGGCTCTTCATGGCTGGGACAGTTTCTCAGACTTGACCCCCTACTATTTGTGTGTGGGGGGGGCATTTTTTTGAAGGTTTTGAGGAGTATTGGCCAGGTATTTTGTAGACTGTCCCTCCACTGGGATTTGTGTGATGTTTTAATCATGATTAGACTGGGCTATGGGTTTTGGAGAGGAAGACCATCCTATACAGGGTGCTTAGTGTCAACATGACTTATCACTATTGACAGTGACCTTGATCACCTGGCTGAGGTCCTGCTTGCCAGGCTTCACCACTATAAAGTGATTCTTTTTTTTTCTTTAAGATTTTATTTATTTATTCATGAGAGACACAGAGAGAGAGGCAGAGGGAGAAGCAGGCTCCCCGCCCAGAGCCCAATGTGGGACTCAATCCTGGCACACAACACTCAACTGCTGAGCCACCCAGGCATCCCTATAAAGTGATTCTTTAGCTCCCTTTGGAAGAAAGTCACTGTGCACAGCCCACGTTTAAGAAGTAGGAAACTAGGCCATCTTGGAGTATGTATAACAGTTATTTTGAATTCTTCTGAATGGGAGATTCGCCTGTGCTCCTCTGTTTATTTACCCAGTCATTTATTTACATCAGTATGCACTCACGGGTGTTTATTTTATACTTTGGGTTATAAGCCAGTACTACTTTATTTTGTTGCCATTTTTTTTTAAACAACATTATTAAGTGCATGGCTGGACAAGCCTTAAATGCCTCCGCTGGGGGAGCCCATACCTCAAGCCCCAGGCACAAGTGCCTGCGCCCCAGGGTCCTGGAGGGAAACTGAATTATCTCAGACAAGGGACTGGGAGGGTGACATCGACTTCCCGTTTCAAGTTTAGAAAAGCCCGAGTTCCCCACAGGGGTAAATAGAGTCGCTAAGGGGCAAAAACAAGCGCACATCAGCGGTTCATTTTCAACAGCTCAGGAACTTTGCTAACAAGGGCGGCGGGGGGCAGCCCCGGTGGCTCAGCGGTTTAGCGCCGCCTTCAGCCCGGGGTGTGATCCTGGAGACCCGGGACCTGGAGACCTGGAGACCTGCTTCTCCCTCTGCTTGTGTCTCTGACTCTCTCTCTCTCTCTGTGTCTCTATGAATAAATAAATAAAATATTAAAAAAAAAAAAGGGCGGCGGGGAGGTCTGGAGCCCGGGGCGGCCTTGAGGGGAGATGAGGGGTGCCGGAGGGGTGCACTCCCCCCCACCCCGGCTCCCTCCCAGTGTGCCGCCCTCCCCTTGGACCGGGAGGCACGGTCGTCCAGGGGCCCCTGGGGGTCACACGGGGCCGGGGCCGCGCGCGCAGCCTGGGCTGGGGCCGGTGTCCCGGGCCCCGGGGGCGGGCCGAGCGGGGGACGGAAGGGGGCTGGACCCTTGGCCCGGGTCCCGGGGGCGGGGCCGCAGCGCGCGGGCCGGGGCCCTCCCTGGGCGGGAGCAGAGCAGGCGGCGCCCGGGCGGCCGCGGAGCTATGGACGGCAGCGGGCCCTTCGGCTGCCCCATCTGCCTGGAGCCGCTCCGGGAGCCGGTGACGCTGCCCTGCGGCCACAACTTCTGCCTGGCCTGCCTGGGCGCGCTCTGGCCGCACCGCGGCGCGGGTGGCACCGGCGGGCCCGGAGGCGCGGCCCGCTGCCCGCTGTGCCAGGAGCCCTTCCCCGACGGCCTGCAGCTCCGCAAGAACCACACGCTGTCCGAGCTGCTGCAGCTCCGCCAGGGCTCGGGCTCCGCGCCCGGGCCCGGCCCGGCCCCGGCCCCGGCCCCGGCCCCGGACCCAGCCCCGGCCCCGGCCCCGGAGCCCACGCCGCCCAGCGCGCCGCCCAGCGCCCCGGAGCCCTCGGCTCCCTGCGCGCCCGAGCCCTGGCCCGGCGGCGAAGAGCCGGTGCGCTGCGACGCGTGCCCCGAGGGCGCCGCCCTGCCCGCCGCGCTGTCCTGCCTCTCCTGCCTCGCCTCCTTCTGCCCCGCGCACCTGGGCCCGCACGACCGCAGCCCCGCGCTGCGCGGACACCGCCTGGTGCCGCCGCTGCGCCGGCTGGAGGAGAGCCTGTGCCCGCGCCACCTGCGGCCGCTCGAGCGCTACTGCCGCGCCGAGCGCGTGTGCCTGTGCGAGGCCTGCGCCGCCCAGGAGCACCGGGGCCACGAACTCGTGCCGCTGGAGCAGGAGCGCGCGCTCCAGGAGGTGGGCGCAGGCAGCCGGGGCGGGGTGGGGGGTGCCAGGGCGGGCGAGGGCCGAGCGGGGGTGGGGGGAGCCATGGATCCAGCCCCCTGCCCTTCCCTGGTAGGGCCCTAATGCTCGCTAACCTGGCCCTTTGGCGTCCTTTCCAATACTGACAATGTCACCCATCCATCCACTCGCTGTGGGACGTTCCGCTCGAGTTGGGAATGGGGGTTGGAGGAGCCCAGAGGGAACGCAAGGAGGACTGGAAGGGCAAGCAGGGGCCTGAAGCCCGGTCCAGCGACAGGGAGCAGTCAGGACCGCGGGGGTCCGGGCCCGCGGGGGTCCCCGCCTGCTGATTCTGGCCTCGCCGCTGCCTTGAGCTGGGCAGGCTTCTTGGCGGTCCCAGGTCGCATTTGGCCTGGGCTGAGGCATCGGGTTTAGATGGGTGTGGCAGGCGACAGGAGTGTGGCAGAGGGTGGACCTAGCATACAGACCGCTCTTGTCCAGCTGTTCCGGGGCCGTGGAGGGAGCATGTGCTCTCAGGCCGTCAACCACCTCCACCCCCAGTTTCCTTTGGCCTCCAGCCCGGTCTTGGCGCCTCTGGCCTTGGGATTTTCCGTCTCTCCTGCCTGGAGCAGTGACTCATAAGACCCAGGGGATTTGCCCGGAATCCCCATTTTTCAGGCCTGGAATGGGGATACAGACTCTTGGGGGACAGTGATCCCCGAGACAGCTGAATGCCCTCTGTGCAGCACCTACCCCACTCTCTCTGCCTCGTCCTCACTGAAGGAAGTTCTCCAGCGAGTTCAGCAACATTGAGAAGCAGGGATGGCCCTGTGCTTGCCCATTGGTCAGAGAGGCGAGGCACAGAGCCCACAAACCTGCCCAGCCTGTGCTCTCCCCAGACATTTGGGAATGGCACCCTCCTGGGCTCCAAGCACCTCTGGCATATTATGGGATGTCATGGCCACTCCCAGTCCCACCTGTGCACACATACCACTCCCGGGTCATCCCTCTTCTCCCCCTTGGTGAAGCCTGGTAGCCCAGAGTAGGGCTGTGGCCACTGCCAGGCCCCATGCTGATTAAGAGTATCACCCACAGGCGGACCAATCCAAAGTCCTGAGTGCCGTGGAGGATCGCATGGATGAGCTGGGCGCTGGCATTGCACTGTCCCGGCGCACGGTGGCCCTCATCAAGGTCGGACCCCACGCTGACCCCGTCCCCGTGCAGTCCTGCAACAGGCTCCTGGCAATGAGCTTGTAGCATGCTATGGTCCTCTCCAAAGAGGCCTGTGCGCAGGGCACTGTCTGGTCCTGCTGAGCATGAGCGGCTCCTCTGACCTGGCACATAGATCCAGGACAGCCAGGGCTGGTCCCTCTGTCCCCGCAAGAGGGCAGGGTGGGAAGGATGGGGCCAGAATCACACTGCTCTTGCCCTCATCCTTGTCCCTTGTGTCGTCCCGAGCAGAGCGCAGCCTTGGCAGAGCGGGAGAAGGTGAGCCGACTGTTCACCGAGGCTGCGGCCATCCTGCAGGGCTTCCAGACAGAGGTGCTGGGCTTCATCGAGGAGGGGGAGGCCACCATGCTGGGCCGCTCCCAGGGTGACCTGCGGCGCCAGGAGGAACAGCGCAGTAGGCTGAGCCGGGCCCGCCACAACCTCAGTCAGGTCCCCGAGGCCGACTCGGTCAGCTTCCTGCAGGTAAGTACAGCTCTCCTGGGCCAGAGAGGGCACGGGAGGGGGTCAGGCAAGGAGTGGGGAGGGCTTGCGGGGCTGCCTGGGCTCCGGGGCTGTGCCATCGTCCCACAGGGCTCCCGCCGCAGCCCAAGGAGCTGGAACCAGCAACGCCTCACTAGTCATTTCTCTGGCACAGGAGCTCCTGGCATTGAGGCTGGCCCTGGAGGAGGGGTGCGGCCCTGGGCCCGGCCCCCCGAGGGAGCTCAGCTTCACAAAATCCTCCCAAGCCGTGCGGGCGGTTAGAGATGTGCTGGCGGCGGCCTGTGCCAGCCAGTGGGAGCAGCTGCGGGGGTTGGGCGGTGATGAAGACGAGTTGCAGAAGTTGGGCACAGAAGGTGGGTGCCCCCCAAGTGACTCACCCTTCCCCAGTCTCCCCACACAGGGCCCCAGGCCTGGCACCCGTTCAGGAGTGGAAGATGGAAACTGCGTGCCTGGCACAGGGTGGGCCCCAACTCCTACTGGCGAGCGAAGCCACCGATCCAGCCCCTGCGGCCACAGCCCGAAGGATCGGGGGGTCAAGGGAGCCCCTCCTGCCCTGCCCTTGAGTTTCAGAGGGGCTGAGCGGGGAGGGGGTGGAGCAGGGGCAGAACCCAAGGACCAGGCTTGCATGTGAGGACGGAGTCCCATATTTGGGTGTGTGCCTGTGCCCAGGTATTGGCCCGGAGGATGCAGGAGGAGAGGGATTTTGGTCACAGGCTCAGGGGAGAAGCACCTTGCATCCCTGCCCAGCCACAGGCAGCTGGAGCGAACCTCTCCCCTGTCTCTTCTGCAGCAGATGCCGAGTCCCAAGACCCTGATAGCACCAACAACGTGGAGAGTGAGGCTCCCAGGGATTACTTCCTCAAGTGTAAGTGGACGCCTGGGCGCTCCCCTCTGCCCGCACCAGGCCCTCCGAAGGCTGCTGGGCTGGGCCCTACTGCACAAAGGCTTGGATTTCCTCCCTCCCCTCCCACCCCATTCTTTCTGGGGGGAACTGGGTCAGCTCACTGGGTGCTCTCCAGGGGGGCTGAGTCGTGCTGGTCACGAAGGCAGGCGGGGGGGGGGCCTGTGTTGAGGGAGGTGGTCATCTGGCGGAGAGGCTATCCCACCTGCCCCCAACCCTGAGCCCCATGTCTCTCTCCTGTCCCCCGGAGCAGTCGCCTACATCGTGGACCTGGACAGCGACACGGCAGACAAGTACTTGCAGCTGTTTGGGACCAAAGGTGTAAAGAGGGTGCTGTGTCCCATCAACTACCCTGAGTCACCCACCCGCTTCACCCACTGCGAGCAGGTGCTGGGTGAGGGCGCCCTGGACCGGGGCACCTACTACTGGGAGGTAGAGATCATCGACGGCTGGGTCAGCGTGGGGGTCATGGCCGAAGACTTCTCCCCGCAAGAGCCCTATGATCGGGGCCGGCTGGGCCGCAACGCCCACTCCTGCTGCCTGCAGTGGAATGGACGGAGCTTCTCCGTCTGGTTCCACGGGCTCGAGGCACCCCTGCCCCAGCCCTTCTCGCCCACCGTCGGGATCTGCCTAGAATATGCTGACCGAGCCCTGGCCTTCTACGCCGTGCGGGACGGCAAGATGAACCTGCTTCGGAGGTTGAAGGCCTCCAGGGCCCGCCGGAGCAGCACCCTGGCCTCCTCCATCGACCCCTTCCAGAGCCGCCTGGATGGCCATTTTGCAGGACTCTTCACTCGCAGGCTCAAGCCTGCTTTCTTCCTGGAGAGTGTGGACGCCCACCTGCAGATCGGGCCTCTCAAGAAGTCCTGCATATCTGTGCTGAAGAGGAGGTGATGCCGGAGGGCATGGGGCCTCCTGCAGTGTTTCTGCTCCTGGGAAGCTAGCTTCTCTTCACACCCTCATCTTGACCCCAGGGAACGGTACTGTGGAGTCCCCCACCTCCCCAGGCTTCTCATTCCTGGAGGCCTCCTGGGCCTTCCACCTCTCAAGGAGTGTCCCCCAGACCCCTTGAAATGCCCCTCAGACCCTGTCCCCCTGTAGGCCTTGTTTCTGGGAGAGAAAGCCAGAGCTGGGACAGATCCAGGCTACCCGGTCCCTCCTTTCCCAGGTTCCTGGGACAGTGCCTGGCACATAGTAGGTGCTGAATAAATATTTGTTGAATGAATGACTCCTTTTTCTATCCTTCTCTCCACCCATCAGGAATTCTCATCTTTGGAGAGCTGATCTTGAAAGGCAGGAGGTCCCAGGATTCCTGGGGGGGAAAGTCGGGGATGGGGAGCCCTGACCCAGGAGGAGGGGCTGAAAAGAGCTGCCTGCCCTTTGGGGCAGCCCTTCTCCTGGTTCTGGGCAGGGGCTGCTAGAGGTGGCTTCTCCGGAGGGAGCCAAGCCTCCCCAGTCCTTCCGGCTGCTTGAGTGTTTTTTCATGGCCCATTCCCATGAGCTATTTTCATCCTTGATGCCACAGCCTGGTTCTAGACCTGCCTTCTGGGGTTTGTGCCCAGGGCTAAATGCAGAGCACATACCCCCCAGGAGCAGGGAACCA
This sequence comes from Canis aureus, assembly GCF_053574225.1. NCBI lineage: Eukaryota > Metazoa > Chordata > Mammalia > Carnivora > Canidae > Canis > Canis aureus. The sequence continues at coordinate 58,619,579 of NC_135626.1, read as the reverse complement.
CTCCTGGGTGTGGGCAAGAAAGTTTGAGAGATGGGATGCCTGGGTGGCTCAGCGGTTGGGCGCCTGCCTTCGGCCCAGGGCGTGATCCTGGAGTCCTGGGATCGAGTCCCACATCGGGCTCCCTGAGTGGAGCCTGCTTCTCCCTCTGCCTATGTCTCTGCCTCTCTCTCTGTGTGTCTCTCATGAATAAATAAATAAAATCTAAAAAAGAAGAAGGAAAGTTTGAGAGCTACAGCTGCTTTCATACACACACACACACACACACACACACAACTTCTCAGTCGGGGGCGGGCTGCGGCCCAGACGGCCCCAGGATGTGGCTGGAGGTGAGACTGCCTCCAATAAAGGGGTCTGTGTCCGCCTCCAGAATCCCCCTCAGTGCCCCCACACTCAGCCTTGCAGCTGGAACACAGCTGTACTCTGGGGAGACCCGGGCTTGCACCCCAGTAGAGCCTTTGCTTTTCTCCCAGGAAGGCCCAGGGCCCCCCACTGCCCCACAGCCCTCAGCCCAACCCAGGATGCCCACCGCCCACAGGGAGGCCACACCAGGAGTGTGTTTCCAGGCCAGTCCCTCCTCCCTGGGTTCTCTGGGGCCCAGGTGCCCCCTAGAAAGGGTCCATGCCCGCCGGACAGGCACAGACAGAGGCTCCTCAGGCACGAGTCCAAGGTCAGACGGGACAATGGGTGAGTTATGCAGCCAGACAGCAAGGCCATACAAGTCCTGCCCTGGCTCAGCAGCTAAAAATAGCCCCTCCTTCGGAGCTCTGCTTTTGCCCAGTAGCCAGGATGTTGTTTTTCCGGGTGGGGCCTCTTTGCTCTTGGTGCTTTGTGTTTTCAACACGGTTTCCTTGGCAGCCAGGGTCCCCAGCTCACCAGAATGGGGAAAGCTGCTCCTGTCATCGGCAGAAACATGGACCAATGGGGGTTGCTAGAGCCCGCTCACCTGTTGCAAGCCTCCCACATTTCACAGAGCCCTTGCCACCACCACACCCCCTGCTCAGCTCTTTCTCCTCCAACTTGCACTTCCCACCCCACATGTTCCCTTTGCAAAGAACACTCGTTCACTCTCGGGGCCCTGACTCTGCAGGGCCCTGGCCTGTCCCGGAACATGAGCTACGGAGGGGCCACTGCATGGGACTGGTGCTGCCTGGGTGGAATTTGGGCCAACCCGCCAAGGCTGCAGCCAGCAGTCCCTGCCACTTGCAGGGTGAGGCCCAGCTTCCAGAACTCATGGAACCTTATGCATCATCATGCCAAATCCCTGCACTGACAACTTTACTGCTCAGAGCAGGAGACTGGCTCGGCCAGGCTGCACAGCTAGCGAGGGGCTGTCTGGGCCCGACTCCAGGTTTCAGTGTTATCTCTAGTCTGGAGTGTCATCTGCAGCCCTGCACTTCCGCTGTGATTCTGGAATGATGCTGGAGTGGGAGGGAGCACGTGTGAGAGATGCTCTGAGAAGATCTCAAGCATCAAGAAGGTACACTGAGGCAGGGCAGATGGGCAGAGCAGGAGTAGCAACCAGCTGTGGGGGGGGGCAGCCCTTCACTGCCCCTACCGACGCTTTACTCAGAGCAGATGGTACATGCTTCATCCAGATTGCTCGCAAAAAGAGAAACTGTTTATAAGAAAAAATGTTAGAAAACCCTCAGTCTAGTCCAAACCTTCTACCGCTATAATTTCCAGATGAAGAAACTGAGGCACATGGACATGAGCTGCCCCAGGCCACCCAGTCCAGGATACCAGCTCCACGTTCCATGGCTTAGGTATGTCCTGTGCTTAGAAATGTCTAACATACACACACACACACACACACACACTCACACACACACTCACACACACACACCCTGCTTCCCAGCACTGTTGCCTACAAGTGTAAGAACCGCCCTCCACCCCACCCCAGTTCCCACGGCCACCAGAGCCCTTGGCAGAGCTGTTCCGAGGGCCTGTGGTCTCCAAGCCCTCTCCAGAGCCCCCACCCCAGAGCCCCCGCAGCTCACCCACAATGATGGAGAGCAGAGAGTGTGAAGGGTCTTCTGAGGCTGTTGCTATTAGCTGAATCTGGCTCCTTGGGGCCAGGCGGGGAGCCAACCTCCACTGGAGCTTTGTTTCTGTGGGAAAATGAGCTGCAGAGTTCCAAACAAGGGACTGAGCAGGGCCTTAAGCACTGCTCTGTCTTGGCAGCCAGGGTCCTGTATCCTCACGGGTTTGCATTTGCACCCCCCACCCACACACACACTCACTCCAGGAGGAGAGAGGCTGACCATCCTGTCCTCGGCCTCCTCCGCTGTCCCCTCCCAAGGCACACACTCACAGCCGTGCCTCCCTTCACATTCCCCTCATCCCAGACTGTAGCTAAGTGGGAGGGCTGGCCAGGAAGACAGGGGCTGAGGCCTGCAGATGGTCCCCGCTGGGCTGGTGCTAGGGTTTCTGCAGCGGGGGAGATGGAGCATCTAGCTGCGGGTGTGTGTCCCATCCCGCCCCACACACAGCACACACATTCATTCAATGCTACCATGCAAAACGGAGAACAGAGGTCACCTCCTGGCAACACAGTCACATCTTCCAGAAGATGCATAGAAACTGGAGGAGAGGGGCGGCCCGGGTGGCTCAGCGGTTTAGCGCCTCCTTCGGCCCAAGGCGTGATCCTGGAGACCGGGGATCGAGTCCTGGGTCGGGCTCCCTGCATGGAGCCTGCTTCTCCCTCTGCCTGTGTCTCTGCCTCTGTGTGTGTGTGTGTGTGTGTGTGTGTGTGTGTGTGATTAATAAATAAAATCTTAAAAAAAAAAAAAAGAAAGAAACTGCAGGAGACCCTAGGAGGTCGTATGGGCTTCACCCAGGGTGGAACCCTCAGCCTCCTTCCCCAGGGCCCTCAGAGGAGGAGCTGGGGGCACACAGGCTCAAAGGTGCGTGGCACAGAGCACCGAGACAGGAGGGAAATATGCTTTGGTGTCCTGTGTACTTATCTTTAAAAGGCATTCAAGGGGGCAGCCCGGTGGCTCAGTGGTTTAGCACCGCCTTCAGCCCAGGGTGTGATCCTGGGGTCCCGGCATCGAGTCCCACGTCAGGCTCCCTGCATGGAGCCTGCTTCTCCCTCTGCCTATGTCTCTGCCTCTCTCTGTCTCTATGAATAAATAAAATCTTAAAAAAAAAAAAAAACAGGATAACAGTGGACCTGCATAGCATTATTTTGAAGATGGAAGGAGAGAACTGAGGCAAAGTTATTGGCACAAGTCCTGGCACAGAGCAAGCTTTCAATAAGTGTTGTTGCTATTATTCTTCCCTGGGATAACTGAGTAAAATCAATACTCTTGGAAGATTTGTCAAACCTCTGAGGGAGCCCCAGAGATGTTCTTCAGGCACCAAGATGAGCCCAAACTTCACATTTGCCAGGACACTACATTACATCTCACTTGCAAAGATTAGAAACTTTGGCTCACTCATTTTACCATATTTGTTCAGTGTGGTGCGCTGTGCTCAGCGCTAGGGATATGGGGTGAATGACCTAAACAGGGATGCCCCGGCTTCTTGGGAACCTCACAAAGGGCTACACGATAACTGTTGCTGCAATGAAGCACTAAACAAGGGCCTCAACTCCGTCTTCAGGAGATACCCCAAAGCACGGAACACAGGGACTTGACCAGAGCCTTCCATACCCAGGTTCCTCGCAGTATTCACAGTAGCCAGAGGGTAGAAGCAACTCAAATGTCCATCGATGGATAAACGGATAAACTCAGGGTGGGTGGTATTTATGATAGAATGGAATATTACGCAGCCTTCAAAAGGAAGGAACCACTGACACCTGCTACCACATGGATGGTCCCAGAAGACATTACACTAAGTGAAATAAGTCAAATACAAAAGGAATTTTGCCTGATTCTACTTATATGAGGTTCCCACACCAGGCAAATTCAGAGACAGAAGTAGGGTGGTGGGTCCCAGCCGCTGGGGAAAGAAGGGAAGTAGGGAGTTAGTGTTTAGCGGGGACAGAGGGTCAGTTTGGGATGATGACAAAGATCTGGAGATGGATGGTGGTGATGCTGCACGACAATGTGTGTAATGCCACCAAACTGTATCCTTAAAAAGATTAAATGGGGGTGCCTGGAGGGCTCAGTCAGCGAAGCGTCTGCCTTAAGCTCAGGTCATGATCAGTACTGGGACTGACCCCCGAGTCAGGCTCCCTGCTCAGTGGGGAGTCTGCTCCTCTGTCTTCCTCTGCCTCTCTCCCTGCTCCTGCTCTCTCTGTGTCTCTCAAATAAATATTGAAACAGTAAATTTCTTTGAAGTAAACTCTATCCCCAACGTGGGGGTCAAACTCACGACCCCAAGATCAAGAGTCACATGCTCTACCTTCTGAGCCAGCCAGGTGCCCCAAAACAGTACATTTTACATTATGCTCTTACCACTGAGGGGTTCAGAGTGTGTCCTGTGCTAGAGAGACTTTGAAAGACAACAGATGCAGGAAGGGTGTTCTGGCCTCCCCTTTTCTTCCTGACGAGAGGAGATAAAACTCCCACGTGAAAGATAGCCTCCCTGCACTGAGAGGAAAAGAACATTCTTATCACCGGGGAGGGGATGTTGAGGCCTAGAGACATCTGTACCAACGGGCCTCCTTAAAACAACTTCCGTGAGCCTTCTTCTCCACAATTACTCCTCTGTGCAGCCTCATGTAGACGCACTTAGGCCTAAATTTTGGGGGGTCTTCTTTTTCCTGTGAAGGCTCCTGGGTACATGCGAAAGGAAAATCTGTGTGCTTAGGTTGACTTAATTCTCAGGTCCCAGAGACCCCAAGAAAGTAGAGGAAAAGTTTTGCCTCCCCTCCCCTCTAACCAAACCAAACAAGACAAAACCCACATTTTCAGAGTCAGAAGAAAAAAAAAAAAGAAAGAAAGAAAAGAAGAGGACAGTGGCTGGGAGAAGGCGCCCTACTAGGACCAGGGAGGGGCATTTCCAGGGTGACCTCCTGGAGGCTGAGGTCTGCTGGCCAAGGACAAATAGGGTGGTGTGAGCCAGGCCAGAGCGCTCCCATCCCAGGCGGGAGGGTAGGGAAGAGCATGAAGTGGGTGGACGAGCCAGATCTGGCAGGGCAGAGGCTGGTCAGGATTCTGGACTTTTCCTCGGAGCAATGGGAAGCCATGGCAGGATGTCACATGGGGGAAACAGTACAAGCGGACCTGAAAGTCTCAAGTCACTCTGTAATTTAGGTGAAAAGAGGGAAAAGGGGAGAAGGATTAAGGATGCCCCAACTTGCATCTCTCCAGGAAGAAGGAAAGGAGCCCTCCCCCTACCTCATCCCCCTGCTGGGAAGGAGCATCCAGAAAATCTGGGAGGAGGCCCACATCCATGACAGCCTCTCCTGGTCTCTCTTCTCCCTGGGTTCCCCCCCATCAGAGGGGTGCCCCCAGGTGTGGCTCCTCAGTGCTGGACCGGGGATACCTTCAGAGGTGACGCCCATGTTTTTCTGGCTTTCTGGGGTTTGGGAGGCACAGAAATGGAAACAGACAGCGGAAGGTTTGCGTAAACACTCCTGCAGTAGGGATTGCTCACAACAGGCCATTGCAGCTGCCTCCGGGGACATTGAACTCGACAGAGCTGGGAGGTCTGGACTGGGAACCTGGGGTGGGGCTCATCTCCATAGCAACCAGAAATAGCCCCAGGCGTGCCCTGGCTCAGCCTCCTGATGGAGAAGCAAGGAATACGCGTTACTGAAATACCCAGTCAAAATGACCTGTCCCCAAATAGCTCACGTCCACATCACCGACGCCTTACATGGCATCTGCCACTCCAACGACGCAGGCCACCCAACCAGGCAGATGGCCGAAAAGTGAAAGTCACCAAGAGTTTTCTTTTCTCCACTGGCTTATTGGAAAGCGGACAACTCGCCGATTGAAAAAAACCTGGTGTCAAAAAAAAAAAAAAAAAAAGAAAAAAACCTGGTGTCGTCAAGCATGAATGTGTTCTGTAACACTCAGGTACAAGAAATGTCGCTGTTTTTCCTAAATCAAATAAAATTTGAGTATGAGCTGCCCTTTGCCAGGAGGATAAGATATTTGACCTCAGGCATGTTCGGAGGGGGCGACAGTGGTCCTTCTCCTTGGTAGACAGTGATCTGGGGTTTACACGGTGCCACCAGACAGGAGAGCTGCTCCGTGGGTTGGGAATCTTCTTTCCAGAATGGCAGCTGCCGAGATGCCCATTGTCTGAGCTCCAGGTGGTCCTTGTATGGCGAGCCTTCTCTCCCCTGGGCCAAGCAGGGTCTGGGGATCGCGCCAAACTGTTGTCTTTCTGCCCCAAACCCACTGTCGTGGTCCGCTAGAGCTGTCATAAGGAAGGACTGCAAAGTAGGTGGCTTAGGCAACAGAAACTATTGTCTCGGAGTTCTGAAAGCCAGAGTTGGAAATGAAGGTCTTGGCAGATTTATGTCCTTCTGAGGCTGTGGGGGAGAATCTGTACCAGCCCCTTAGCTTCTGGCGGTTTGCTGAGGACATTTGGCAATCCTTGGCTTGTAGATCTCTGCCTTCATCTTCACATGGCCTTCGCCCAGTGGGCCTGTGTCCAAATTTCCCCTTTTAAAAAATTTATTTATTCATGAGACACACAGAAAAAGGCAGAGGGAGAAGCAGGCTCCCTGCAGGGAGCCCGATGCAGGACTCGATCCCAGGACCCCGGGCCCACGACCTGAGCCGAAGGCAGCCACTCAACCGCTGAGCCACCCAGATGCCCCAAATCTCCCCTTTTTATAAGGACACCAGTCATATTGGATTAGGCCCCCCCCCCAATGACTTCACCTCTACTAGTTACATCTACAACTCCACGACCATTTCAGGTCAGTTCTGGGGTACTAGGGGTTAAGATGTCAACATATGAATTGGGGGAGGACATAATTCAACCCGTAACACTCACCCTCTACATGTGGCTTTAGGATGCTGGGGTCCAGGGGCCCCACTTGTGCTCGGCGGCTGCTCCCCGCCAGGCTCCGCCAGCAGGGGTGCGAGACGGCCCGCGGGGCCAGAGGAGGAGAAGGAGCCCCAGCCCTGGGGGTCTGACCGCTCCCCCCATCACTGGAAGTCTTCGGGGAGATTTCACCTTTTCCGTTGCCGTAGCTTTATACCTATTTTAATTCCTTACAGTAAATGCTCCCTGGCCCCAGAGCTGCTGTGGTTTCGGTCTCCTGACTGGCCCCTTTCACAGCACCCCAAACCACAGTTCTTGGCGTCGGCCCCCCTACTCCCAGCAGCCACACCCCACCTCCTGGGATTGCTCGATGCGGGTGGGGCAGGGGGGCTACCGCAGGAGAATCCCCCAAACTCTGCCCCTGCCCCCGGCTCCGGGAAGCACCGGGCCAGGCCTCCAGCACCCGCAGCCCCAGCCGCCCTCGGTGGGCTCAGCCGCGCTGGGGACAGGGAGCCCGGAGGCCGCCCTGGGAACAAAGACTCCCCTGCCCTCTTGGCTAAGAGATGGGAAGATGCCTCACAGTCTTTGAGTCAGCCACCTTGGCCACCACGGCCACCACAGCCACCTCGGCCACCTCGGGAAGGGTGGAGAAAGGGCAGTACCTGCTCAACGGCTCTGCCACACACGGGAAGCACAGATACAGCCCTTCAGGGGCTGATCTGGAAAACCTAAACATGACAGGTACCAGCTGCAGGAGTTGGGTGAAGGCAGGTGTCCCCCCACACCAGGGCAGGGCTGGGGGAGGGGAGGGGAGTGTGCTAGCCTCAACTCCTATGCTCCCTTCCCTCCTCCTCCCATCCTACCCACCCCCACCCACCCTCCCTCAGCCTTTCTTCTGGGACAGGGGTTTTCTTTCTTTCCTTTTTTAGATTTTTTTCAAAAGACTTTATTGATTATTCATGAGAGACACACAGAGAGAAGCAGAGATACAGGCAGAGCGAGAAGCAGGCTCCCTGCAGGGAGCCTGACGTGGGACTCGACCCCAGATCCCAGGATCATATCCAGAGCCAAAGGCAGACGCCCAACTGCTGAGCCACCCAGGCGTCCCTAGATTTTATTTATTTATTTATTTGAGACCCAGAGAGAGTATGAGCAGGGTGAGGGGCAGGAAGCCCGCCGTGGGGCTCAATCCCAGGACCCCAGGTCATGACCTGAGGGGAAGGCAGTCACCTAACCAACTGAGCCACCAGGCGCCCCAGGTCTTTCCTTTATTCAGTTGCACGTATAAATATACCCCTGGGTACACCCAGTCTTGACATAAAATGTATTTCTTTTTTTTTTTTTTTTTTTATAAAATGTATTTCTTACTGTGGTCAAGGTTAATAAAAAGCCACCATCTGGTAAACTGCTTCCTAATCTTTTTAATGTTGTGGCACACATAGAAAATTATTATTTGTTTGGTACAGATGATATTTGCTCTGCTCACTGGGGCAAATACATGATGCTTCCTGGGGCTTCAGAGGTGACTGGTCCAGGGCCCAGGGGCCAGGGGCCCAGTCACCCCAAACCACACCTGGGTGGCCTGCAGTGAAGGGAGCAGTATCTCAGGCACACTCGGGCTCCTGCTTAGTGCACCGCTCAAGAAGCTTCCCTCTGGAGAATAGGAACGATTACAGCTCATCGAAAAGTGATCACTTCTGGAAACACGCAGAGCCTGCGTGGCTCCAAGGCCTGGGGTCTGAGGTCTGAGACCTGGGCCCAGTTGGGGCACTTTGTCACTGCCTGGGTTCACCAAGGAACTGCCCTCCAGCCCCTCAGTGTGGGTCCTGGAAACCACCTGGCCCCCTTCACAGTTGGGAGTGACTAACAATGTGCTCACATGGTCCTAAATTTTTATTTTATTATTCTTAAAGATTTTATTTCTTTTTAAAGATTTTATTTTTGGGATCCCTGGGTGGCGCAGTGGTTTAGCGCCTGCCTTTGGCCCAGGGCGTGATCCTGGAGACCCGGGATCGGGTCCCAAGTCGGGCTCCCTGCATGGAGCCTGCTTCTCCCTCTGCCTGTGTCTCTGCCTCTCTCTCTGTGTGTGTGTGTGTGACTATCATAAAAAAAAAAAAAAAAAGATTTTATTTTTAAGTAATCTCCACACCCACCGTGGGGCTCAAACTCAACAACCTCGAGACTAAGAGCTGCATGCTCTACTGAGCCAGCCAAGTGCTCCATAGTCATAGGTTTCTTTGTTTTTAAGATTTTATATATTCATTCATGGGAGACACACAGAGAGAGGCAGAGACACAGGCAGAGGGGGAATCAGGCCCCCAAAGGGAGCCCAATGCGGGACTCGATCCTGGGACTGGGGGATCATGCCTTGAGCCAAAGGCAGGTGCCCAACCACTGACCACCCAGGCGTCTCCATAGTCATAGGTTTTTATTCAATTTGCAAAAGTCAGACATGGAAGCTGAAACCAGCTAAGCCGTCTAGCTCTTCACTCTGACTTCCTCTTCAACACATTTCCTCTCATGTCAGGAGGCCTAAGTCAGGCCACAGCTGTGTATACTGTGTTTTCATGATTGTGTATATTAGCTCTTAACAAGGCCTCCAAAAGCTGTAAGCCCCACAAAACCTTCAATTGCCTCTGCCACCGACAGAGTTCTGCAGAGGGGTGGGGTGGGACTGGACTGAGTCCCCACCTTCCCTTTTATGGTCTTCTAAGCAATTATTCTTGCATAACCTTTACTGGGTGGATTTTCGCTTTCTTTTGTAATGTGTTATTAATATTTAGCATGTGCACAGTAAACAATCAAACAGTACAAGGAAATATATAATACACAGAGTCACCAGCCTACCCTAATTCCCAGACACATGCCTCAGTGGGATAATGCCAAAAACAATGCCTGGTAGCTCTTTCTAGAAATTTTAGATCTAGATCTAGATCTTAATGTTAACACAAGCAAAGTTTCTTCTTTTTTTAAAAAAGAATTTGACGCAGGGGGAACAGCAGTCAGAGGCAGAGAGAGAGAGAGAGAAAGACTGCCTGCTGAGCAGGGAGCTGGATGTGGGGCTAGAACCCAGGTCCTGGGATCATGACTGGAGCCCAAGGCAGACCCTGAACCAACTGCACCACCTAGGCGACCCCTAGGCAAAAGTTTTGTTTGTTTTTTGTTTTGTTTTGTTTTTGTGGAAGCATATTTATACACCTGTTTGAACTTAACAAACTGGCAATCCTTCTGTATCTGCACATGGAATTTGCCTTCATTAAAAAAAAAAAAAAAAAAAAAGGGATCCCTGGGTGGCGCAGCGGTTTGGCGCCTGCCTTTGGCCCAGGGCACGATCCTGGGGGGACCCGGGATCGAATCCCACGTCGGCTACCGGTGCATGGAGCCTGCTTCTCCCTCTGCCTGTGTCTTCTCCCTCTGCCTCTCTCTCTCTCTCTGTGACTATCATAAATAAATACAAATTTAAAAAATAAATAAATAAAAAATTTTAAAAAAAGCTGCATAGACTTCGCGAGCCAAAATTAATTTAACTACTGGAGCAGATCACGTCCATCGTGCAGTAATTTATTGCACTCGTCCTGCAAGGCCCCACCTGCTTGTGCTTAAGACTTCCCAGAAGGCTGTTACATGTTTCATCTTTTCTGGGTGTTGATCCCTCACCTAGGAAACTCTAAAAGATAAGTCAGGCAGGTGGGTCCCCAGGTTGGCCATCACATGTCAGGGAATCAGCTGTACTGCTTAAACTCAAACTTCCGATCCTTTAAGATTAATGATGCACCAGCACCACCACGTGGGGAGTGACACCCTTCTTTCCTCCCCTGGAAGATCCACCTCAGGGTCTCCTGGGTGGCTCAGTGGCTGAGCATGTGCCTTTGGCTCAGGTCTTGATCCCGGGGTCCTGGGATCGAGTCCTATATCAGGCTCCCCGCAGGGAACCTGCCTGTCTCTCTCTGTCTCTCATGAATAAATAAAAAAATAAAAATAATAAAAAAAGAACTACCTCGGACGTGGAGATACATAATTACTACAGCTGCCCAAGGGCGCCGCCCAGTGCTGGGTCCCAAGCTGAAATGACTCAGCTGTATTTCATAAGCCACATAATGCGGCTGCCGGACTTGCCTTGTCCGGGCTCCTAGGTCCTTTCAATGACTGTGAGTCTTGTTGAAATCTTACAGCTGGAAAGCTCCCGGGTGGGCCTGACCGAAGCCAGAACGTTCTAGAGGGAGCAGGGCCACCGCGAGGCCTGCGGGGCTGAAGGTAGAGGCGCTCCCCACCGGACCCTGGTATTTGGTGCAGGGGTCAGGTCGGGCCACCGGACAGTCTCACCCCCAACCTCCGAGGGTCCGGGTCTGACTTCACGACAGGGATGCTCTGGCAGCCCGCCCCATCCTGGACCCGGGTCTTGCGCTCATCTACACGGCTAGTGTCCACCCGGATCAGGGGCAAAGTCATGTAGACTCAGTGTGTCACAAATAAAGATGCCCTAGCAAGTGACTGCTCAGCATTCCCCACACCCGGTTTAGATTCCCACCGCCGCCCCCTCATTCTGTGAGTATTCACTTTTGTGCTCAAGGCCTTTCCGAGTAATACCCCTGTGACGCGTCCAACTGTTTATTCCGGTCCCTTGGAAGATACGAAGGGCTGTGCGTAATGCGCAGGCCGATTAGTTATGCAACTGGGGCAGTCAATCCGGCCTGGAAGACTACAAGTTCCAGAGTGCATCCTTCCGCTAACGTAGAGAAAAGCCGATTGAGGGAGCATGGCCTTCTGGGAATTGTAGTCTTCAGCTTGTTTGTGATGCAGGCGAAACGGGAGGGGGAGTGAGTAAACTATTACCACGTGACGCTCGAGATCAGGTGGTTGGACCAGGCTCCGCACAAGAGCTGTGATTGGCTGGCTCTAATACGAACGACGCCACTAGGGGCGGGCCGTGGAGGGGCGCAGGCGCACTGCGTTGAGAGTCTCGGGACCCTTTTCCGAGAGACTATGGCGCTCAACAAGAACCACTCGGAGGGCGGCGGAGTGATCGTCAACAACACCGAGAGGTGAAAACACGGCGGAAGGATCCTGGAAAAACGATGGGGGGGGGGGGGCGTGGGCGGTGGGCGGCCGGGGATGAACCGGTGAAGGTAAACCGACGGGGTGCGGGGGGGGTTAACGGCTGGAGGCGGGGCCGGAGGCCGAGGGTGGGTCGGCGGAGCGGCTGGGACGTCGCGGTTAGCTGTGGGCTGGCGCGGGGGGGCGGCGGCTGGGCAGACAGGTGGGCCCCGGGGTCGCTCTTGAGCCCCTTTCCCAGAGTCGATGACTTCACGGGGTGGGAAGAGCCTTAGACAAAAATAATTGCTACTTACTGAGTGTTTACTACGTTCCTACGCGCCAGGCTGTGCTCTTCTGCCTTAACGTGTAAGTGCGGCGCAGCGCTTAGATCATGCTGGTCTGCACGTTTTACATGCAGGGAAACTGAGGCACGGAGAGGTTAGGTGACTTGCCAGAGATCACAGGGCTGTATATGACACAGACGGGATTCCAGGAAAGGCGTCTTTAAAGTCAAAAGGCCGGCAGCCCCGCTGGCTCAGCGGTTTAGCGCCACCTTCAGCCCGGGGCGTGATCCTGGGGTCCCGGGATCGAGTCTCCCATACAGCCTGCTTCTCCCTCTGCCTGTGTCTCTGCCTCTCTCTCTCTGTGTGTCTCTCATGAAAAATTTTAATTCTGTTTAAATAAAGTCAAAAGGCTTGACTACCAGTACATAGCCTTCTGGTATATTCCAGAACTGCCGAGTTTCCAGATGAGAGACTGAGGCCCAGAGGTGCAGTTAGATAATGTTTGTCAAATGGCGAACACATTTCCTGGTACAATGTCTGTCCTTGCGTCTTTCTCTCCAGTGCCTGTTGACTTGGATCACTTCCCTGAGCAGAGGTCTCCCCGCCTCTCTCCATACCCCTCACCCCCTCCCTCACCTTCCCCCACCCCCCGCCCGTCAGTTCTGTCCTCTTTGCTCTGGTCTCTGAACTTCTCTGTGGCTTCTCTCTTGCTCCTTGGGCACCGGGAATTAGACCATCCAGCCTCGGTTCAGCTAGGCTGACGCTGAAATTCTCTTTAAGGCGGGAGGTGCTTACGAGGAGTCTGAGTCCCTGGAAGAGACTTAGTGGGATCAGAGCCTTGTAGGCTGCCAGGGCCAGCACCCAGGAATGCTTGATGAGTCAGGAGAAAGCCAGGGGTGCCCCCGGCTTCAGAGTGCTGACGTTCCTTCCATCGTCCCTGCTCAGGGTCTGCCAGCCCAGCCTGTTCCTGGTAATGAGCTCTTTTTCTCTGAGCTGTACCTCTTAACTATATTTGTTTTTAAGATTTATTTGTTTTAGGGACCCCTGGGTGGCTCAGTCAGTTAAGCATCTGCATTGGGCTCAGGTCATGATCCAAGGTCCTGGGATCAAGGCCGGATCAGGTTCCCTGTTCAGCAGGGAGCCTGCTTCTCCTTCTCCCTCTCCCTCTGCCTGCTGCTCCACCTATTTATGGGCGCTCTCTCTGTCAAGGTTTATTAATTTTAGAGAGAGTCCGTGCAAGCGCAGGGGGAGGATCAGACGGGGAGAGAAAGAGGGAATCCACAAGCAGACTCGGGGCTGAGCTCAGAGTCCCATGAGAACCCTGAGATCATGACCTGAGCAGAGACTGAGGGTCCGCCACTTAACCAACTGAGCCACCTTGGTGCCCCTCTGAGCTGTACTTCTCTTCCCTGGTACCAGTCCTCTTTCCCACTTACCCTCCCCAGTGAAGAAAGTTGTGATATTTGGGAGGAGGAAGACAAATGGAACCATGTGAACTTGGACTCTGTTATCTTCTAATCAGAGAAACCTCACATTGTTCCCATTTTGTAGTCTCTCTTGAGTGCGAGCCAGTCCTAGGCCTGGAAAAACACTTCGATGCCATTTGGTAACATCTCCTGGGACTATTTTTCTTTCTTTCTCAGTGGGACTTTGTGGGACAAGAATGTATCTGTCCTGGTGGACCTCCTACCTGGCTTCGGGTTCTGTGCTGCTAAATAATGGTGTGCCTTGTTTTAGAAAATGTTTCCGCCTTGTTTCTGAAAAAAATTGTATGGCAGTTGAAGTTTAAATTAGCGTTTAAAATTTCATGTGTAAGATAGTCTTACTTTTCAAGTGATGAATCCCTTTGAGAGTGATGAAAGCCGCAGATTCTTCCAGAAAAATGCACGTACACCATCATTTCATGGACTCCCACCCATGTAGACCCAGTTCAGGAAGCCCCGGTTTAAAGAGGTGTGAAATGAGCCCTTTGGTAATGTGTAGAGTCCTGTCTTAGAGGGTTTATGGGTCAGTACTAATAAGCCAATGAAAACAGACACACATTATAGGGACTCAGAAGAAAATGGGAGAGTCAACCCAGGTAATCTAACCTGATTTGAGGGATTATGGTGTTAATGGCTTTAAAGCCCTCCGCCTTGGCTCTTCTGCTGTTGTCCCTTGAGAGGAGGGGGTATATGTGGGGCTTGGGGAAATTCTGAGGACCCCGCCTTGCTCATCTATTTCGAGGATGTATTAATAGTTTCCTTGCAGCAACGTCAAAACAACTTTGAGACACGACGTGCTAGATACCTGCGTATCTCGGGGATGGGGGGTCTAGTCCCTGGCGTAGGCAGGTCGTGGCTCCCAGCTGGCTCATCACGGCCTGTTCTCGTTTCTCATCACAGCATTCTGATGTCCTATGACCATGTGGAACTTACATTCAATGACATGAAGAACGTGCCCGAGGCCTTCAAAGGGACCAAGAAAGGCACCGTTTACCTTACTCCTTACCGGGTGAGTTGCACAGTGATGGTGGGTTTGCAAGCCCATGGTTCCTGGAGGCCGATGTGAGTCTTATGTCAGCCTTAGCCTTATGGGTCCAGTGGCCCCTGAACCTGTGGCCAGCCCTCCCCATGTTTCTGTCATGTGCTCCCAGGTTCTAGAATCAGCAGACTCTCTGGGCAGCTGAACCAACCCCTGGGCATTGAATCCATGCAAATTTTGGAACCACTACTGTAAAATCTATGTTGTTGTGTGCAGCAGCTGGGGTGACTGGGGCCTGGGGCAGCAGGGGGCTGTTGTACCTTGATTTCTGTAAGAGCAGAAAGGGCCCACAAGGCCTTTGTACACATCCAGAGTGACAAGCACAGAAAACAGGACATAGTAGCATGGCCGGAGCCTCCAATCTGGGCGGAAAGCCCAGCACAGCCCTGCAGAGCGAGAAGTGCCCAACTGCAGGATGGGCCTTGGCTGAGACTGAGCCAGGCCGACTGAGAGTCTTCCAGAGAAAGACAAATGGCCATTCTTAGAAAAGGTTCACTGCTTGTAGCTACCAAAAGTTAGATTTTTTTTTTTAAGATTTTATGTATTTATTCGTGAGAGACAAAAAGGCAGAGGGAGAAGCAGGCTCCCTGCGGGGAGCCCGATATGGGACTCAATCCCAGGACCCCGGGATCACACCCTGAGCCGAAGGCAGACGCTCCACCACTGAGCCACCCAGGCGTCCCAAGAGTTAGATTTAAAGATGGTTGGAAGAGAGCGGCATATCTTTAAGGTTTTCATCGCCGCAACTTAGAGACAAGGGAGCCTCAAAACCCCTTTTCTGGTGGCATCTTCAGTCACAGATTGAAGGGTTTAAAACGTAGTTTTCCAAGTGCAGGCTGGGAGACTTGCAGTTTGGGCAGCCCCCTTCTCCTGGGACCCAACACCCCCTACCTCTCCTTCACTCTGTTCTGTGAAGCTCAGGCTATGCCTCCCGGCCCCCTTCTGGAAGTCAGCACTGCCCTACCCTGCCCCCCTGCCCTAGCTTTACAGCTCCCCTCACTTGCATACCACAGCCACCACTTAAATGGCAGAGCAGCCTGTCCCTCTCATGTGACCTGTGAGTGGTGTGTTTGTCTCGTGAACACCCACGTTCAGCCTCTCCAGCCAGGCCGCACGTAGGCCCTCTCACTTACAGAGCTCTCTCCGGAAGTGTCTGGTGCAGAGTGTGCCCTGGGGCTGCTGGGAAGTGATAATTGAGCGGGCTGGCCGTGGTGTGGCCACTGAAGGCTCTCTTCCTGTCTCCGTGCAGGTTATCTTTCTGTCCAAAGGAAAGGATGCCATGCAGTCTTTCATGATGCCATTTTATCTGATGAAGGACTGTGAGATCAAGCAGCCTGTGTTTGGTGCAAACTACATCAAGGGAACAGTGAAAGCTGAAGCAGGAGGTGGGTGAAGGGGGCTCAGGGCCACAGATGGGCTCTCAGGGAGGTGCTGGGGCACACCTCTACTGTCTTGGAGACATCCTCTTCCTCCTGGCTCTGGATTGGCTTCCAGGACCCAACCCTGGGCTGCGAGCTGGTCAGCAGGGGTGGGTTTTTGAATGACAAGAGCTAGGAAATCCTGACATTAAAAGCAGCTCATGTCACCTTTTCAGAGTGAAATCAGCCAAATGACTGAAAAATAAATGCTTACCGTAACCGGGGAGCATATTCACATTCTAGGTATGGGAAACGACTGTGTCAGGCTCTCAGAAATGGTCTTTTTTTTTTTTTTTTTTTTTTTTTTTTTTTAAGATTTTATTTATTTGGGATGCCTGGGTGGCTCAGCGGTTGAGCGTTTTGTCTTTGGGTCAGGACGTGATCCCGGAGCCCCGGGATCGAGTCCCACGTCGGGCTCCCTGCATGGAGCCTGTTTCTCCCTCTGCCTGTGTCTCTGCCTCTCCCTCTCTCTCTTTCTGTGTCTCTCATGAATAGATGAAATCTTTAAAAAAAAAAAAAAGATTTGATTTATTTATTCACGAGAGATACAGAGAGAGAGGCAGAGACACAGGCAGAGGGAGAAGCAGGCCCTGTGTGGGGAAACCAATGTCGGACCCGATCCTGGGACCCTGGGATCACGCCAAGCCAAAGGCAGACGCTCAACCACTGAGCCACCCAGGCGTCCCTCAGGAATGGTCTTTTCTAGAGCCAGGAAGAGCCAGCGGCCCCTCTGCCTCCTGGAGAGGCCCTGCTTGGCAGCAGGCTCTTCTGCAGACGCCAGAGACCTCTGTGTTAAACTTGGCCTCCCCCTTCCACCCAGCCAGGTGGCCTTGCTCTCTAGAGACTCATGGTTCCCCTTTGGCAGAAGCCAGGCTGGAGGAGCGGGGGGCCCATCCTTAGGCCCCTCAGGAGGAGAGAGATGCTCTGAACTTGAATGTCACTTGTTGCTGAGGAAACCTGCTCTGGGGAAGCTGCCTCATTGATGAGTGGGAGGCTCTCGCTGAGGAACTTATACAGCTGGGGGTGGGATAACAAGTTCCAAGAAAGAAAAGCCCCCTGTTCGAGAGAGTGAAGCAGGCAGGAGCAGAAGACAGGCCAGCCTGCAGCGGGCACATGCTGTGTGGGCAGCGCACCAGAAGCAGCCTGGTGGGAAGGCAGGCACTGCAGAGCCAGCCCTCTCCCCACGGGCACTGGAAGGAGACCTGTAGGGAACAGAGCCATCTCTTCAGCTGTAATCTGTGTTTTTTCCTGAGCCGGTAATGCCCTGTTCCCCTCCCAGGTGGCTGGGAAGGCGCTGCGTCATACAAGTTGACCTTTACGGCAGGGGGCGCCATCGAGTTTGGACAGCGGATGCTACAGGTGGCATCTCAAGGTATCCCGGCTCTGAAAGTGTGGGGTGAAAACATATATTGGAAACCTGTGGGTTTTAGTTTGTTCATTTGAGTTTGTTTACTTTTTGTTACTAAGCTAAGTCTCTGGGCCCCGGGCCGACCGAGGCTGGGAATTGGGAAGGAAGCTTGTCATTAGCTTGTCACTGTGGCCTGTATCTCAGAGGCTGGGTTACCCTGTCTGGAGCCTGGATAGGACATCTTGACACAGCTCTTTGGACTCCGAGACGTTTTACTGTGGCCTTATAAAAACAAACAAGAAACCCAACCGTTAAGCAACCATTAGGCAGTTTAAATCACCAAGGGGTGTGTTCAGCAGACATCCTCACGTTGTCCCCAGCCTTACTCCAGCTCCTTCTAGTCCCCCGTCCCTGAGCCCCCCTCTTTCTCTCTGTCTATCTGTCCTCCTCTGCCCTGGCCCTACCCTACCCTACCCTGGCTCTGACCTCTGTCCCCATCCAGATCCCTCACTTCCTCTCTGTTCAAGAGGCTGGCTCAAGCATGGGTGGGGAATGGAATGGGACGGAGTAAGGCATGTCTGCTGTGCACATTCCCGGGACCCTGCAGCTCCCCTCGGTAGACGACACTCACTTCTCTCTCCCCTTGTACTTATAGCCTCCCGAGGTGAAGCCCCCAATGGAGCCTATGGGTATTCTTACACGCCCAGCGGGGCCTATGTCTTTCCCCCGCCAGTCGCCAATGGAATGTACCCCTGCCCTCCTGGCTACCCCTATCCACCGCCCCCACCTGGTGAGTGTGTCCTTTGCTGCCCACCCCCTTTACCCCCCTCCCACTAATCACCCCTACCCCTACCCCTCCCCCGGCCAGGCCAGGGGGTTGTAGAGGGGAGACTTGTTCTTTGAGCTGCTTCAGGACAAATGGAGGAGCTGGAGAGGCCCGGGAGGTGCCAGCTGAGGGAGCTGGGGGCTAGGTTGCTCACTGGGTCTCTATCACTCTCTTGTGGAGCAGAGTTCTATCCAGGACCTCCCATGATGGATGGGGCCATGGGATATGTGCAGCCTCCACCGCCGCCCTACCCTGGGCCCATGGAGCCTCCAGTCAGCGGCCCTGATGTCCCCTCCACTCCAGCAGGTGAGACCCTGGGCTGCTAGCAGTCCTGGGGGGCCAGCTCTCTCCTCTCCATGGCTGCATGGAGAGCTCAGCAAACGGCTAGAGATTGGCCAGGAGCCCTGAATGGTGAATGACCCCTGGGCTTGGTCTAGTCCAGGGGATTGGCAGTGTGGTGGCTGCTGGTGAAGATCTAGATTCCAGTCGTCCTTCCCCCCACCCCTCCCCCCGCCGCTAGCTGTGGGCCCTGGGGCGGAGAAGATCTCCCTCTGTCATCTCATCATCCACGATCAGATAGTGGCAGTACCACATGGTGGGATTGTGCGGAGGATCAGGTGGGGAGAAGTGGGTAAAGGGACTGGAAGGGACCCAGTAGCACCGCCTCCGGGGGCAACTGGAAGAGGGGAGGGCTTGTCGCTGGGGCTCACCCGGAGTGTGTTTGCTCTCACAGCTGAAGCCAAGGCTGCAGAAGCGGCTGCCAGCGCCTATTACAACCCGGGCAACCCACACAATGTCTACATGCCCACGGTGAGCCGGGCCGGGGGCGGACCAACAGCTCTCAAGGGTTTGGGGCAGGGAGACCTTGTCTTGTCGTGAACCTTCTAATGGGATTTTTTTTCCTTCCTCCCTCAGAACCAGCCTCCGCCACCTCCCTACTACCCCCCAGAAGATAAGAAGACGCAGTAGACCCCTCCTGCCCCTGCCTCCCACCCCTCATCACTCTCCCCTTCCCTTCTCCTGGGGGCTGACACTGGGGCTAGGAGGGTGATGGAAGGGGCCCTGTTCTTCCTCCAGGTCTGATTATAAAATACTTCCCAGAGACTGGTGTTGAGGGAAGGGGGGGCACCCCTTGACTTGGGAGCCATGCCTCCCGCTTTTCAAGCTCAGAGCCCAGGGTGCCGCTCGGATGCGCTCCCCTCTCACCATCTCCGGGGTTCTGCTCAGGAGCGCGGGCATCCACCTCGTTCCTGTCCTGCTCTAGTAGCTTCTGCCCACGGAGGGACTCTCTGGCCACCTCCTCTACCGCAGTCCAGCTCCCTCGTTTTGGAATCCACTTTATACTCAGCCTTGTGAACTCCCTCAGACCAGCCTTGTGTCTTCCTGGGGGCCCTGCCGGGCCCCTCTCACCTTCCCTCCACTCTGGTCTGTACCTACCTGTGGAAGGCCACGTTCTCACCGGGCTCTTGGCCCACATTCCAATCCCAGCCAGCTTCCAGCCCGGTCACACTCACCTTCTCCTCCCTGTTCTGTCCTTGGTCCTCTGTTGCCACCACTTTGACTTTTGGAGCTTTAACTTGAGCTTCTGAAAGGTGGGCGGCATCCGGCCAGACTGCTGTGATGGGGAGGGAGCCCACTGCTTCCCTCCATTTTTGGTTTTTGTTTCCCTTGGCCTTCTCTCTTCTCCCTCTAGAAGGGGCTTCTCAGACTGGAACTGGAGAATGCATGTTCATTCCATCATGCCGTGTTGGGGCTGCTGGGTGCTGACCCCTGGGGCCTGGCCTGAGCCTGTGTGTGCTGTCCGTGACCTCCTCACCAGCCCCTCCCCCTGCCCTTGTCCATTTAAGCTTCATGCATAATTGGTGATATGCCCCCTGGATGCATTAAAATTTGCTTTCATTTGCTTCTGGACTGGCCGAGAAGGGAGGAGATGGTTATTTAAAAGAGAATTCCCTATTTATTTGACAAAAAAAAAAAAAAAAAAAAAACAGTTAATATATTAATGTGAAATAAACCCTGTTTGCACCTTTATTTGTTTGCTGAAAATGTGAAGTAGTAAAAACGAAGTGACTGGACCCTTTTTGGCTCTGTGTGGTGACCAGTGTGAACTCTTTGGGGAAAGGGGTCTTGCTGCTAAGGGCCCTGAGGGTGGCCCCGTGGGGAGACCGTCCCCTCCGCATGTGAGAGCCCTTGGTTCCCACGCTAAGGCCCCCCATGGCTCTAGTCTGTGCTGATGACTCAGCAGCTTGGCCCACCCGTGGGGTCCCCTGGGGCCTGGGCAGCAGCAGCAACAGCAGCTGCCCTGGGCGGGAGACCCTGGAGGCAGGCGCCGGGCTGCTGGGCTGCTGTGCTCCCCACCCCGGGGAAGAGCGGCCCTGGCCCAGTGCCTGCAGGAGGAACGTGCCAGGCAGTCCCTCCAGCGCGTGGCTGCTCCTGTGAACCTCCACGTCTGGGTGTAGGGGAGGGAAGGAAACCCCCAGAGCCCATGCCCAGGCCTGCAGCCCCTGGGCCCTGGCCTGGAGGAGAGCCTGGGCCTGGCCTCAGTGGGCCTGGGGCTCTGAGAAAGCGCGGGACTGTGTCCGTCTCTTGTCCTGGCTGCCAGCCCCGCCCAGGAGCCCTTGGCCTTGGCCAGCCCCCTACAAGGGCATTTGAAGGGAGCACCTCCCGACCGTCCTTGTGGGGGAGGGGGCCGCGGGGCCTTCTCCACCCAGCCCAGCATGGCTTGGCCCCGTCACCTTGGTGGAATGTCACCCGTGGGGTGGAGCCGGCTGAGCAGCCGGCTGCCTGCTAGGGAGATGCCTCTCTGGAGCCCCCACCCTGTGCCCTGCCCACGTCCATCCTAGGTCTGGGGTCCATTCAGGGAAGTCTGTGGGTGAGAAGCCCCACACACACCCAGGGCAGCCCCCTCAGTCCCTGGCCCAGCTGGGTGCACACCCACGATGGGGCAGGGTGGCAGCCCGGCTGGCCCTGACGCCCCCTGCTGGGGAGCACCAGACACCCCCCCACACACACACCCCACCCCACCCGGGCCTCTGGGGGAGGGCGTGGAGGGGCCGGGCCCGCCCACTGTGTCCACCTGCCTCCAGCCTGGTTTAGTTCCTCCCAGGATCCCAGCCAGAGAGGGAGGAAGGTGCAGGCCTCGGGGTGGTGAAACCCTGACCGGAACCCCCCACCTGCCCGCCCCCACCCCTCGCCGGCGCAGGGTGGCACCCGGTGCTCTTTGCATAATCCTGTGGCTTCGCTATCTTCCCCCGCGGAGGCAGCTCCTCGGCGCAGGGAAGGGCAGAGCGGCCACCATGGCGACACTCCTCTCCCACCCCCAGCGGCGCCCTCCCCTCTTACGCCAGGCCATCAAGATAAGGCGCCGCAGGGTCAGAGATCTGCAGGATCCCCTGGCCCGACCCGCTCAGGAGGTAGGAGTGACCTCAGCGAGGAGAGAGCGGCCAGGGTGGGGCTCCGCGGCTCCGGGTGCCGGCTGGGCTGGAGGACCTGGGCCCTCCCGGCCCGTCGCAGCCCCCGGGCAGGGCCTCCTGGGTTGGCAGGCCGAGGTCGGCCACGTGAGCTCGGGGCCCTTCCCGGGTCTCAGGTCTGGGGTCCCAGCCTCTCTGAGCCCGCCTGTGGAGGGGCCTCCTGCCCTCTGGTCTTCCGGCCCCAGAGGCACTGGCTCCATCAGCCTGGGAGTGTCCCCGCCGCTGGGCTGCTTGGGGATCAGCTGAGCAGCCCCCAGGCCGGCTTGGCATGACCCCCCGTCTCCCACCTCCACTGCTGGGCCTCACTTCCGCCGCTGGGGTGCGGAGCGTGGCGGCCCGATAAGCAGCGCTGCTTCCTCTGGGGAAGGAAGGGAGGTTGGGGCCACGGGTGTCGAGAGCTCAGGCTGCTGGGGCCGCTGAGCGCCCATGGACCTCAGCCACGGCAGGCCAGGGGACGGGCAAGGCGGCCCGGGGGCTGGACTCCCAGGAGGCCTGCCGTGGGAACAGGTGGGCAGCACCGGTGGCTTGGGGGCCGGGAAGTAGGGGGCCCCGCGCCCTGGCCTGGCCTGCTCCGTGAGCCGTTTCTGCGGCCTGAGGCCTGCTCCAGGCCTCGGGGACACCTTGTCTTTTCACCTTTCTCCCCAGATCGAGCCTCCATCCCATCACCTCTCCCCGGAGGAGGTAAGAATGGGAGCAGCGGGGGGGCACAGGGACACACTCCTGGGCTACTGGCCAAGGCTGATGGCAACAGCAGCGGAGGGGGGCACGTCCGGGTCTTAAACCCCGCACCCCCTGCACATTGCGGGTGCCTCGTCCCAGCTTTGGGTGTGCAGTGTTGGTGCTGGGGTGGCCAGTGGGGCTCCCCTTGCTGTGGGCAGACAGGGTTTCCTGAGGTGACCCTGCTCCTGCTGTGTCTCAGCGGGCCCTGCTCTATGAGGAAACTCTCTACACCATCCTGCACCGCCTGGGGCAGCCTGAGCCCAATCATGTGCGGGAGGCCTCCGAGCTGCTGCAGTACCTGCAGGAGGTGAGTCCAGCCCGCCCTCCGCCCACCGTCCTGCAGCCCGGACCCAAGAGTCCTCTCTCTCTTGCCCGCCCAGCCACCCCTGCCCTGTGCCCCCAGCTTCTCATACTCCTACCCCCCAGGCCTTCCACATGGGACCCGAGGAGCACCAGCAGATGCTGCAGCAGGTCCAGAAACTTGAGGTAACCCTGGTCCGGGACCATCCTAGGCTAGGACAGGGGCTGAGAAGCCCAGCTCCCCCTGGGACTCAGGTTGACCCTTCCATCCTTCTAGAAGCCAATATTTTGTCTCAAGGCAACGGTGAAACAAGCCAAGGGCATTCTGGGCAAAGATGTCAGTGGTGAGTATGGGGGGTGAGAGGCCCCGAGGGCCTTCTTTCCAGTCCTCCTTCCCTCCGTTAATCTGTCCAAAATTCAGCTGGGACTCCCATCTCCCAGATGTCCCCTGGGGCTCACCCTGGTGCAGCTGGTCCCAGGCCTTTCGAGTCTGGGTTGGGGAGGGTCTCTGCCCCTGAGACTGGGGTGATGAGGGAGCCCAGCCTACACCCTGAGGCTTGTCCTTCCCCTCCTCCTCAGGATTCAGTGACCCCTACTGCCTGCTGGGAATTGAGCAGGGGGTGGGTGTGCCAGGGGACAGCCCTGGGTCCCGGCATCGGCAGAAGGCTGTGGTGAGGCACACGATCCCCGAGGAACAGACCCACCGCACCCAGGTCATCACCCAGACCCTCAACCCCGTCTGGGAGGAGACCTTCATTCTGTACGTGGCCCTTGCCCCAGCCCCTGTCCCCTCCATGAGCTCAGCGGGACTTCCTGGCTCAGGGGACCGGAGGAGGGGCCTGCTCACTAGGCCAGGGACACAGAGGAGGCCAGATGGGACAGAGCCGTGGCACAAACACCCTGTGCTGGCAGGCGGTGGAGGGTTGGGCATGGCTGGGTTGATGGTGGGCGGTGGGCCCAAGCCTTACCTCAGGGGAGGGAGGGGAGTTTGCAAGGAGGGGCTCAGACTGGACAGTGGATTAGTGGGGGCGGGAGCTTCGAGGGACAGGGGACAGGCTCTGGTCGCTGCCGTCCAAGGCCCTCAGCCACACCCTTTTCTCCCTGTAGGGAGTTTGAGAACATAAGCAACTCGAGCTTCCATCTGGACATGTGGTGAGGGGCCTGCCCTGCCCGTCGGGGCCAGAGAGAGAAGGGGGGAGTGGAGCCTGGCAGATCCTCCTCCCTGAGGGCTCCCAGGACCCCCTCTCCATCTCCTGCTCCAACCTTGCCCCCCCCCACCCCGCCAGGGACCTGGACACCGTGGAGTCCGTCAGACAGAAGCTCGGGGAGCTCACAGACCTGCATGGGCTGCGGAGGTGAATGTGGGCGCTTCCTGCCCTTCCCATGCCTGTGGGTTGCTTGCTGGGCTGCAGGCTCTGGCAAGGCCGCAGGGCCGCAGGAAGGGGACAGATCCCAGCCTGACCCCCGTGCCTTGCCCCATCCGTCTCACGGCCCCTGCCCTGAACAGGATCTTTAAGGAGGCGCGGAAGGACAAAGGCCAGGATGATTTTCTGGGGAACGTGGTTGTGAGGCTACAGGTGAGTGGGGTCAGGAAACGGGTTCGTGAGGGGCTCAAGGGAGGGGTTGTGGGTCCACACCAAGCAGAGCCTGGGGTCTGCCTCCCATTGCCTCTCTGCCCTCCTGGCCTGCCAGGATCTGCACTGCCGGGAGGATCAGTGGTACCCTCTGGAGCCGCGCACGGAGACCCACCCAGACCGGGGCCAGTGCCACCTCCAGTTCCAGCTCATCCACAAGCGGGTAGGCCTGGGCCCAGGACCAGGGGTCCTCCAGCGGTCTGCCTGGGCCAGGTGGACGGGCCATGCTGGGGATGGGGTCGTCTCCTCACGGCCATGCTGGCCCTGTCACAGAGAGCCACTGTGGCCAGCCGCTCCCAACCCAGCTACTCGGTGCATCTCCACCTGCTCCAGCAGCTTGTGTCCCATGAGGTCACCCAGCACCAGGTACTGGCCTCCCAGGGCTGGGGGGTGGGGAGGGGGCACGGGGCCTGCCTGCCAGGTCCTGACGCCCTTCTTTCTGCCCCCTCAGGCAGGGAGTACCTCCTGGGATGGGTCGCTGAGTCCCCAGGCTGCCACCATCCTCTTTCTCCATGCAACGCAGAAGGACCTGTCCGACTTCCACCAGTCCATGGCGTGAGTGCCCCTGGGAGGGTTGCCTGGGTCGTGGGGGGGTGGAGGGGCTCTAGCCTCTCCCTCCCTGCCTGTCCTCCTAGAAGCTGGCACGCCAAACCCCCTAACCCTTGAGAGATTTCTGTTTGGCCCTAACTGTGTGTTTTAAGTTTTGAGTCAGTTGCCAACTTTTAAAAATCTGGAGATTGTCCATACAGACTCGCACCCCCAGCTTCCCGTGTACTCTAAGCGCTGTCGTTTTGTTGGGCTGCAGCTGGTCACAGCAGAGCGCATGGCCTCCCCAGCCCCTCATGGCTGCCATGGGCTCAGAGCCCCCCCGACACCCTCTGAGTCCTCCTGTGCCTCTGAACTTGCTACCCCTGCCGCAGACCAGACGGCAGCCTTCCTCCTCAGCTCCATTGCTCTGGGGTCAACGGATTAGTGTGCTGCATTAGCAAACCTGTGTCGAGGGCCTGTCATGTCCCCAGGGCTGTAATAGGTTGTGGGGACGTGTCTCAGGTGAGGGGCACACAGCTGGGGTCACACCAGGTGGAATGAGAGCGGACGCTGCCCTGGGCCACGGCTGACACTTGGCATTGAGTGGGAGGTGGACAGAGGCTGGTAGGACGAGGCCTATAGGACCATGGGCAGGTGGGTGTCCCCGGATTGGTGGGGGAGAGGGGAGAGTGCTGGACGCAGGAGCAGGTACCCACAGTGAGGGCCCACTGCCATGTCCCAGGGGCAGCCAGACTGCTCTCTCCTCCGTCCTCCGTCATGGTCCCACTCGGGTCTCATCTCCTCTTGGTCGTCACCATCTTCAAATGTCCCCTGAACTGTCTAAAGGGGAGTCCCAGTGGATGTTTGCCCGTGCACTTGAAGGCTCTAGTCTGCACATCTGATTTTTCAAAAGGAGCAAGAAATCCTAAATTTTAAAATCACAAATATCCCCCAATTTGAGAGGTAGCTGATTCATTTACACGTCTGAAAAGCACCTTGACGAGGGTGATGGGGGTCCACGGGCGGCCTGTGGGGTGGGGCGGGGCGTCTCGCTGTCCCCCCCAGGGCCGGGGAGCAGCAGGAAGGGAGAGGCCCCACCGGGCTGGGCTGAGGGCCCCCCGTGTGCCGCAGGCAGTGGCTGGCCTACAGTCGTCTATACCAGAGCCTGGAGTTCCCGAGCAGCTGCCTCCTGCACCCCATCACCAGCATCGAGTACCAGTGGATCCAGGGCCGGCTCAAGGAGGAACAGGTGGGCAGCGGGCTGCGGAGTGAGGAGCGGTGTTGGGCAGGCAGGGCTCGGGGAGCAGGAAGGCCGCGCGGGGCCCCCTCACGCTGCTCCCCACTCTGTCCGGCCCGCAGCTGGAGGAGCTGGCCACCTCGTTCAGCAACCTGCTGGCCTACGGCCTCTCCCTCATCCGGAGGTTCCGGTCTGTTTTCCCCCTGTCTGTGTCCGACTCCCCAGCCCGGCTGCAGTCTCTTCTCAGGTTGGCGGCTAGCCCTCCCCCTTCCTCGGTGGGGTCAGGGCCGAGGGAACAACTGGGGCACCTGCCGGGGCCAGGAGTGGAGGCATCCTGGACACAGCTATCTGTCTCCACAGGGTCCTCGTACAGATGTGCAAGATGAAGGCCTTTGGAGAACTGTGCCGGGACAGCGCCCCACTGCCCCACCTGGTGACCGAAGCGCTGAAGGTACGGGACTCACCCAGGGGTGGGGGGGACGAGGAGGGCAGGTGCCTGAGTCTGGCAGCGCTCCCTGCTCACGCCCCTCTGCCTGCAGACTGGCACCGTTGAGTGGTTCCACCTGAAGCAGCAGCACCACCAGCCCATGGTGCAGGTGAGGGGGCTTGGGCAGCACGGGGGGCGGGGTGCTCGCTCCCTGCAGCCCTGCTCAGTGCCCCTCTGTCCCTGCCAGGGCATGCTGGAGGCAGGCCAGGCCCTGCTGAGCCTGGTGCAGGACATCATAGTCGACCTACGCCAGTGCCAGCACACATGGAACAAGATCTTCCAGAAGTGAGCAGGTGGCAGGGTTGGGAGGTCACGGCAGGGGATCAGAATGGGACCAGAAGGACCCCTGTGTTGGCCACCAGGTCACACCCGTTGCCTTCCTTCCAGTACCCTCAAGGTCGACCTCTTTTCCATGGCTTTCCTGGAGCTGCAGTGGCTGGTGAGTCTCTCCCTGGGCCTTTGCCCTCTCCCCTGGCTCTGGAGCCCTGTCCCCACGCCTTCCCTCTGCAGGTGGCCAAGAGGGTGCAGGACCACACGGCGGTGGTGGCGGGCAACCCTGTGTCCCCAGAGGTGGGCGAGAGTCTATTCCAGCTCTATGTCAGCCTCAAGGAGCTCTGCCAGCTGGGCCCGGCCCCCGCAGAGAGGTGGGCAGCGGGCCGTCGGCTCTAAAGAAGGGGGCACGGAGGGTCTGTGCTGGCCCCGGCACCACCCAGGCTGAGCCCCCGCTCTCCCCAGAGATGGCGTCCAGGCCCTGGATGGCTTTCACCGCTGGTTCCAGCCTGCCATCCCCTCCTGGTTGCAGAAGACTTACAGTGTGGCCTTGGCGAGGGTGCAGCGCGCTGTGCAGATGGATGAGGTGGGGGCGGGGCCTGAGACGGGGCGGGGTCCGGGCTTGGGGGGCGGGGTTCGGGGCTCTGCACCTCTAGGACTCACCAATGCTGGTGACCAGCCCTTGAGGCCTGTTGTGTGTAAAACACTGCCTCCTGATATCCTTGGTTTAGACTGTGGCTTTCCTTTACAGACTCTGATCTTTGCAGCCTGGGGGGCTGGGTGGAGCCTTGCGTGTACCCCTTGAGCCCCCTGCTCACCCCCGCTTGCTGGTGGTAGCTCTGAATGCCTGCGGAAGGAAGGTGGGGGGAGGGAGGGGACGAACTGGCAAGCCCTGAGCCCTCCTATCTGCACGCTCCCCCATGCCCCAGCTGGTGCCCCTGGGTGAGCTGACCAAGCACAGCACGTCAGCCGTGGACCTGTCCACCTGCTTCGCCCAGATCAGCCACACTGCCCGGCAGCTGGACTGGCCCGACCCGGAGGAGGCCTTCATGATCACCGTCAAGTTTGTGGAGGTGCAAGGTCTTCATGGGTCCTCCCCAACCTTTCCAGGACAGCTTCATTTGACTTACCCTGTTTCTCCCAAGCTCTTGCCCTAGCAGCCTCCAAAGGCCTAGGTCTTAAACCCCCAAGTCACTGAGATTTCCGTGGCTCCCCGCATCAGCCTCCCCTGGGGCTCCCCCCACCTTGATCATCCTCTCCCCACCCCAGGATACCTGCCGGCTGGCTCTGGTGTACTGCAGCCTTATAAAGGCCCGGGCCCGTGAGCTCTCCGCAGGCCAGAAGGACCAGGGCCAGGCCGCCAACATGGTAAGGACCAGACCTGGATGTTGGGCCTGAGTGGGCACAGGGAGGGCCAGTCCCGACAAGCTCATGACGCTCTGTGTCCCTGTGCCCATGCCTGCCCTCAGCTGTGCGTGGTGGTGAATGACATGGAGCAGCTGCGGCTGGTGATCGGCAGGCTGCCCACTCAGCTGGCGTGGGAGGCAGTGGAGCAGCGAGTAGGGGCTGTGCTGGAGCAGGGGCAGCTGCAGAACACGCTGCACGCCCAGCTGCAGGGCGCGCTGGCTGGGCTGGGCCACGAGATCCGCACTGGCGTCCGCACTCTGGCTAAGCAGGTACCTTGTGCAATTCAGTGACCTCCCCCTGCCCCCCATCCTCGGTCTGAAGCATCCTCAGCAGGATTTGGGCTGATGTCCAGCCCCTACCCCTTCCTGAACCTAAATCAGCCTCCAGGTGACCTCACCCTGTCCCTGGAACTCATGCCCTGGCCTCCCCCCACACCGTTTTGTGTCCCCAGCTGGAGGCAGGCATTGCCAAGCACATCCAGAAACTCGTGGACGTCAAGGAGTCTGTCCTGCCTGAGGATGTGAGTGGCCCTCCCTGCTCACTTTTGCCAAAGGGGCTTAGGGTGGCAGAGATAAGTCTCCCAGACTCCGGCAGGAAATGTCCCCTCCTGAACCTCAGTTTCCTCCTTGGACGCAAGGGGGCAGCGTGGGCCATTCCCCTGGCTCTCCCAGCAGCTAAGGGGACTGTGGTGGGGGAGGGCTTGGCCTTTGCCGCCAAGACAGATCCGGTGGGCGTGCATCCTTCTGAGCTCCCTGTTCCTGCAGGTCAGCTGACGTCAGCGTCCTCGCAGGTCCAGGGGCACAGATCCCGTTGGTTGTGTGTGGGGGGGAAGGTTACTCAGCAATTCGACTGTTTAAGCGCTCTGTCACAGGCGTAGATTTAGGCCTGGGGTGTATGGATCAACGAGCGAAACTCACAGAACCCCCTGCCTTCCTAGAGCTTAGGTGCTGGCAGGGGAGGCGGAGAGCTAGAACCATAGCCGTGAGGACCACTCCACGTGTGTGTGCGCCCAGGCGCATGCCAGGTAGTAAGAACTAGAGAAAATGAAAATATTTGTATCTATTGTATTTTTTTTAAGATTTATTTATTTATTTATTCACGAGAGACACAGAGAGAGAGGCAGAGACATAGACAGAGGGAGAAGCAGGCTCCTCACAGAGAACCCGATGTGGGACTCGAACCCCTAACCGGGGATCATGCCCTGAGCCAAAGGAAGATGCTCAATCACTGAGCCACCCAGGCATCCCTGTTTTGTTTTTTTTTTAAGATAGTTTTAGATGGTGGCTAGCGAAGGCCTTCCCCGGAGGGTGACCGCTGAGATGAGACCTAAAGGGAGCCAGAGAGGAGCCCTGAGGATTTCTAGGGGGGCGCACAGCAGGGGCCTGGCAGTGGGGGGCTACGGAGGAGCCAGGAGGCCGGAGCCGACTGCAGGCAGGGCTCAGCTCTGGCACACGTTCTGAACGGAGCAGGCAAAAGCTCCCGGCCCTGTCTCCTCTTCCGGGTGGGGGCATGGGAAGGGGCCAGAGCCAGACTGCCGCCCACCGCTCTCCGCAGGCCATTCTGCCTCTGATGAAGTTTCTGGAGGTGAAGCTCTGCTACATGAATACCAACTTGGTGCAGGAGAACTTCAGCAGGTCTGCAGCAGCCTCCTGCCCTGCGGCGCCCTTCCCTTCCACCTGCCCCTCCTTCCCGGCCTCAGCATCCATTTTCAGGGGAGGAGGCAACCGGCCTCTGCTTAAATGCTCACTCCTAGGGATGGGGAGCTCACTGCCTCACACACCTGCCCATTTCCCTTTAGGCTGAGCAGAAAGCTGCCAATCCTTTCTCCCTTAGTCCTGGGCTATCTGTGGGGCTTTGCCGACTACAGTTCTACTCTCCTAACATCACAGGCCACTGGTGTTCCTGTCTCAGGACCCAAAGGAACTTCTAGTTAGGCTCTCTCTTAAAGCAGGGGCCCGGCACACCGGGCGCAGGACTAGAACTCAAAGGTGTGGGCTTTGGCCCACCTGGATTCAGACTGTAGCTTTGCTGCTGCTCGGTGAGCCGATGGAGCAGATTACTCAAGTTTTCCATGCAGATGATCATTGTTCTGACCTCTTACGAGGACCGAGTGAGTCACATGGGGTGCCGAGCCCAGCGCCTGTGCAAAGGAAGTGGTCGGTGACAAGCGGCAGAATGATGACCGTGGGTCCTCCCCGGGGATCTGGGCTCTGAGGCTGCTGCCCCTCCCCCTGGAGGTCCACTCCCAGGGGCGCAGTGGGGCCCGAGGGAGCCCAGCGTCCTTATTTCTCAGGCCACAACATGCCATTTGTTCAGCTAAAACAGAGTTAAACCTCCATTATAGGGACTCGACTCACTGCTGTCTCAAAAGGTGTTAGAATGTTGCCTGGTGCGTAATCAGCACTCAGATATGCTGAACACACGAACTACCTTTCGTATGACCTTCCTTATTCTTACTTACACAATTCAGCTGTTTTTTTTTCTTTTTGTACTTAACTGCCTGACTCTACTTTGACATGTGAAATTTCAGTTATTTCAGGTAGTAGGTCGCTACCTTTTTCTCCCCAGGAGAGTAGGTGCTTATCCATGTTGAAATCCTATTCCTTTTGGCCAATCCCATATTGAATCAGGATTCAGTCAATGAGGGACCAGCCTCCCCACCGCACCTTGTTTGTTGGGGTTTGATAATCCTACTGAGGAAGATTCTTTGCTAGGTTGTGAGACACATTGGTTGGGACTGGCCCCATCTGCCCCCCTCCTTGTCCTGCTTCCTTCAGGAGACCAGCCCTCCCTCCCTACACTCCTGCCTACAGCCCTGGTCCCAGCCTTACCTGAGTAACAGGTGGAAGTGGAGGGTGGGGTAGGGAGGACCTGGGGGCGGGGCTGGGCCTCTTTCTCAAGAGTGTCTCTGCTTCCTCCTCTTACATCCTCCTGTCCTGTGACTGGCATCCCTCTGCCTCTCACCCCAGCCTTCTGACCCTGCTCTGGACCCACACGCTCACCGTGCTGGTGGACGTGGCTGCCTCCCAGCGGAGCTGCCCCCTCGCCTCTAGCAGACTGAAGATTGCGTTGCAGGTAATAAGAGCAGTGACAACAAATAAAAACCCTAGTGGGAGATGACAAATAATAACCCTGGTGGGGTCACCTCGGATGTCTCATCCCCTAGAATCTGGAGATCTGCTTCTATGCGGAGGGCTGCGGCCTGCCACCTGCGGCGCTGCACACAGTCACCTTCCAGGTGGGGGTCTTTGGTGAGCTGGTGGGGTGGAGGGAGCCTGCCTTTCTGTGTCCTGTGTCCCGTATTAACTACATAATTTACAGGGCCCAGCACAAAAAGAAAATGTGGGCCCCTTTTCCAAAAATCATTAAAAATTTAAAGACAGCAACGGCAGAGCATTAAACCAAACATAAAGCTCTTCAGGCACGGTGAGGGGGTGGCCGTGCCATGGTAAGGGTGGCCACCCTCGAGGCCCATTGCGTCCGTGCTGCGGCAGGCCTGCCGTCCTGAGGGTGCGTTCCCCAGGTGAGCATCTGGGGCACCCGGTGCTTTCTGTATCAAATTTCTGTTGGCTGAATCAAACCCTCTGGGCTGCGTTTTCCCGAAGGGGAAGGGCGGCCCCGGGCTGCGGTGGAGAATGGCAGTTCGCGGGACTGCTCGGCTATGCCTGTTCGCAGGCTCTGCAGAGGGACCTGGAGCTGCAGGCAGCTTCCAGCCGGGAGCTCATCCAGAAGTACTACTGCAGCCGCATCCAGCAGCAGGTGAGGCTCCTTCCCCCCCAGTCACTCCGGGCGCCCCCGGAGCCCCCTCCACCCTGCCCCACACTGCCTACGTGCGCGCCCCCCCCCCCACCCCGCAGGCAGAAACCGCCTCCGAGGAGCTGGGGGCTGTCACGGTCAAGGCCTCCTACCGCGCCTCGGAGCAGAAGCTGCGGGTGGAACTGCTCAGCGCCTCCAGCCTGCTGCCCCTGGACTCCAATGGTGAGTGCAGGCCGCCCCCTCCCTGGAGCGCAGGCTGCGCCTCCCTCATGCTGCCAGGAGGGGGCGG
The DNA here is from genome assembly GCF_053574225.1 of Canis aureus. Taxonomy (NCBI): domain Eukaryota; kingdom Metazoa; phylum Chordata; class Mammalia; order Carnivora; family Canidae; genus Canis; species Canis aureus. The sequence continues at coordinate 58,587,157 of NC_135626.1, read as the reverse complement.
TGCTGCCAGCAGGGGGCGATGCTGCCAGCCGCAGGCGCCGGCGACTAGGGGCTGGGGCTGGGAGAGCCTTGGCCCCGTCACCTGCCCACTTGCCAGGCTCCAGCGACCCCTTCGTCCAGCTGACCTTGGAGCCCAGGCACGAGTTCCCCGAGCTGGCCCCCCGGGAGACCCAGAGGCACAAGAAGGAGCTTCACCCTCTGTTTGATGAGACGTTTGAATTGTGAGTGGGTGCCTACCCTTGCCACCCTTCCCCAGCCCTGGACTTCCTTCAGACCTGCTCCTCCCACCTGAGGCCAAGGGGCACCTGGAACAGGGGCTTGCAGGGACCCAGGAGGAGTCGGACCGGGGACAGGAAGTCCACCTGTAGGACTTAGAGGCTTGCTTCCAGGAACGATCCTGTTCCTGAGGTCCTCTGTTCCCCAAGACAGGAGGGTCTTGGTTTAAAGTAGCAGGCCAGTCAGAGGAGGCGTCCGACGTAGCACATGCCCACTGAGCACTGACAGCGATCCTAATCCCCACCTGCCATCAGCCCTGGCCCGTCCTCTAGGACCAGCAGTGAACCATGTGTGGGGGTGGGGGACAGTGACCATGTAGGGGGCAGGCAGCTGAGCCCCACTCTGTCCCCCTCTCAGCCTGGTGCCTGCTGAGCCGTGCCAGAAGGACGGAGCGTGCCTCCTGCTCACGGTGCTGGACCATGACACGCTGGGGGCTGACGACTTGGAAGGGGAGGCCTTTCTGCCCCTGTGCTCGGTGCCAGGCCTGACTGGGACCGAGGAGCCTGGCGAGGTGCCTCAGATCCGCCTGCCCCTCACCTACCCCGCACTCAACGGTAGGCCTGAGCCCCAGGGCAGTGGGGCTTCGGGTGCAGGGCCTGGCCCAGCACTAGGGTGCAGGGAAGGGGCAGCCCACGAAAGTCGGTGGCCCCTAGGGAAGTGAATGAAGTTGAGATCAGAGAAATCCCTCCTTGGATGCAGAAGCCAGTGGAGTCAGTGTGGTGGCTTGTGTTGCTGAGTAGATCTCAGTCTAATGCAGAGACCAGTGAAATTTGTTAGGCCATGTGTGGCGTGGCTCTCTTCAGTGGGGGGCAGGTCACCAGTTTACCTGGGGAGAGAGACTGGGTCTCCGCCTGGGGGGCACAGGCCAAACATTCTCTGGGCCGAATAATAGGTCACATGTCTGAGTACTTATCCAAGGCCACTCTTAAACACTTGACACGTTAACTCCCAATCCTACAACCACCAACCATGGCAGGTACTATTATTCCTATCTTACAGATGAGTAAACTGAGGCACAATGAGGTTAACTAGCTAGTCTCAGGTCTAGGTAATGGTTGCAACCTGAGATGCGCCTCAGCCTCTTCCACTGCAAATGGGGTCAGTGTCTGTGCCAGAGCAGTCATGCCAAAGACAGTGAGGTGTCTTGTCTTAACCGTCAGGCTGTCTTGTGAGCTTGGCTGGTGTGTGTCCACTAGTTTCCAGTTTCCAGGATGGCTGGAAAATGGGGCACTGTCTCCTGCTGCAGCCTGACCCCCCCACACGCCTCTCTTCACAGGGGATCCCATCCTGCAGCTGTTGGAGAGCCGAAAGGGTGATCGGGAGGCCCAGGTGTTTGTGAGGCTGCGGCGGCAGCGAGCCAAGCAGGCCTCCCAGCATGCCCCAAGGCCAGGGCGGTAGCAGTGGAGGTTACAGATGGGGTTGGGGTTGGGTGCCCAGTAGGGACGGGCTTTCCTGAGAGCTCTGGGTTCTCTCCACCATAGCGTAGCCCAGAAGGACCCCACAAGTCTGGGGAACCCCAGTGTGTGGAAGGCCCAGCATGAAGATCACCTCTGGCCCTCCTGCCAGAGCAGGGGCCCGTGGTGCTGGTGCAGGGGCCCCATTAGTATTTATATTCCCTCCTTCCTGCCCTCAGCGTTCTCTACCAAACCCCAGCACCAGGTGGAGGGGCAGCTGTCTGCAGCTCTCACCCCTGCTTCCCTCTAGAAGCTGCTCTGGCAGAGACCTCTCAGCCATCTGTTTCCAGCATATCTATTCCAGTCACTGGGGTGGGGGCTCGGCTCCCTTGGGCCTATCCTTTAGCACCCCTACCTTGGTTCACTGGGGCTAGAGCTACAGCACAAAGCCTCCTGGGGGAGGGAGGGGACCCTGCGAAAGACGAGGCTACAGCTGCGCTAGTGGGGAGGGCGACAGTTCTAATGAAGGGAGCCTGGCTCCCCTCCTGGAGTGGCTGCCAGTACCCTGGCTAAGGAGCCTAGAGCCAAGGACCTTCTGGCTCTGAAGAGGTGAAAGCTGGCAGGGAATGGGGCTGGCGTGGAGGGGCAGAAGCAGAAAAGACAGCTTGGCCAGCCATGTCTACTGAGGACACCTCCTCCCTGGGACAGTACCTGCCACTTAAGAACTTTCTTAACAAAAATAAAAAACCAAAAACATGTCAGTGTCCTGTAAGGAACTGTACTGTTGGCCTGCATCAGGGCCCAGAGATCACAATCAGGCTATGCCAACTGCCTCCTCAGCCCCCAGGAGACCTTGAGCTGCTCCCACCTGTGGCCTGTCTCCCCGCCCCCCCCCCCCCGCCCATCTCCCCATATTACAAAGCAGGTGGTGTGTAACTGATGCACAAGCAGGGCTTCAAACAAACATTCCTAGGCATGGCAGTTTGTGGGTGTTGCCTGGCACTCCAAGGGGGGGGAACACCAGGAGTGTGGGTCTCCCATGAGTGCAGGCTGAGTGGCTATTCTAAGGCTTAAAGGAGCAGGGTCCTGGCCTTGCCTGGATTGGCGGGGGGGAGGTGACCCCTGTATTGAGAGTCACAGAGCCCAAGGCCAGGTTGTCATTCTAGCTGGCCCTCTGAGCCTGCCCAAGTGCGACAGGGGAAGGCGACAGGGGAAGGCGTCAGACGAGATCATCTCCAAGGCTCCTTTCAGCTTCTGAACCTGAGACCCATACAGAGCCCACTCGGGGCATTTTCTCACAGCTACCTATTAAGCCGGGTAAGAGCAGGTGAAGGAGGTGGCTCAAAGGCGGAGACCCTCCTCCTTCCTTCTAGTGCTTTTATGAGAAGGCAGTAAGTCTATTTCTCTGGGAAACAACTTTGGAAAAACAAGTAAATGGGTCCCAGCAGAGTCCCAAGCCCTAGGAGGTCTGTGTCCAAGACTAAAGGTGCCAGCAGGCCTGAGTCAGAGAGCACTTGAGCTCTGTGTAGGGGCCTGGAGCCACTTGGGGGCTTGAAGGTGGCTTTAGCTGCTTAGCCACAGCTTGGGTGGGGGCACAAGCTCTTTCCATGGCCCAGGTGGGCTGGGGCCTAGGCTGGGAGGGCCAAGCTGGCTCACCCAAGTCTTTCAGAGGCCCTTACTTGGAGCCCTATTCTCCCTCACCCCCCATGTAAACAGGCTACCACTGTAAGTTCATATTTTATTTCCAATAGGTTTGGAGCTTTGTTGATTTTTGCATTTTTGTAAAAAAAAAGTTTTCACTTAATTCATTGAAAGCCCTTTCGTGCTGAGCCCAAGGGGGAGCCTGGGCCAGGCCAGACCCTTCACAGCCCTCTCGCTCCCATCCCCAGACCCCCAGCGCTGGGAGCAGGGTGGCTTCCCTCCACCTGCTCTGCCCTCCCACCCCCGCTGCATCTTTCTGTACAGAACAATTTTTAAAATGGAAGCTAAGACACAATATACATTGGACAGGCACGCACACACATGTATACAGGCGTCCGCTCCAAAGGGCAGGACGTCAGCTGCACTCAGAGAGCACCAAGGAATGCATACGGAGCCCCTCCCATGAGGAGGGCAGGGCTTAAGCCCCACCTTGGTCCTCAGTCCGCAGCTCCTCCCCACCCATTGCCCTGCTAGCTGCCAGAGGGAGGGAGGGGAAAGGGGGGAAGCTGACAGCAGCTGGGGGGTTAGGAAGAGGGCAGTGCCAGTCTGGTTGGGGGTCCTGGGGCCAGGGAGGCTGCTCTGGGGGCCCGGAGGGAGAGGACTGAGGCGGACCCCTGGCCTCAGGAACCTGAGGGGTAGAACACCCAGGCCTTGCCCCTCCAGGAGCTTCAAGGGCCCAGGGTTGGGAGTGGGGCTGGCCTCTGCAGCTTTGGCCTGCCAGCCCCAGACTAAATATACATTTGGTAAACCTAGGAGCTAGGCCAGCTTAGACCCCAGCACAGCCACCTCCTCAAGCCTCACAGCTGGGAAGCAGGTCTGTTCCCGGGATGTCCACATCCCTGGCTCTCACCCTGGCCTGGGGAGGTGCAGTGAACAGGGCCTGCCCTGAAGGCTGGGTCCCTCCCCTCGGCCCCTTCCAGCTTTCTGCTTGGGCCCCAGGAAGAAGTTAAAACTAGTTAGTTTTCCTACATTAAAAAGAGACAGAAACACATCCCCTGCCAAAAGGCCGGTGGGCAATGAAGGGACTTTGTCTCTGCAATGGAAAAGGAGAGAGAGGGCAAGGGGAGGGCTGCAAAATAGTTTCTTTTAAAAAGTGCTTGGTAAGTCTGTTTTAAAGTGTGTGTCTATATCTATGTACAGATATACACACAGACACTGTTCACACACTGCTGCCCACGCATACCTGCACACGTACAGAAGTGTATACATATACAGAATCATATACATATACATACATACATACATACATACATATATATATATACTTTAAAAAGTCCTAGGTAAGAAGATCTGAGCCAGGCCGGGGCCGGGCCTGCAGGGTCACGACTGGAGGGCGTGGGCCCGGCTGGGCTGGCAGACGGGGCACTCGCTGCCCTCGGCACAGAGCTCGCACAGCACGGCGTGTTGGCACGGCAGCACCGCTCGGTTCTGCTCCTGACACTTAAGGCATTTCACCGACTGCATGTGGAACACGGCCTGCGGTGGGAGGGGATACCGTGATCACTGGCCTGGCCCAGCACTGGGGCCAGCAGCTCTCTCAACATTCACTTCAGTCCCCCTGGCATGAGAAAACTAAGGCACAGAGTTCAGCAGCATGCTCGCAGGACCCAGGCAGACAAGTGAGAGCTGGAGTTCAGGCTGTTACCCTCAAGACTCTCAAAGTCTGCTTCTGGCCCCCCTGGGGAGAGCAGAGGGCCAGGGTGACTCCACAGGCTCCTACCCTGACAGACTCTTCCTCTCACAAAGCCTCTGCCCCTGCTTCATTTGATCTAACAGTGACCCTTGGTCTCCAAAAGAGAATAGTGGGGCCTGGCTGCAAATGCCCAGTGAAGGAAAGAATGCACTTTCTACTGTGCCATGTTCCCCAGACATCCAGCCGGGCACCTAAGAATGCAGACAAAGTAGCCCTGGGGACCTAACTGTTCTGGAATGCCTACTGGTATGTGCAGAGCTCAGAGGAGAAGCATTTCGATGCCACTGAAGGCCTAGTGATGCAGCTTGGGTCAGCCCAACCCAGAACTGTGGGGGGCAGGGGGCACTGAAACCTCTCCATCTCCACCATGCCCACCCCTAGGAGGGCAGGATCTTGTGTCAGCCCAGCAGGTAGGTAGAGGCTCTCAGGAGGGTGGCTGTCCCTGGAGCAGCATGGACCCAGCAGAGCCCAAGTACTGGCTGAGGCTACTCTATACCCCCACCCAGCACTCCCCTAACCTCCCAGGCTGACCTTGTCCACTTGCTCCAGGTGGGCCCGCAGCTGCTTCTGGAGGGAGTAAAGGGTAGAGAGCGAGAGGGCCTCCAGGTCAGAGAAGGTGGGTAGGGCCTGCGGGTCCGGACCCGAGTGAAGCCGCTCCAGCTCTTCCTGTAGCTTCTTAACCTGCCCCTCCAGTGCATCCCGCTGCTCCCGGGCCAGCTCGCACTCGGCACCTGCTGCACTGGCCCGCTCACCGGCCTCCTCTGCCTCCTTCTTCCAGGCATCACAAGCCTGTGGGCCCAACACACAGCACCTCATCGTGATGGCCCCCTGCCCCCGGTCCCCCCTGCAAGTGCCTCTCTGGGAGCCTGTGTGGGCCACTTGTGGCTGCAGGGGCTGCTCGGGAGCTGGGTCAGCTGCCTGGGGAGGGAGGAGGCGGACACTGCCTGCAGAGAAGAGAGATTTCAGGACCTGCCAGAGACTCTCTCTAGGCAGGGAAGAGGGCTGAGCCCAACACAGCAGGGTAGCACCTGGCAGAGCTGCATGTGCTGCTGGCCAGCACCTGCAGGAGCAGCCAGGCTGCACCTGGCCAGAGGAGCCATCTCAGAACCTAGAATCTTGGACCTGGAGCCCTGGAGAGTCAGGGCTTCTGGGGAAAGGCCAGCAGTGCTGTGGAACCACATCAAATAAGCAACTCAGTGGGAATTCTGGGCTGGGAACACTAGGCTCCCCAGGGTCATGACTGGCAAAGCGAGCATTTCCACAGGAGAAGAGAGTGAGAGTTTCTGCTCTGTCCTCTAGGACCCCCCACCCTTGCACCCCTGTGCCTGCTCTGTCTGAGACGGGCTCAGGCTGCATGCCACCCAGACCCTGGGAAGGCGAGTGGCTATGGAGACCCAGTACCTGCTTAGCCTGCTTCCAGGACTCCTCCCACTGCTTGATGGTGCCATTAGCTTCTTCGAGCTCTTGCCGCAGCCGGGCCAGCTCAGCAGCCCCTGGCCCTGACAGGAAGGCAGGGGAAGTGCCTGGGGAGAAGCTACCAGAGGCAAAATGCTCCCAGATGCTGCTATTCATCCCGTTCAGACCTGCCTCAGGAAAGGGAGGAATGTGAGAGCTCTGGAGGGCTTCAGGCCTGGGCCCAGGCCATGGTCTTGTCCACTTTTGTCTGGCGGCTTCAAGGGGCTAGCTGTGTAAGGCTTCTGCCGTGTCAGGCTGGGGCCTCTCCCAGGTATGGAGGGCCCAAAGATGCATCAGACCTACTGTAGCACGACCTGCCACTCAACATTTGGCACTTAAGGATGGCTGGGTGGCTCAGCGGCTGAGCATCTGCCTTTGGCTCAGATCTGGGGATCAAGTGCCCCATTGGACTTCCTGCAGGGAGCCTGCTTCTCTTTCTGCCTAGGTCTCTGCCTCTCTCTCTCTCTCATGAATAAATAAATAAATCTTAACAAAAAATATTTTTAAAAAAATTTGGCACTTAGCTTCTGAGGCTTAGCATCCTCATCTGAAAAGTGAGGTTGCCATCACTTGCCTCACAGAGTGATTCAGGGGCTTCAGAAGTACTGCAGGAAAGCAATCTGTAGAGGGAGCAATTTGTGACTATGAGCTGACTTTCAGCCTAGAGGGAGGAGCACCTTCTTGCACCTGCTGTAAGGCTTGGGAGGAGAGTCAGGGGCAAAATGCAGGCTAGAGCTTCAGATGGAGGTACAGCTGGAACAAGAGGAGTTCAGGGAGCCCTGGGTTCATTCCCCTTGTTTTATGCTAAGGAAACAGATAAAACGTGTTGCTAAGAATCACACATACAGTAGGGGCGCCTGGGTGGCTCAGTCGGTTGGGGTTCCAACTCTTGGTTTTGGCTCAGGTCGTGATCTCAGGGTCATGCGAATCAAGCCCTATGTCAGGTGGCTTGAGATTCTCCCTCTGCCCCTTCTCCCCACACTCCCTCACATGCATGCGCGCTCTCTCTCTAATAAATAAATAAATCTTAAAAAAAAAAAATCACACAAACAGTAAATAGTGGAGCCAATATACAGTCAGGATATCTGACTCCAAGGGCTTACACTTTTTGATGAGCTAAGCTGCATGCTCCTCCAACCATGCACTTGCTCAGTCTTTCTTTTTTTAAAGATTTTATTTATTTATTCATGAGACACACACAGAGAGAGACAGAGACATGGCAGAGGGAGAAGCAGGCTCCACATAGGGAGCCCGATGTGGGACTCGATCCTGGGTCTCCAGGATCACACCCTGGGCTGAAGGCGGCACTAAACTGCTGCCCCACACTTACTATTCTAATAATTTCTTTCTCATTCCCTTCCCAACTAATCCAGCCAGGATATTCCAGAACCTTCCAAGCAATACAAGTGCACCTTAAGTATGAGAGACGTCATCCTGTGTGGAGAGCCTGAGATGTGCGCTATCTATGAGCCTGCATGCCCAGTCTCAGAGATGGGAATTCAGAACCAATATAACACCATCCCAGCAACAAGCTCTTCCCATGGACCTCTCCTCCACAACTCAGGTGGCATTTCCTCTCTTGGAAGAGAGCCACTTCCTCTCCTGATCATGTCCAGGTCAGATGACCTCTATTATTCTGAATCACAAACCCAGGCCTCTGACTCCACACAAGAGTGACAGTCCCTAAGTATGCTCTAATGTCTGTGCACCTCTGCCTTCCTCCCTGCCAGCTGGACCTGTTGAGCTCACAGTGTATCTAAAAGCTTCTGCTCAGTAACTACATAGAGAAGGAACGAATGAATGTGGGGTCAGTAAGAAGGGCTAGGGTCAAGACGCTTCCAGAACTGAGCAAGTCAGACAAATGTAACAGAAAGCATCTGAAGCTGACAAAAATCAACATAAAAAGGCAATGGCCACCTTCAAAACTGGAAAGATGCTAAGAAATCTCGAGTGAGATTAGGAAGCTCCCAAACCTGGTCAGAATGTCAAAGGCTCAGAGGCTTAGGCTCAGTGTGACCAGGAACCCCAGAACCCTGGGGGGAGGTTACTCCTGACCTCCTCCCAACAGCTTCTGGTTGGGAGATGGACTAAGCAGAGCAGCTGCTGTTTGAGAGGTGGCAGGCTGGGCCCAAGTGTTACGTCAGTGAATACTCAAACAGTGGCCGCCCATGAGAAGGTAGCCTGCCCGAGCTGGTGGAGCCTGTGGCTCTCCACACCCTGCTTCTAACTAGGATTTGATGTGCCCTCTGGAACCCACAGTCCACACCATTCTAACTCTTGTGTACAGCCTTTGGAGTTACACCTGGGCAACCCTGAGCCTGTTCAGATTCTTCCTTTCACCTATTGTGAAGCTGGCTGTTTTGAGTCCCCCACGCAGAGTTCAAGGTGACAGGAAGAACTGGCACCTAGGCCCCTGTGCCTAAGGCCACTGCTTCTCACTACACACTGGCCCCTGTGCCCAACACTTCACTCTTGTCACTCCGTTTAAGCCCCACCACTGTCTTATACAAAGAGGATGCTGCCATTACACAAACTTCAAGCAGAGAAAACTAAGAGAGGCTAAATTGCTTGTCTAGGTTTACCCAGCTAAGGAAAACGTGAGAGAGAGCCCGACCCACCTCCAAGCCATGAGCCCCTTACTTCAGCTTCTACTCTGCATTGCATCTGGCTGTGGCCAGATGCACTTTCCAAAAGCCCGGATTTTGCCCCAGATCTCAGAGACATAAAACCCCTCTTACCCAAAGATCCATGTGATGCTGAGGTCCCCAAAAATGTGTTTTCTGACTGGCTCAGGTGGCCCTGGGGCTGCTGCAGGAAATGTGAGGACAGACTGACAGGAGGGGATGGGGATGCTGAGTGAAAGGAAGCAGAACTGCCCAAGGAGCCAGGGATGTTCACGGGTGCAGAGCTCTGCAGCAAACTGCCACCTGTAAGAGAGGCCCCAGAGGGCCCAGTGAGGGCAGGGCAAGCTACACGGGGCAGGGTACAGCTCATCTACACCACCACCACCACCACCACCACCACCACCACCCACCTCCCCTGGCCAGGCTGGACCCCTAGGAGCCCGCCCTCATGCACTGCCCGCCCACTGCCCAGTACCAATTGTGATGCTGCCTGGGTGGGGCACCGTGCTGTTATCGAAAGTCTTCTCTAGGGCAGCCACCCCAAACTCGTTCAAGTCCAGGTCATCCAAGGCAGACTCTGAGGATAGAGAGATTAGGGTATGAGCCTCCTTGCCTCCCAAGGGACCACACAAACCTGAGTTCCAGGTCTTGCCTCCAGGACCCACCTGCCCTCTACTGCCTCCTCTTCATGCTCAGTCCCACTAGACCCATGCTCTCAAGCCTCTGCCTGCTGGGCTGCTCCTCTGCCAACACAAATGCCCTGCACTGTCTGCCTTGCCAAGTCCAGCTCACATGGCTCTCTTTTCCGAAGCCTTCACTGATACTTCCGGGGGACCCAATGCAGGGTCTCTGAATCTGATGGAGATCTTATCTTGTCTCCTATTGTTACAGTTCATGTCTCATCCCTGAGTTCTCTAGGGGAAAGCAAGTCTCTCGGCCCTCAGGGGGTAGTATACGTAGTAGGTGCTCAACAAATACCACTGCCCTCTGCTGAACTAGACTGCGAGATTGGGAACAAAGTCCCTCCCTGAGGGCAGGAACACTGTCTCCATCTCTTAATATCCCAGTGCTTAAAACACAATCTGGCACAAAGTGGCACCCATAAATGGCTGCTGAGAGAGAGAGAGACAGTGGCTTCTAATAACCAGGAACTCTTGAGGACAGTTGCGCAGGTTGTTCACTACACAAGGATACCTAGTGAGAGAATGAGTGAGGGCTGAATGACCTATGCCATGGAATGAGACTACACTTGTCCAGAGGAAGAGGCATCTCTTTCTAATTTGCACAACAGAGCAAACTGGAGGGCTACTTTGCTATAAGGGCTAATCTTGGCCCTACACTTTGGGCTCATTTTCCCTTTAGCTCAAAGGGCTCAGAGTGCCCACCCTCTGACTCTCCCAAGATAAACTGACAAGTGATAAGTACACTGGTTCGAATCTCACTCCAGAGACCTAGTTTCTCTAACTACAGGTCCAGTCCTGGACTTGGCAACAGAAATGGCCTAATTACCTATGACTGACTCTACCGTATCGCTGGTGGGATAGAAGGGCAGAGCATTTGCATTCATGCCAGGGACGCTGCTGGTGCCGGCAGGGCTAGGAGGAGTAGCTGCCAGGCTGGAGGTGATACTAGAAGAGATGCTTGAGGTCAGGGGGCTGCCCACGGGAAGGATGCCCAGCATGTCCTGCAACGAGAGAGGAGGAGAGGCAATGGGATGCCTGCTTATAGAGGCCATGGCCAGTGGCTGGAGATGGAGGCTGGGAGGAGGGGCAGAGGGAAATGGTGCATCCCAGCTCTCATACAGATAACCCCATCCCCAGACAGGACCCCACCCTCTTGACACCTTGTTGAGAGGCTGGAGTTGGAGAGCTGTGGCTTGCAGGCTGCAGGGCCCACTCACCCTGAAGTCCTGCAGTAGGGAAGGGAGAAGTAAGTCCAGTGCTGAGCAGAGTATAGGTGCTCAAGAAATATATATTTTTTGACTGATGACTGAGTCCAGGAGGTAAAGGGTTCCAGGGCCTGACCCCACTCTCTCTGGATTTGGGGCTGGGACCACACTTTAGTTCTGCCCTCAGTTTGTGGGGAAAGCAGTGGCCCCACTCCCTGAAGCCTGAGATTCTGGGCCTATCCTGTCCATAGCTAGTACCAGAAGGGAAGGAAGGGGGCTGAGAGCTATATACCTGTTTGGGCTGAAGGAGAGGCTGCTCTTGACTCCTGGGCTCTAGTGAGTGGGGTTTTAACTTGGCCTGAGAGAAAGAGAAGTCAGAGAGCAAGAAATCAATGTGATGCTTGGGAGTCCAGGAGTCCTCCCAAACCATCCACCTGCCATGGCCCACTGAGGCTGAAGGCATGTGTCCCACAATTCCCCTCCAAACACACACACTGGACTCACTCTCCACCCCTACTCCTTTACCTACCCTAGGAACCAAGTGAGCCGTTCTCTCCCCGCTGGGGACTCCAAGCCTCAGGTAAGTACAATTAGAGATTCTCTGTCCTGCTCCCCAAGGCCCTGCCACTCCATCAAGGCAGCATAGGGCAGGGAAAAGACTGGCTATGGGGTCATAAGACTGAGATAGTCTCTGTGACAGGGTGAGGTGCCTGGCCATGCTAACCTTCCTGTCTTCATCTGTAAAATCCGGATAGCCTCACTCACTCTGCTTAGTGTTGAAGAGGCTATGACCAGGGGCTTCCTAGCTCCCAATCATGTTCCCTCCCCAAAGCTGGGGCAAGACTGCCCTCCAGGGCTCCTCCTGTCCCATGTAAGGAGAAGGCTAACCTCACTGAGGTTCCCCTTGCAGCCCTTACCTGGCATTTAAAATTTTTCAGGTACTCAGCTCCCACCTGGTCTTCCCTCTCAAAGCCAGGAGCCTTCTTATAGCTGCCAGGGGCGAGGCCAGACTCCCCAGGGAAGACAATGCCTTCCAGGTTTGGGGGCTTCCTGATGGAGCCCGGTGGGGAGCCGCAGAGATTAGATGGGCTTCCTAGATTGCTGTTTCTACAGAGGAGCTGCAGAAAAGAAAGGGAGTAGCTTGGTGTGCAAAATGTGGGCTGCGGCACAACCCATCCTCCATCCCTTCCTCAGGAAAAGTCCTCAACAGGGCTCAGTTCTATTTTCATCTGCCAATGGGCAGCAACTACCATGCAGAGACCCCAAACCTCATGAGGAAATGACCGGGGGATGTGTGGCAGAAGGCTCGTGTCCCTTCTACCAGCTGTACCCAGGCTGACCGACGCAGGCTCTGGGTTTACTCCCCAACCCGCCCCAAGCAGATTTTGACAGAAACACCCGGAGGCAGAAAGGGCAGAACCCTTTGGCCTGAAGCAAAATATGAGGGCCCAAGCACTGGCTGTGAGGGAACTGGGGGCCTCAGAGGCAAGCGCTGAACTCCTGGCTAGCTGGAGCCCACCCACTCCCTGGACGGCCACGTACAGTGCTGAGGTCAGGGGCATGCGGGCTGGAAGGGCTCACGGGCACCGAGTCTCCGGCAGCAGATGGCATGTACAAGACAGGACCCGGCTGAGTGGGGCTCGACACGGTTGAGGAAGGCTGTAGATCGTCACTGAGGGGTGGCTCTGCAAGAGACAGGGTCAGGGTGTCAGCAGGCTCCTGTGTCAGCTCTATCCCTCCAAAAACACATCTGGGTCTTTTTCTAAGGAGAGCATGCACCCGCCCCCCCCCCCCCCCGCACAAAGGGAAGGCTCCTACCTTCCTTCTGTTAATATTACATACTGTGCACTTACTTTGTGCCAGGCAATTTGTATTAACTGTGAATCTTCACAATGACTAGAAGATACAAAATATTGTAGTCTACATTCTACTGGTAAGGAAACTGGGGCTCAGAGAGATAAGGTTAGTCTCCCTAGGTGTTGGAGCTAGGAAACAGGAGACCTGGGATCTGAACTACTCCAAAGCCTGAGCCATTAATTACCCCTCCATGTGGCCCAGCTGCCCCTGGCTGGGGATGACCTCTGTGCCAAGAATACACTCCCCACTCTAAGGGCCCTCAGTGTATTTTTTTTTTTAATTTTTATTTATTTATGATAGTCACACAGAGAGAGAGAGAGAGAGGCAGAGACATAGGCAGAGGGAAAAGCAGGATCCATGCACCAGGAGCCCGATGTGGGATTCGATCCCGGGTCTCCAGGATCGCGCCCTGGGCCAAAGGCAGGCGCTAAACCGCTGCGCCACCCAGGGATCCCCCTCAGTGTACTTTTCACTCTAATCTCAGAGGTAAGGCCTGGCCCTGAAAAGAGGTGAAGGACAATCAGAGCAGTGGCTTGTGGTGGCCACAGGTTTTAACTCGATCCCCATCTCTGAGTTGGGCAGTGGTGGTCTGGAGTGCAGTGGAAGCACTGACAGCCACGCTGTCTGACACAGCAGCTATGAGCCACGTGCAGCTATGAGGGGCTGGTTGGAACTGAAACATGCTGTACCTAATTCAAGTGTACAACAAATTTCAAAGACTTAGTCTGGGGGGATAAAAAAGTAAAATATTGATTTTTATACTATTTTTGAAACGATATTTTATACTGGATTAACTAAAAATATACTGTAAAAATTTAGCCTTTTTTTAACATGGTTACTATAAAGTCTAAAATGACATAAGGAGGGCAGCCTGGGTGGCTCAGCGGTTTAGCACCACCTTCGGCCCAGGGCGTGATCCTAGAGACCCGGGATCTAGTGCCACGTTGAGCTCCCTGCATAGAGCCTGCTTCTCTGCCTGTGTCTCTGCCTCTTTCTCTCTCATGAATAAATAGATACAATCTTTAAAAAAAAAAAAAGACATAAGGAGGGCTGCAGTACATTTTCATGGAACAGCTCTGCTCTCAGCAGGATGGAGCGCCGTGTTCTATTAGTGATGTCGGTCATGGATGTAGCATGGTGTGGCTGCTGAGATCTGCCTACTTGGCTCTGGGAGGGTGCCTCACCCTGTCTGGGCCTGTGAGTGCCTGACTAGGGGCCCGGTCCTGCTCTCTGTCTCAGGACCCTGGAAGCTCCAGGGCTTTGAGGCCAGTTCCAGGGGGTATATGCAGAGGGGGACTGGAACTTCCAGTGAGGACAGAGCCCGCTGCTGGCTGGCAAATGAGAGGTCACTCCTCTGACTGAGCCTGAGCAGAGGGTGAGGGGAGGAGGGTGGATAGGGCAATGGAAACAGCATACGTTCTACGTGGGCGAAGGCGCAGAAAGGTCCTCGGGGACAGCTGCCTGACTGCTGCATGTCGTTGCACTTGGTGGATTTATAGATCTGGAGGGCAGAACAGAGGCAGGTCAAGCTTAGGCAGAGAGGGACAGGCAGGCCTTCAACATGGAAGGATTAGTTTAGTAACTTTTTTCTCCTCCTAATTCCACATCATTTCCTTAAGTCTCTCTGTATTCACTTCTTATTCAAACTCCTGAAGCAGATAGGGCCACCCCCATGCCAAGGACACCCTCCCTTCTGGAGTCACAGATTCAACCAGTCCTTCTTTGGCCCTCACAAGGGATCTTTTCGATGCTGTTTCTCCACTCAGGGTCTTGTCCAGGGCTATGACCTCTAAATGCCCCTTTGGGCATTAAGAAAGTCAAGATCACAGGCAGCACCCACCCACCAGGGGGCACCCTGGGTTGGGATCTATGTCTAACTTTCCATCCTGCTATCTGTAACCCACATAAGGTGACCTCTATCCATATGTCTATCTCATGATGTCCTAGCCTCCATGGTCCCTTAGGCCAGGACAGCATGTGTCTCTTTATACCCTATACCAGATCTTAGAACACTGACGTGGCCCAAGGCTACAGCATGGGGCCAGTGGGCTGGGAAAATACAATAGAGAGGTTGCAGGTACCATCAACTCTGATCTGAAACACAAAAAAAGGGCTCTCTTATTTTTTAAATCCTGAGGTCACTGGATTGTAAGCACCATGAGTAGTACAAAGCCCAGAATGGCCAGGTCACTATGTCCAGTCCATATCTTCCCTGTCAGGAGGCCAGGGAGATACAAAATTAGGAGCAGGGGGCTGCTCAGTGACTATGGGCTCAGAACCAGGCAAGTGACCAAATTAGGGTACAGGGCTCCTTTAGGCACTGCCTGGGTGGGGGCCTCTTCCAGAACGGTGTCAGTGTCAGTTCTGCCCACATCTGCCCAGGCCTTCCTTTCCTTCTTCCTTGCTTCCCAAAAAGGGCATGTTAAGCCACCCACAGAACTCATAGGGCCCCAGCCCCTGCTCCAACACCCACCTCTGGGTGGAACTGCTGCTCCGTGCGGGTGTGACAGTACTGGCAGGCATCTCCGTTCTCACACTTGCCAGGGTCTCCCCACTCATCCCCATGTTTTACGTTGGGACACGGAGATGACCTGGTCCAATTACATGATGGGGTCAGAGGGATATAGGAGAGGGAGAGAGTAGGAACTGGGGAATGCCAACTAGGTGCCTGTACAGGGCCCTCTTTGGTCTCCCTGCTTCACAGGGCCAGGCTCACAAAGAGAAAAGATGAGCTGCAGAGCGAGAGCCTTACTGGGGCCAGAAGCTAGACTCTGCTTCTGTGGAACAGCGTGGCTGTATCAGCAAGGACACATTTTGTCCCCTTCCACCAGGTCCTCACACCAAGCACTTTGCAGCCCCACGACAGCCAAACCATACTTCCCATACAATGGCTTGCCCCAGCAGTCACCCCTGAGGATCAGAACTGGAGGGGCCTTAGAAATCATCTGACCCAAGATCCTTATTTCATGCCAGGGGAGAATCCCAGAGGACTCCCCGTCATGCAGCTATCCTGACCATCCCCTCCCTTTGTACCTGGGCCCTACAACCCTATAATCCCCAGGGCTGGCTTCCCTGCCCCCCTGCGAGCACACTAGAAGCAGCCCCCACCATGATGATTCCTTGCCACCCCTCCCTCCCATGACTGGCCTGCCTGGGCCAAAGGACCTGTATTTGTGTTTCCGGGGGCTCCGCCGCCGGTCCTTGCTGTTGTGGTAGTAGGGACAGGCATAGCCCTGGCGGCACAACCTCGGGGGCTTCTTGCATGGCTCCGTCTTATAGTTCCCCAGCACATAAGCGGTCTCTACACAGAGGGGTCAGAGGCAAGGGTCAGGAAGGTGGGGCAGAAGAAGCCACTTAGGAAGGAGTCCAGGAGCTCAGGCCACCTCCTCACGTGCCAACACCAAGACTGAGACCCAAGATAATCAAAACACTGTCCCTCACTGGGCTCACAGGGTAACACAGGGCAACTCAGGAGGGTCAAGCACAGGTGTATATAAACATACCTAAGTACGCTTGTGGGAAAGCCCCCTGAGGAAGTTGGGGAGCACCTGGACTGATCAGAGCAGATGTGTCTGGGGAAACTCGCCAGAAGTGCCCCCAGACGAAAGGGCTGTGGTTGGAAGAAAGCTGGGATGAAGAAGTGGTGGCTCTGGCTAGAGAATGCAGTAGGTGGTGTTGAGCCAAATCCTTAGGGTAGCTATGGGCAGGAGTGGAGAAAGGACACAGCTAGCAGGAGGAAGCATAGCCATTTGTGGGGCCACCTTTACCTTGCCACCGTGGCTCCTCACTGAGGATTTTTTCTATCATGGCGTGGCTCGCAGCCCCAGCCGTCTGGCCCTCTATGCTGCCCTCTACTGTGGTCTGGCCGTTCTGCAAGGCCTCCATCGCCTGGAGCTCTCTGAGAGGATAGACAGAAAGTGGGGCCAGGGCATGAGGTGAGAAGCAGAGTACCAGCCCCTGCACCCCATCTATGGCAGTCACTGTGTCAGCAGCCAGGCCCCCACCTGGCCCACAGCCATCAGCCCACCTGATGTCGTAGACAGGGGAACGGAGGTCATGGGGCCCGTGGGCAAAAGCGCAGTGCAGGCCGTTTTTGGTGCAGTTGCCTTTTGAGTCTGTCTCATGGATACAGATTCCAGTTTTGTAGTAGCGCAGGTGGTACCTGCGCTCAGTGTCCCCTGTGGTCCTGTGCAGGAATGGGCACCTGAAACATTGGGGTGAGGGAGGGGTCACTCACCTTGCTCCTGTAGCCTGGGCAATCAGCCCCTGCCCTGCCCTCCCCATTGAAGGCTTTCTCCAGGACTGGGACAGTGCGTGGATAGTGCGCTAAGGCCAGCAGCGAAGGGCCCTGCTGTGGGAACAAAATCACCCTCCCACCATCTGTCGGATGCTGTGGCTGGATGGGGGCCCAACAGGGGCCAGGATTCCTACTTCAGCCTGCTCAGCAAGGCCTCTCAAAGGCTACCTGGCCAGGGCCCTGGGCTGACTTGAAGCTCCAGAGGCGGCACACTTCTGAGAGAGCAAGTGCTGCCTGGATCCGCAGAGGTCCACAGAGCAAGGGCCTGCTCAAAGCATGGGTACCCCCTCATGCCGCAGGGCTTTATTTATCAGGCTGGGGCGGTGGGGATGACAAGTCTTGGACGTCTGGGAGAAGTGCACATGCAGGGATGGCTCAGTGAGCTATACCCACAGGCCTCTAGCAGGGTTTCCCATTACCACCTCTGCACAGTTCAAACAAGCAGGGTCAACAAATGCTCCTCCCAATGATGTCCCCAGGTTTGCCTTTTCTTTTCTATTTAGAAGAAAATCCTGTGTAGAGTTTCCCAAAAGTGGGTAAAGAAGCCCCCCGCCCCAACTCTCGAGGATGGTGGGGTCTGAGCCCAAGTCCAGGCCACAGGAAAGCAGGCCAGGCTGTAGCAGTCGCCCCTGAAAGTAGCTTTTAGCTAGCTTGTTAGAATCTACCCAGCCTATTCTGAGAGCATCTGACCCAGAAGATAGGAGGCTCCTCTGAGGGTAGACTGAGGGGCAGGGCACTCACTCGTCGCCCTCCGGGCAGAGGCCTGTGGCCTCGTCGTACTTGGTGCAGTAGACGTCAGGGCTGTAGTTGAAGGTGCCGTCCCGACGGCGGATGGACCGGCGACGTCGCTGGTTCACGAAGTGCCAGTGGAAGCAGGTGTAGGGCCGGTGCTGAGTGCATTTGTGTTGTACAAAGAGGGGGCACTGCTCCGTGCGGAATTCCTTCAGGTACCTGCAGGGAGAGCCCCCACGTAGGGTGGGCCAGGAGCAGAGACTTAAGCCCCTTGCTTCTCAACAAGAAGTTAGCCACCAAGTCTTCTGAGGGCCCTACTCTGGGGTGCCAGTTCCATTAGGACAGAAGAGGCCCAGAGCTAAGGATAGACCTTAGCGTCCAGACCCTTCCTAGTACCCAGATCCCAAGCCAGCCTGAAGAGCAGGAACCACAGACCACAGCAGTCAGCTGTCTGCTGTGGCAGCCGGTGGAGGGCTTAACCAGTGGCTTAGTTCTCTGAGCCCGTGTGGTTTCCCACACCAAACCACTGATTGCAGACAAAGGGCTGCAAACAAGAGCATGAGGAGCCTCTCCCAAGCTCCCTGTAGGGTCCTCTGCTGCCCAGGTTTGCCTGCCAATCCCTAGGGGTCTCACCTGTCCCAGAAGCAGGGTTGGGGCTCCAGGCTGAGGGCTAGGGAGGCTACTGCTTTGGAACTGAAAGCCCAAGTCACAAGGTGTTCCTCTACTCAATCAGAATATCGTTGTCTGCTTACCTCCTCTCAGAAACACTTCCTAGCACTACACAGGTTAGTGCCTTTCTTAGAAAGGAGCTCCTTTTACAGAAGCATCTGAAGAGACTCTCCTTCCCAGCCTTGCCTGCCCCCAGCAGTCTCTGCGTACCTGCAACTGCATACCTGCAAAAGCTGGGGCTGTTTATGTCCTGGCTAACCTGGGGATTTGGGGGCACTGTGCTTTTGGCCTCCTCCCAACCTTCGTCCCTCTCCTCTGCATTTAATATCCAAGACACCCCAACACAGCACTCTCCCATGCACCACCCAGTGGAGGGCCCAAGACCCACTTACCCCCTTACAGAACACACCATCTGTGTTTTTGCTCACTCTATGTATCCAGGTGGAGGGTATCCTAGACTTGGGAGCCCCTGCACAGTGGGGACAGGCAGGCAGCATTCTTTACTCATTCCCTTAAGCCCTAACAATGCAGGGAAAAATGGCTTGACAGAGGATATTTGATACCAGGAATGAGGATGGTTCTAGAAGTCACAGAAGATTGTGTACAGAAGGGGACAGGGAGGGAACTACCACCTGACCTGAAGTAACTGTCCCGGCTTGGAGCAGCACCTGAAGCTAGAAGGCATGGGACAAAGGTGAGAAGATCCGGCTTATGCCAGGATACTTGAGGCCTTATTAGTCTGAGCATATGGAAGGTATAGGGATAGGTAGATTGAGGGCTAAGACTTTCCAGACAGGTTTTCTTTAACGCTAATAAAAAAGTGCTGAAGAAGCCTCTCCACCTTGAAGTGTAGAGAGGTATCCAGGTGTACTTAATAGGCCAGAGGAAGCTGGAGCTGGGTGCTCCCTGAGGAACACAAGTAAGGGTTTAAGGGGCAATAAACTTCCGAACAGAATCTGCTGTTCATTCAGCACATATTTGAGCATCTTCTAGGTGAAGGCGTGGTGTAGTAGGCACTGAGGACCCTAATGAAGCAGGTCCTTGCCCTTGGAAGTCCATATTTTCATGGGAGAAACATAGAAATAATAGGCATAATCAACCAAGTGTGGAAAAGGTTACAAGGGAGGTTTGCTGAGAGTTCCTTGGGAACCCAGAGCAGGGGGCCCAGGCTGGGACAGAGGAAGGGAAACGGGGAGGTGCTGGTGAGTGAAGAATGTGGGAAGGATGTTTTTAGGCAAAGGACTAAGTATGAGCTTTGAAAGAGTGTGTCTGCGTCCAAGAGCTCCAAGTACCTTTGCGGGATATGAGTGGGGCGGAAAGGAATTAGAAAGGGGAAATGAGGATAAGGTGAGGTGCAGGAGGAGCCAAATTTCAGGGACTGAGTCCCAGGTACATTCTGAGACACTGGAGAGAAACCTGGAAGTCTGCCGAGGGCCTGATGTTCTCCTGTCCCTTTTGGCACCAGAATAGCAAGTCTTTCTTCCTGTCTGGTTAGACAGAAAGCTGTACCTCATGTTGCACACATGTCCCAAACCCTGGCACTGAGTTGGGACACCTATCCTCCCAACTACTAGGCTGATCCCTCCTGGGCAGTGCATACTCTATCCATACTCCATACTCACTAGGAGATTAACTAGGGAAGTAAGAGGTAGAATATGGGAGAGGAAGAAGCAGAATCCAGGGCCAGGAGCTGAGAAAGAGTGGTTAGGATTGTCAGATTAAACATGGGACAGACACCTAGTTAAATTGGAATTTCGGATAAACCAATATTTCATGGGGCATAACGATAATAAAAATGTATCCAATTATTTGAAATCCCAATCTAACTGGCACCATTTTTGTTTGCTAAATCTGCCAACCCTGAGTGGTACCTGTCTGCTTGGTATCAGTGCCTCAGTGAAAAACCAGGAGGCAGCCAGAGGAAGAAGAGCTCTAAGACACGGTCACCCTGACTTTGGGCATAGTCTATCCTCTTGGCCTGCTGGCTTGGGGCAGCCATGTCCCCAGTGCCACACGCAAATACCAGGGCTCCAGAAGGGCTCTGGCTGGCAGGAATGCCACAAAAGACAGACACAAGGCAACAAATTATCTCATTTTAAGTTGTAGGCCAGGGACTTGGTATCTTTTAATAAACCAGTCTCTTTGCTTCCAGCCTTTCCCCTGTCCAACTTATCCTAACAGCACTCAATTATTCTTCCTTAAGCCCAAATTTAATTCTCACTTTCTTAAAAGTCTTTAGCTTCCCCCAGTAGCTCCAGATAAACAATTCTTCAGCCTGGCATGAAGCCAGGCCCTATACATCTGGCCCAATAGATTTCTTCCAGCTTTATTTCCCTTGATTACTTTCCATTCCAGCTACTAAAACCGGAGTCCTTGGTGTCTTGCAAATAGATCTTTAACTTCCATCTCTTTATGTCCCCTTCCTTACCTGTAGAAATCTTTCAAGGCGGAATTCAATGGTAATAAATCTAATGCCATCACCTCCATGTTGCCTTCCTTGACTTCCACCTACCCTCCCCGTTCTGGCCTTGTCCCCAGCTAAAAGTTGTAATCTAAGTTTTGCCAGCACATTCTCTAGATATTTTTATAGCCTTTACTACCCTGCAATGCATGTTAATAATCTGTACATTTTCCTCTACTTTCTCTACTAGATTATATAATCCTTGACAGCAAGCAAAAATCAAGTACAGTTTGCTGAATGAATATAAGAAATGAAGTCACAGAAAAGGCAAAACCCACAAAGCAATACCAACAGCTTGATGATGCCACCAGCAGGCAGAGCATTGAGAGGTGAAAGCCTAATCCCTATTCCCTTGTGAAAAGTACTACACTATTGGAAACCTGTAACTTAGGAGATAGGGCAGAGTGTCCTGCAGAAAAGCCTCATAAGAGAAGGGGCTGAGTGACCAAATTTACACAGAGAGCCCACTTTCAACTACAATCAGAGGAGAGAAATTTCTAACCTTTTGCTAAAGTCATGAATGGAACTGTACCATCTGTTCCCTGGAACCAAAATGTTTGTTCAGAATGTTCCATTCTCCCTCTCCAATTTTGACCCTATGCTAAAAGGCAATGCAGTGCCCAGGAGGCAAGGAGAAAACCACTTAGAAATCACTTTTCTTTTTTCATGAATTGAAATAAAACATTTTCAGTGGAAATACACAACTGTCACTGTTAAGCTCCAATCCATCTCTTCATCTTTTTTTTTTTTTTTTAAGATTTTATTTATTTATTCATGACAGATGCACAGAGAAAGAGAGGCAGAGACACAGGCAGAGGGAGAAGCAGGCCCCATGCAGGGAGCCTGATGTGGGACTCGATCCCGGGACTCCAGGATCGTGCTCTGGGCCAAAGGCAGGCGCTAAACCGCTGAGCCACCCAGGGATCCCCTCTCTTCATCTTAAGGCTTTGAAAGTACAAGATCTATGAAATTAAATAGGTTGAAACTCACTCTTTAATTCAACCAAACTCTCAGGAAACCCAAGAAGTCTTGGGATCTAACCAAGGAGGGAAGACACACCAATTGCTCACTCCCCCCTCAAAGCTCTGGGAGGGCACAAGGGCCACACAGCTAAGTTCTTCACACTCTCACCTCCTCCCAGGAATACCTGCACTCAAGGGTAAAACCCAGTAACATACAAGTTTCAAACTGTGAGGCCTCAGTGAGCTACTATGGCCAGAATGAGTCCAGAAACCACACAAGCCCTAGATAAAAGCTCTGTCAAAGAAAGCCACGCCTTCAACCTATAAAAGGATGACAAAACCTAGAGGGACACACAACTGCTCAGAGCTTCACCTTTAACTAAGCAGTGCCTCCATGTCTGGCCCACTGCTAAGCTTAAATCAAAGCTACCTTTCACTCCTTTTCAGGACATCACATTAATTATCCTAGCAATGGTTTATTTATAAATGTAAAAGATTATTATAAAAGTCACAATCCCACTTGTAAAAATTTTGGAAAATGGAGAAAAGGGCAAAATTACTCTTAATCCCATCACTAATAATGTTAGCCTTCTGGTAAATTTTCTCGGTATTTTTACACAGATATAATGTATCATGTTGCTAAGCCACTTACACAACTGTTAATACTTTTCTCTAAAAACTTAGAATCAAATATATGCAACCATTTTTTAAAAAATCAAATGATACTTTCAACATTTACTGGATTATTTTTATTTTCCAATTTTTTTAAGGAATTTATTCGAGAAAGAGAGAGCACAGTGGGGAACAGCAAAGGGAGAAGCAGGCTGTGGGGCTTGATCCCAGGACCCCAGGCTTGTGACTTGAGCCGAAGGCAGACACTTAACCACCCAGATGCCCAAATATTTTCTAAAATCCTAAGTAACAGCAAAAAGCAAGCTACTGGAAATCTAAATTAAATTAGCTGCCCCACTAATTGTGAGAGTATATAAGAGATTAACAATAAATTCAGTAATTTACATCACCCCAAAGGAGGTGTTAAATCACGTGCTAAACTGCTACCAGTTCAATTTCCAGCTAAACTTTAAATCCTATTCCAAGTTGTCTCACTTAATAGACCTATCAGTTTGGGTGTTTCACTCTCTTCCAGGGAGAAGTGTGAGGAGAATTTAAACAAAACTCAATAAACAGAAAAGTATCAGAGGTGACAGAAGAACTATGTAAGTTTAGAGGCAATGGGGAAAAGAGAGCTGGTGTTCTAATCCACATCTAGACCCCCACTGCCTCTACTCTGACTCTACCTGCCCTGTTGTCACTAACCTGCTCCCTCCCACAACAACCAGACTTCCTGTAAAGGACCAGTCAATAAGTATTTTAGACTTTCAGGGCCAAGAGGCCAAATTGAGAATATGTACTTATATAACAAGAGAGAAAACAAACTTCCACATTTTTCAATTGATGAAATTCAAAATCTGGTAATTAGCTACATTTTTTGTAGAGGTTCTACTAATAGATTAGATCAGATTTAGGGGGTGGGATCACATTTGCAAAGGTCCCTTTCATCAAATTGGTTACAAATGTTCACCTGTTAATATGCAGATTCTGTAATAAGATTTTACATATTTCATCTCTGAAAACATCTTTTCACATAGATAGGTACTGCGCCAAATACTGTTATCATTCCACAAGCATGATTTTAATTGAACACATTCTTCTCTTAGAAGACATTTATACAATTCTATTAGAGTCTTGGTAGTTGCCTTTTAATCACTTCCAATCAAAGGTTTGGTGTAAACTCCTTAGTTCCACAAATGGATTTTGAAATAAGGAAATTTCTTTTCCATTCACATCAAACAGCAGTATCACTGCTAGAACCATAGTTTGTATTTAGAGATCATATCCACAGTAACTTTGTGTAGGAATGGAGATTTTGTCTTTAACTTTTGACAGTACAAAACGAAGTACATAAGATAGCTTGACATGACTTATGATTCAAACATCAGTTGTCAAAATGACTTTACTACAATTTAAGGTTTGCAAAGAAGCTGTTTGCCTTGTAATTTTAGGCTAAAGTCATTAAGAAACTTTATCAAGCCTGCAGCAAAGGCCAATTTCCAAAGCTATTCAGCATTCAGTAATAGTGGTTGAGAATGACGATTCTTCTCGTTCAGAAAAATTTCAACATCAGTCCTAAACTCAGAAAATTACAAGAAAACTTTATCACTGGTAAGTTGTCAAATTATTATGTACTAGGGCATGCTAGAATATTCAGCTTCTCTAACAAAAATTCTTGGAATTATCATCGTGAAGTCCACAAGAGGGAGTGAAGTTCAGTGCTGATTCTAACAGTTCAGTAACATGATAGATTCAAATATTTTTCTGCAAAGTACCTGCTGAGGAAGGATATAATGAATAACCACAGGCTTTAAACACCTTACATTTTCACAAGCTTTATAAATTTGTCCAGTTAAATTTTTTCTGCTCCATGTATATTCTTACCACCATCACCTGTAACAGATATTAGCAGATCACACTTCAGGTTGTACTGATCTTTTCTTTTTTTTTTTTTTTTTGTACTGATCTTTTCTTAAACGTTTTTGAAAACATTCTCAGCTGTCATTATTTTAAGTAGACTATTCGTTAATGCTAATTCTTCAGTCACTTCAAACGAGGGATTGATTCTGTGAAGAAACCAACAGTAACAGTGGCATCTGTTGACTCATCAAGAGCCAAGGAAAACCACATGAATTCATCTGCCTAGTGTTTTGACTACTGCTATTCGTCCCAAGGACTTCTACATTTTGAGAAGTTGTTCTTGCCAAAAGGCTAACACTTTTAAACACGTTTGTTTGCTCTCGACACATTTCTTCAGCATTGTATCAGTAAAAAGCTTTCCTTGTTCAGCTAATTGATGAGCCACTTGGGAAACCTACTCCAGTAGTAGCCTCGTTTTCCTTTTTGTGAAGAAATTCTGCTGTGTGTGATGAAACAGTCCCTTTAAGACTTCCCTTCCTATGTGTTGGGACTATCGTGGCAACTAGTCTGGTAATGTCGATGGGTCCTCTCAGCACAGCTCTTACTAAGGATAGCTTTGCCAACTAATTTGATAACAAAAGAATGCACACTCTACTGTGCCCTAAAAACATGACATTCTAAGTCCATTTTTCTCTTCCTCACTTGTTCTGACATGATCAGTAGGCACTGATAATAAAGAATAAATAAAACATGATGTGCTGACACACACAGCACTGGAAACACCATCAAGTTGTACGGTGTCCTTGCCATTTGTAGTACATTGAACAGCAATGCCAAGTGAGGAGAATGCCACATATGGTCTCTGTCACAACGACAGAATCCTACAGTTACAGTGCAAAAACAGCTACAGAAAATATGTAAACCAACGGGGAAAGGGGTCCATTAAAGTTTTATTTATAGATGCTGAAATGTGAATTTCATATAATTTTCATGTGTCATCAAATATTACTGATTCTTTTTCAACTAATAAAAATGTAAAAGCAAAAAAAAAAGAAAGGTAAAAGCCATTCTTAGCTTACAGGCCATACAAAGGCAGGCAGGCTGCATTTTGCTCTGAAAAGCTGGTATTCCACAACATACCATAATCCTCCCCTCACATCTCTACACTTTTGATCATATTGCTCCTGGTGTCTAGATCACCCTTTGGCCTTTTTTTTTTTTTTTTTTTTTACCCTTTTGGCTTCTCTGCATGAGGATTCCCCAACCCAGCCCACTGGTGTTAATCACCCTCCTTCCATGTTTCCACTACAAGGTATAAATACAGCCCAGAGAGTCCCGACTGCAGTTGATTTCACCTGCTTTGTATGTAGCCATCTCTACACATTTCTGTACCTCTGCAAGAACAGGCTCACAGCAGGTATTCAAAATAGGTCTGTACAAGAAAAAGCAAAGGCATAAAGCGTCACAAGTGGTACAAATCCGGTCCATAGCAGCTATATACTAATCCAGCAAAACAGCTTTGCGCAGTGGCAGTATCGTAGCCAATGAGGTTTATCCGAGGTGAGATTATTGCTAATTGAAAACTAATCCAGCGAAACAGAGAAACAATTCCAATCTCTGATTTACATGCTTCTCCTGGCAATTAATAATCCAGTAACTTCTCTAGCTATCTTCCCCATAATGTCTGCCCAGCCTTGTTCCTCACCCTGAACACTAATTTTGAGATCAGACTCACACACAGACTAGAAAAACAACCAGGCTTGCTCTATCATTCCTGGGAATGTATACAGATTGCTAGAAATGTATTAAATTCCTTTTTCTGTTTCTTCCAAAAACTAAGGTGTATTATGATGACTATTTGGCAAAAACTGAGTACAAACTAAGGATTTATCAAGAAAAATCTTGGATGCATGTCACCAGACTATAAATGGGGAGGGGGAAAAAACTGTAAGAGAAAATACATCCAATATGTTTGATTTTATTATTTTTTTAATCTGATTGATTTTAGAGGTTATCTAGACTTCTCTTTATTAAATTGTGATTACTTTTAGAGTTAAAAAATTTTTATTGGGAAAGAAATCCACAATATTAATGACAATTTGACAGGGAATCTATACTGATGCAAAATTAAAGATGTTAATAAGCCAAAAGAGTTCCTTTAAAGTTAAGTGAACTGTGGTAAATATTTTTTTAAAGTTCATAACTATTAGAATGTCATCCAGTTTATGATTTGTAAAACCTCATTTGGACACATATGCAGAATGGTTAGAGTAAACAGGCAAATAAGCAATACAGTGACGGCCTCTGGAAAAACAAGAGAAGAGATGGTGCTGAAACACCAGATTTGTTAAAGATGTGATGAATCCCAATACACAAAGTGAACAGCAACATGTGAGCCCAACAAAAGGGGACAATAGGCAAGAGACTGAGCCAACTGAAGAAACTCAGATACCCTCTCACCCCCCAACACAGAGATCATGACCCTGGAAGGCCGCAAGGAAGCACCTGCTTCTAGGGAGTCTGCTGCTTCTCCTGGCCAGTCAAATTACTGTTCACAAGCTGCACAAGGAAAATGTGATATGTCTCCATCTCTAATAAGTCACAAATATTCATCTTTATTACAGCTAGTCTCATAAAAACTGAATTTCATCTTTTTCAAGCAATGTATAAGCTTTACCATGGAAACAGAATACAAAATTAAAATTAAAAAAAAAAAAAAAAAAAAAGTCTTGTTCTTCCATTTTTTTTTTTTTTTTTTTTTAAAGTAAGCTCTAGGGCAGCCCTGGTGGCACAGTGGTTTAGCACCGCCTGCAGCCCAGGGCATGATCCTGGAGACCCTGGATCGAGTCCCACGTCAGGCTCTCTGCATGGAGCCTGCTTCTCCCTCTGCCTGTGTCTCTGCCTCTCTCTCTCTCTCTCTCTCTCTCTCTCTGTCTCTATGAATAAATAAATAAAATCTTAAAAAAAAAATAAAATAAGCTCTATTCCTAATGTGGGGCTTGATCTCAGGACTCCAAGATCAAGAGTCATGCTGGGACACCTGAGTGGCTCAGCAGTTGAGTGCCTGACTTCAGCTCAGGACATGATCCCAGAGTCCCTGCGCGGGGCCTGCTTTTCCTCCCTCTGCCTGTCCCTGCCTGTCTCTGTGTCTCTCATGAATAAATAAATAAAATCTTAAAAAAAATAAAATAAAGTAACCTACCCATACATGGGATGCCTGGGCAGCTCAGCAGTTGAGTGCCTGCCTTCAGCTGGCACTGATCCTGGAGTCCCAGGATCGAGTCCCACATCGGGCTCCCTGCATGGAGCCTGCTTCTCTCTCTGCCTCTCTCTATGTCTCTCACGAATAAATAAATAAATCTTAAAATATATATATACATATATTTAACCTACCCTTATATAACTCCTAGAAAAAAACTGAGCCACAGAAATCATAGATTATGGCTTTTCAAAATCATTTTTAAGGGGATCCCTATGTAGCTCAGCAGTTTAGCGCCAGCCTTTTGCCCAGGGCATGATCCTGGAGTCCTGGGATCGAGTCCCACATCAGGCTCCCTGGGTGAAGCCTGCTTCTCCCTCTATCTGTGTCTCTGCCTCTCTCTCATGAATAAACTCTTAAAAAAAAAAAAATATATATATATATATATATACTTTAAATATATATATATACTTCTTACAATTTGCTGAAAATCTTCCCTAATTTTTGAAGAGCTAATACAAATTATTAGTTCTAGATTTTATATAAGGATATAAATACACATTCTATTTTGATACCAAACATAACCCAGAAACCATACAACTGTGTAACAGTAACCACATTAGTGAGAGTTACTAGAAAATGGCTTTTAAGATTTTATTTATTTGAGAAAAAGAGAGGAGGGAGAGGAGTAGAGGGGGAGGGAGAGAGAGACTCATGCAAACTAGAAAAAGCAGACTCAATGCTGGGCTTGATCTCATGATCCTGAGATCACAACCTGAGCTGAAACCAAGAGTCCGACACTCAACTGACTGAGCTACTAAGGCAATCTACTCCCTCTTAAAATTTTTATTTACAGAAAATGTCTTCTAAAAACAACAACAATAAATAAATAGATAGATAGGTAGATAAATAAATAAATAAATAAACAAAAAACAAGACCAAATAAAGCTAAAATTTGTTAGCAAATATTTGAACAATTCTGAAAAAGCACCATAGAGCTATAGAGATTTGGTTCTCAAATTTCAATTGATCCTGACTATGACATTCTCTCTGGCAAAAAAGCAAGCTCAGATAGTATTATTCATAGTATTATTCAGTATTCAGTACTATGCATTAAATAAAGTGTCTAATGCATTTGAGTGTGTCTGAACATTTTAGGCAGACTTTGATTCTATAACTGATTTTTAGCCAGAGCACATACAGTAGGATTTTACAGCCAGTATGAACCTCCTGGATTCAATAAAACTGTTCTAACACACAGAAATATACATAGGAACTCACAGTGTCTAAGTCCTACAAGCACTTATGAGAGCAAATGCTTTCAGGTCGAGGAGCCCTGATGGGTAAATGATTGGAGCCCACTCTTTACTGGGCAAGGTCTGACTCCATCCCAGCCAGGAGAATTAACAAGAGCCAATGATACAATATTGGCAGCTAGTCCTACATGTCCCCCTGCTTCCTTTTTTCCAGGATCACACCCTTGCCCTAAGAATTCTGGAACTAGTTAAACAGGAGAAAAAAATTCACGGAAGGTTCACTCACATCACAATTGTGGAGAATATATGTGACAAGCACTGAAAACCCTGGTTCATTCTTCCCTAAATTAGGTAACACCTTGACTTGATTCAGTTTTCCTATAAACAGCTGGCTTGAAAAAAAAAAAACAATTTGAGGAATGTTTTAGTATGTAAGTTTGAACTGATGTGTTACTTTGTACATGGTTTTCTGTAAAACAGAGTCTTTGGCCCCATAAAAGCAGATCTGTTCCGTTTAGAACACAAATCCATCACGTAAGATACAGGTAGTTTGACAGAGACTACTAGAAGAATGGCAACTGAAGTAAAATTTGAATGGATACGGAGGAGAGGAATATGCTCTCTGCAGACAACACTGACCCACATGTGCCTTGGAACTGAAGAATCTGCTTTAGGACAGACGTACCTAAGGAAGGCATCTGGTTAAAGCTGTTGAAGGAGGGAAGCAATGAAACTGAAAGCAGTAAGTGGGCCTTATTCAGATATTGGTAAGAGTGGTACTTACACTGTACTAAATACCATGCACTATTTTAAGCACTTTACAGATACTAACTCATTTAGACCTCATAACAACTCCACAGGGCAGGTACCATGGGTATCCTGAGGAAACTGACATACAAAGAGTAAAGTCACTTGCCTAAGGTCCCACAGCTAGTAAGTGGCAGAGCTGGGCTTCAAACTCAATCAGTCTGGCCCTGGAGTCAGTACTCTTAAACATCATGCTGACTGTTAACTATGCTTTTCTTAATTGAGCTAAAAAGAAAAACAAGAGGAATAGCAAATAAGCATAAGTGACTCTCTAAAAGCTGTTCAAGATATGTCAGGGAGTTTTTAACAGGCCATAATTAACCACAAAATGAGTTACTAAAAACAAAAAACAGAAATGTTAACTTTAACATGCTTTACTGAAAATTTAATATTCATTATGAAATACTCTTAGTTCAATTATAAAATTTAAGTTTTGGAGTTTTTTAAAATAAAAAATACAAGTATGGGCTTCTAATTTATGTTATGTATGGATAGATTGATTTACACAAATCCTAATGTGGTGGGCTACCAAATACTTGGCACCTCTAAGCAGTAAATGTCAAAAATATAATGTTCTTACCAGAATTAACAAAAACTTACATATAAAAACTATATTTAAACTGTTAAGTCTCAAAACACCAGGCCAAAGGTTTTTCCCAACCTCTTCTTTCCTAAACATAACTACCTCTCCTCAATGGGGGTAGTTTTGTGACAAGGCTAAAATTTCACAGGAAAGTGGGTACATGGGCCGTTCCCCTCCTCATAAGAAGTCAATTTGTCAAGACTTACTGTGGCCACATGTGTTTCAAATACTAGTAGGAAACAAATGAGTCGACTTAACACAAAAAGCAAACTGTTATATAAGGGATGAAACATTTCAATAAGCTCAGATATGACATAATGACACTATCACAGGCCTGAATATCTTCTTTATCTCCTAAATAAGTTGAGCCCCCAACAGGAAAAAGGTCACCTCACAGAGAACGCTATGAGATTTTTAAGTCGCTAGACTCCTTTCCATCTTCTCTTCCTCATCAGCTCTTGATACTGCTGTCAAATTCTACACACTGGCAAAGAAAAAAGGGGTGAAAGTTGAGGGATTGTATAGAGAAATAAATTTGTGATTACTTGTACTAAAATATTATAGCCATTGATATAATTTAAAATGCCTAAAACACATGGCCTGTCCTTAAAGAAATGCCAATGTGAACATTAAAACCACCATAAAATAACTGAGAATGGGATTCATTACATTTCAGCAGAACAGCAACCCTCTATCCCCCACCCACCCTAGGAAGCTCAATTCAATTTTACAAAGGCACTGGGAAAAAAATGTGCTTGTTCCTTATAATGGCTGTCAATTCAGAGACTATTTGAAGTACAACTACCAACAACTAGGGAATCTCAAACTTGCTGAGTATTCAGTTCTTATCTCAAAAGCATCTCCACAGACCTAGAACATGGGGGAATTCACCTAGAATGGATACACAGGGACCAAGCCATTGAGAAGGCTAGAAAAGCGGCACCAATGAGCTTTTCACAAACTGTAGGCTTTGCCATAACCAAATGATGCTGCCAATCCCTGAAAGGCCACATGAGTCTGATAGACTGTTATACACTGATTTTTTTAATGCTTTTAAAAAAATAATCAAGATGTAATTTACACAACATAAAAATTTCACCATTTTAAAGTGTACGTCTCAGTGGTTCTTAGTATATTCACCATGTTGTAGAATTATCACCACTATCTAATTCCAGAACATTTCCATCACCCCAAAAAGAAACCCCATACCTATTATCATATGCACTGATTTTACCCATACTTTCTCCGCAGATATCTCTGTGGCCCATGCAGGTATTTTAAGATGGCTGGCTGGGGTGAATCTACACAGTATCTATATGGTAAGAAAACAAGCAAGCTACATTGTCCAGAAGGATACTGAATCCAAATTCTTGACATTTTAGCAATTACACTAATGTAATTTTTTTATATTGGCTAAGAATGGCAGAGAAACTTACATTCAATATCCATCTTCACTTAACACATTAGTGTGCCCCAAATTCATCCAAGATGTTAAAAGAAGGGAAGACAATCTACTAGGATTAGCCATAACTTTCCATAGTTGCAATTTCAAAATATAGAAGATGCAAATGTGGGAAAACCTCCTTTAGTATCAAGCATAGCTGGATTAAAAAAAAAACAACAACAACAACAAAATGAAAAACTTAATCATTAAGTAAATATTGCCCCATTTGGGAAAACAATCCCTACACCAGTCCAGTATTTAAAGTAATGTAACTTTTATCATTCTTGTGACCTAGACCCTCTCCTAACAAGAAAAATAACCTTTAAGCAAAGGTCTGGCAGGAAAGCCTGCAGATGTGTAGTGCTCAGGCTGCTGCAGGGCTCTCATTACCTAAGTGAGCTCATGGCTTCTAAGACACACAGGAAGGAGACCTCACCTTCAGGCATCAGGGTGTTGAAAGCGGGAGGAAGTAGGTCCACGAGGGTGTCTTGCTTTTGTGCACTTATCTGGGGTGCTATTTCCAGAGAAGGAGCTCCTTTATAGAGTGTGCCCAAGATGGATTTCTCTAAGTTGCTCTCAGAGTTGTCCAGCTGCCCTCACCAATAAGTCAGTCTTTGTAGGTTGATAGAAACCACCAGTCAAAGCAGATGCAAATGGATTGTGGGGAAGCCTTCTTTAGTATCTAACATAGCTGGATTAAAACAAAAAAACTTAACCATTAAGCAAATCTTCACTTTAATCATTACTTTCATAGCAAATATCAACTAGGTGCTATGCTTGACTCTACCTTTAGCATGGGCACTTAATTATTAATGGGGATTTTGTGGGCTTGACTGAAGACCACGAGCTCTTAATTTTTGTGCTGTAAGAAATTAGTTCTACTTGATAAACAAGTAAACAAGATCTAGAAATATTTATTGGTAATTTAACTCATGCTTGTTGAGGTTGCTTAGCAACACTTCCAGTGACTTCTGTTGTGCAACAAGTTGTACTCTGGTAACGTATTTACAATTTTATTGCAATTTGCAATAATGACTTAAATACAGTTTCATTTCCTGAATTTTCCAAAACACAGTCAGATGCAATCAAGTAAAGTTCATGACATTTATACAATGTACAAATTAACAAACTTGCCTCCAAATAGTTGCCTATGGAAGAATTGCTACAATATCCCTGTTTAGAGAAGCCCAGGGAACAGACCTAAATTTTAAAAAATGACACTTGGCTAGATGACGCTATAAAACATTTATTCTCTGTCTACCCATAAGAAATCACCCAGTGGCCAGAAAACTCCAAAAAACCTTCACTAAACTGGAATTCATTTTCCTTTACCTCAAGAGCATTAAGAAGTCTGAGAATCAACTGCAGGCGAAGGAATCCAAAAATGATCTGACGTCTTTAAGGCTTACATCCTCTTATAGGATCAAAATAATGAGGCAGAAACTAGATTTTTTTGGTGACCTTTCAACCATATATTTTTAACAAAATAATTGTTATATAGTAAAAAGTCCAATCGGCTAAATTCGTACATACATTTTTGAATGTGATTACTCCAAAATTTCCTGTTAAGTCTGTTTTTCTAAAACTCTTCTAATACGATATATAAGATGGACTTATAAGTGGATGGACTTACAAGTGGATTAATTTCCATCTTTGTCAAATAAAAGGACAAATTACCTAGCAAGATGTCAGGTGGTTCTTGTACTGAAGGAGGACTGATACATGCATATTATCATTTTACTACATGCTAATCAAATACTTGGAGCTGAACAACAGAGGAAATTTGAATATAGCCATTTCCTAAACAGTTGGGATTCCTCAGGTCTAGCACAAGTGTCTACTACACCAATTTGCTGAAAGGATTATTTCAAAGTTTTTCTTAAAGCAAGATTATTCATGAGTTTAGAAAAAAAATTATCCTTCAAGCTATGTTATGAATAATCCTCTTGGTTTAAGAAAAAAAAAGAGCTCAAACTCTAGGACTTTATTTGTGGGGCAAGAAGGCAAGCTTATGGAAAGGCAATTATTTGTTTTTGGTGGATTGTCTGCCATTATGATGAGTGCCACCCAATTTTAAAAATTCCTGTTTAAGTAATCTCTACAGCATACGTGGGGCTCAAACTCATAACCTCAAGATCAAGAGTCAGATGTTCTTCTGACTGAGCCAGCCAGGTGCCCCGAGTGGCACTCAATTTTAACAGATTTTTGGATTATGGCAAAGATTACTGCATATCTCATAATCTCAAATAATATCAGGCCCCAAAAATACACAAAGTGTGATTTATGTACAAGTCTTAAAAGGTAAAAAAAATAATATTAACAGGTAAAAAAATACAGACATTAAAAAAAAGGGGGGTCTATATCTGTATTTCACAATGGGATCAATGCAAAATATAAAGCCATATTCAGACGGGTACAAATTCTGGAAATTCAGAAGGGAGAATTTTTAAAAATGCTAGCCAGCTCAAAATTTTAAAGTAAATATTAAAATCAAAATAAAAATATTCCTGTGGTCTAACCCCCAAGGGTAACAAATGGGTTCACCTTAAAAAAAAAAAAAAAAAAAAAGTGCCATTAAGTATACAGGTGCCATCATCTGTATCTTCAAACTCCCTGTTCCTAAGAGCAGGGATGACAAGGGAATAAAGTTTTCCAAAAACATCACAGCTTCTGAATGCCCATAAATCTACCAAGGAGATAACGGATGCCTATCTCTGATTTTTGGATAAAAACATAAACATATACGCAAATGAACACTTAACAGGAAATAAAAAGATGGGAACACCTACAACCTCCAATCACCCAATCAAGCTTGGGCATTCATTCCATCTACTTCTGTTGATTACTAAGCCACCTCCAGAGCCAAGACTGATTACTCTGCACTTACCCCACAAGCAATGGAAAGACAGATTTTGAACAAATGAGCATCAACAGCACAAAAACTCAGATGTTAACATTTACATGGATGTCGACTTGCTTCATCTGTCAGTTCGAGATGGCAAGAAAACCCTTCTCATACAGATTCCACAGTCTACTCGATGACAGCACGACATACAGAGGTTGCTGACACATGAGCCAAAGTGTTCTACGTATCTCACTGTGAAAAATATGATCTGAGCAACCAGAGATTATAAAGAAGTCCCAATTACGGGCAGTTGGCAGACTTTCCCATCAAAACCATACTGCTGCTTCACCACATCGTGCAACTGACGGGACTCCTCACAGTATCCTCCTGAGGTGAGATCATTTCACCACAACCGAGGGAAGGATGGCAGAAAGACCTTCAGTGAGAAAAGGACCCGCAAAGCAGTGGCCACAATAGAAGAGGAATAGTTAACACGAGTCAGGCTGTAGCCCAGGAAAAAAAGCTTCAACTTCCTTCAACCAATGGCAGGGGCTCTCACAAAGAAACCAATGCGCTTCCTAAAAGCCGTGTCCCCCAATCCCAGAACAGCTTCCCAACGGGGCTTACTTCGGTGAGTGACAACCGGGAGCTCCTCCTGTCTAGTTTTAGTTCCTTTCTACTCCACCAGAGGAGGCTTCCTGCTCTCGGCTCACCGGGCGGCAGCACCGGGTGGCAAGCCTCAGGTCCACCTGGGGTTCCTTCTAAACACGCACAGCACCTGGGAGCCCCAAGCGCACGGGAGGCGCTCCAAGAGCGTGGGGGGCGGGGGCGGGACGGGGACCCACACTGCTGAGGAGGAGGGCAAGCCTCTGCAGCCTGCCGCCCCCCCGCAGGGCCCCAGCGCTAGGTGGTCCCTTAACGCGCCTCCAGAGAACACGAGGCGGCGGCGCCGGGGACCCGCACTCCGACGCGCGCGGAGTCCCGGGGAGGGCGTTTCCGTCTACGGGACCCCCGCGGACCCCATCGCCCTCGGGGTCCCCGACTCAGGCCGGGTCCGCTGTCCCAGCAAGTTCCCAGCTAGAGGGGGCCTCCACCGACATACGGGGCTTCGGGGACACAAAAGGGCTCCCGGGCGCGGAGCGCGGGGCGCCTGACAGGACCTCGCGCCGCTCGTCACTCGCAGCGGCTCGAGGGCAGGCCCCCGAGGCACTCATCCCGGCTGTACGCCGGGGCCGCTTATCGCCCCGCCAGGGCCTGATACTGTGGTTTTCACGGTCTGAGGAACAGTTAGGCCTCACAGGCCTGGCCGGAGATGTGCGCTCTCCGCACGCTCGCGCTCCCACCTTCCCCACTCAGCGGCCGGGCCCGGCTTTCCCGCCCCACGGCCCGGCCAGGGGTTGGTGGCAGTTGGGAGGCAGTTGGGACCGGCCCCAGCAGGTTGGAACCGGTCTGGGCCGGGCCGGAGGAGGAAGGGGGGAGGGAGAGGCCGCCTCGCGCTCTCCCTGCGCGCGTGACTCACGCTGGCCGCTGACGTCAGGCGTGCGCGCGCGGCGGGGGGGGGCTCTACGTACGTGTAGTGCTGCGGTTTCTCGGGCTGTGCCTGCAGCACCTGAGCGGTAGCGGCCGGGGGCGCCGAGGAAGCTGCGGAGCCGCCGGGCCCGGGGCCCTTCGACATGGTCCTGTCTTCCTGCCTCTTCGCCGCTCCCCTTTTATTATTCAGTCTGCGCGGTCCGCGCCGAGGACCGAGTGCGCCTGCGCCGCGCCACGAGAACGTGAAGACCCCCCGCACGGCAGCAAGGGTTGCTGGGAGTTGTGGTCCTCGGTTCGGCTGGAATTTTACCGTCGGCAGAGGGTTGCTGCCAAAGGAATGGACCACAATACCCAGGGATCCTTGCAGTCGGTGTCCCGGATGCTGAGGTCCCGCCACGGCTTGTGGGGATTGCAGTCCCGCCGCGTTTCTTCTTCTTACCAGTGAGTTTCCAGTTTCGTAGGGGAGCTTTCCTTGAAACTGGAGCCTCTGGAGTGGAAGAGGCCCAGAACCAGAGAGGCCCTAAGGACTTATGTGAAACATTCCAAGTGTAATGTCACCACCAATAGTGCAGTCATTATCTCGCCACCAGACTTGGTAGACCTTGGGTTGAGTTCTGATGCGGGTCCCAGCAGTGCTTCAGAATCTGCATTGTCGGTTCTTAGCTCTGGGCCTTTGTGCTGCGGGCACCTGCAGTCCATGCCTGCAGCCAGGCTAAGTGGGGAGGCATGGAGGAGTGTCCGCCTCCTAGAAGTCAGCTCGAGGAATCTTCGCTAAAGTAGAGCCACACGAGGCAACACTCTGTTCCCGCGTCTTTGCCGAGGCGCCCCATAACCTTCACCAGCCCTGACACCCAGAGCTCCACAACTTGGGCCGCTTCCCAACTCGACACCTGGCCTGACCGACTTGTTTCCAGCACGTTAGGGGCCAAGGACGAACTTAATCTTTGTCTAGAATAGTCTCAGATACACTGGCAAGTCGCAGGGGTGTGGAGAAGCGTCGCACGGCGTCGAGAGGCAGAGCATGGGTTTGGGTAAGGGGTGCAACTTAAAATCCAACGCAGTTGCCTGCTCTGGACGCCAGCTTTTCTGTGTTTTCCAACCCCGCTTCCCACTAAAGGGGCCAAGTGCTTCATTCTGTGGTTTTGGTTCAATTATCCAACCCCCTCACCCCCTCACACACACACACACACACACACACACACACACTCTCTCTCTCTCTCTCTCCGAGATCTAGGCGTTTGGTCCTGTGAGCTTTACAAAGTTCTTCATAAACATATGGATATTTGTCATTGAATTTCGTTTTCCATAATGAACCTATTTAAGTCCATTGTTTTTAAGACTGATTCGTATTTGATTAGATGGGTTAACTAATGATTGTCAAGTTAATGAAAAACATTCCCAGTAACCTCAGGGGTGAAGGAAGGAGAAGTGAGTGGAAAATTGTTAGTGTTTAAGAATGACATTTTATTTAGTTCGAGTAACCTCACATCAGAAGCCAAGTTGTCAGCCTTACAAAGTTGAGAAACTGGTATTTCCTTAACAGGCCAAATCAATTGTTTAACCACTAGGGGCATGTGAAGATGAAACATTCCAAAAGGACAAATAAAAGTTGTAGTGTATTTGCTTTAACCCTGTTATTAAATCCAAGTAATTGATTTATATGTTATGCCTGAAATAACCAAGTGTAATTTGAATGAAGAAATACAGCTCCTAGCACTAGGCTTTGAATAAGTGTATACCATAAGCTTCAAGAAGGAGTGTGTACTGGTAAAATTGGAAGATGATATCATCCAAACTGTTTAATTTACAAAAGAAGAAACTGAAACTCAGAGAAGTAACTTGCAGGAGTTACTCAGCAAGCCCATGGCAGAACAGGAACTAGGACAGCAGTCTACATGCTGCATCACATTCTACATTGTTTTGATTGTATAAACATTTTTAGTTCTTTCCCATTTCCTGGTTGCTTTTCCTCTCCTGCACCAACTTAGGAAAAAGAAAAACGGGCCTGACTGCCGAGTAGGAAGAACAAACTATTCCCATTAATTGCCCTTTAAGTCTAAATCTATACCTAGTTTCTCCTGGAGCATTTAGTTCTCCTCTAGTAATTAGCCAAACTGCAAAAAGGAAAACAAAACTGGAGCGTCTGTCCTCTGGAGGCTTGGGACAGACAGGTTTCCAGATCTTTTAGAAAATCGTTGGAACACAAAGGGGTTGTTAACTTAGGAACCCATTCCTTTTCCAGGCCATCTGGGCAGTCAAAAAACGTTAACAAGGGGGATCCCTGGGTGGTGCAGCGGTTTGGCGCCTGCCTTTGGCCCAGGGCGCGATCCTGGAGACCCGGGATCGAATCCCACATCGGGCTCCCAGTGCATGGAGCCTGCTTCTCCCTCTGCCTGTGTCTCTGCCTCTCTCTCTCTCTCTCTGTGACTATCATGAATAAATAAATAAAATCTAAAAAAAAAAAAATGTTAACAGGGTATTTTTCTGGTTACATCTCAGAACATTTGAGAGCCTTTTGTGTGGGATCTAACCAGTGCCCTGATCCTTAGCTTTACACAGGTTCTGAGGACAGGGCAAGAGCCTCCATCTTGGTTTCTCAGCCTCACATGAATGAAACAGAAAACTTAATTTTTACCCTTCTGTAAACTTTGGGCAGAAAGCAGAAAGTAATTATCACATAAAAGTTTATATATTTATATATATATATTTTTTTTTAATTTTTTATTTATTTATGATAGTCACAGAGAGAGAGAGACAGACAGAGACACAGGCAGAGGGAGAAGCAGGCTCCATGCACTGGGAGCCTGATGTGGGACTCGATCCCGGGACTCCAGGATCGCGCCCTGGGCCAAAGGCAGGCGCCAAACCGCTGCGCCACCCAGGGATCCCTACATAAAAGTTTAGATGTCTGAAAAAAAAAAAAAAAGTTTAGATGTCTGATAATTAAATACAAATTGTGCCCTGTTAAGGTTGAGAGGGCTGGGGGCAGCCCCAGTGGCGCAGCGGTTTGGCTCCGCCTGCAGCCCGGGGCGTGATCCTGGAGACCCAGG
Source organism: Canis aureus (assembly GCF_053574225.1). Lineage (NCBI taxonomy): Eukaryota > Metazoa > Chordata > Mammalia > Carnivora > Canidae > Canis > Canis aureus. The sequence goes on along the minus strand of NC_135626.1, from coordinate 58,547,963 downwards.
ATCCAGTCCCACCTCGGGCTCCCTGCATGGGGCCTGCTTCTCCTCTACCTGTGTCTCTGCCTTTCGCTCTCGCTCTGTGTCTCTCGTGAATAAATAAAATAAAATCTTAAAAAAAAAAAAAAGGTTGAGAGGGCTGAAATGAGAGGAATTTTGATGCTGGAGATAAAGTCAAAGACATTTTTGTCATAGCAGCTGTTTCATATTGTACATTTTCCCCCTCCCTATTGATACTGAGAGCAGCCCTTCGATGTTACAACTGAGGTAATTTACAGGTTACAATTTCTGAGGTATTTGTATTTGTATGTCATAATTATCTGAGTTAAAATCTACCCGTACATGGTTTTGCTACTTCTTAATTTTGATAATTTAAAATATTCAGTGGGGGAAAAAAATTCAGCAAACCCAGAGTAGGAACTACAGAGTAAAATACCCAAAGCTCTATTTCAATTTTCTGAGCTTTGTTTGGTTGGTCTTAAACTTAAGCCTGCTTTGGTATTTTATATACCTGTGTCATCAAGAGAACTGAACATTACAATCCATCAAAGACATTTATTTAGGCAAAGGTAGGGATTACCATTTTTATATATTTGTCATGTTTCTTAGAAATAATACCTACTAGAATACATCATTAAATACAAGGGCTTGTATTTAATTTAGTTTTCTTTCGATTATTCTTTACGGACGTGCAAATGCTATCCTAGCACTATTTCCATTCTGGCTGTAATCATTTCATTCAGTTGAATTACATAATTTAAAAATATGTTGCTTAGTAGGTTGTTTCAGCTATTGAAATCACAAAGTATTTTGTGATAGCCTAAGAACGTACAAAACAGTACTTACAAAATCAGTTATTGACATTTTTTTCCTTGTATCTAATATTTACTCCTACCTACACTAGCATACAAAAGAACTGATTTTTGGTTAAAATGTGTATGCTTGATATGTAAAATACTTGGTGGTGTAATATGATTTGATGAATTCAAATTCTCTTTTACACCATGTACATAACCATCAAAATGTGAAAGTAAATAATCACATGGCACTCATTTTATTCTACATTGGAAAATATTTACAAGAATTTCCTTGAAGGAACCTCTCCTGCATTTTATCAGCGAGATGCGAATTTGGGTAGGCTCCTGCCCGTCCGGCCCCTGAAGTGCTGATAAAGACCTATGTAATTCATTTGCATTGACTTTCTATTGTAGAGCTTTGGAACCAAGGGAAGGATCCAAACATAGCTTCATTTTATCCAATCAGAAGAGCCGCTTCGTGCTAATCGCTGATTCGTCCATTCCTCTTTGCATTCATCCAATCATCAGGCCACTTTAACAGCCAATCAGCGGCCTAGATGCCCACCAATCCGGGAGCGGGGCCGAAGCACGGCCTTTGTGTCGGGGATGTCAGCGCGTCGGCGAAAGCTCCCGCCAATAGAAAAAGTCGTTGGTGTATGCAAATGAGGTCCCTATGACGTAGAGACGCAGCGTGAAGCGTGGGTATAAAAGCGGAGGCAAAGGGGGGGTTTGGAGCATAGAGCGGTTTGGTCGTTCGTTGGCGGGTCTTCTTTTCTTTGCTCGGCGCCTGCGGCTCTTCATTGGGCAGCAGCAGCGGCGCAGCAGTCGGAGGAGCGGTCTAAAACTTCAGCATTGGGTAAGCATTGGCGGGTCTGGTCGCGGTTCGAGGCCCCGCCGGCCGTTGATGCCGGGGGCCGCAGCCGTTGGAAGCGGAGTGCTGGCTGGTGCGGGCTGCTCGGGCCCCTGGCGTCGGGTGTGGGCCCCGGGAGGTTTTCCCTTGAGGCTTGGTTCCGGAACCGCGTCTCCACCTCCTTCCCTGTGGTGATTCAGAGGTCCCGACGTCGGGTTCCGGGCAAGCGGGGCCTCCGCCCGTCGAGGAGGGGAAGTGACTCCTCCCCGCGCCCCCCCTCCCGGGGGAGGCTGCTGCCGCTCCTCGCCGCCTGAGTCATTAGGGGAGGGGGAGGAGGCGGCGGCCCCGGGCCATCTGCCGCCGCGGAGAGGCGGGAGGGCAGGGGCGCCGAGCCCGTCTCCCCCTCCACCCCCGGGGGGCGAGCGCCGCGGCCCCGGAGTCACAGATGTCTTCCTTAGGTAAAAGAAAATGGCCCGAACCAAGCAGACTGCCCGTAAATCCACGGGTGGGAAAGCGCCCCGCAAACAGCTGGCCACTAAAGCCGCCCGGAAAAGCGCCCCTTCTACCGGCGGGGTGAAAAAACCTCATCGCTACAGGTAGGCGAGGCGGCAGGAAAACAATGACGGGGCGGCGCGCGGCCGGCGCGGGAGCGCGTTCTGGGGTTGGCGCCGGGCGCTGTCCGTCCCCGGGTGTCCGCTCACACTCCCCTGCCCGCTCACTGCAGGCCTGGGACCGTAGCCCTTCGGGAGATCCGCCGTTACCAGAAGTCCACCGAGCTTCTGATCCGGAAGCTGCCTTTCCAGAGGTTGGTGAGGGAGATCGCCCAGGATTTCAAAACCGATCTGAGGTTTCAGAGCGCCGCCATTGGCGCGCTTCAGGTAAGGCGAGCGCGGCGGTTTAAGGTCGGAGGGCTCGTGCGTGGCTTCCCCTCCTGGAAGAGAGTTTAATAGTGTGGCTCTTGTCCTCAACAGGAGGCCAGTGAAGCGTACCTGGTGGGTTTATTTGAAGATACTAATCTGTGTGCCATCCACGCTAAGAGAGTCACCATCATGCCCAAAGACATCCAGTTGGCTCGCCGGATACGGGGAGAGAGAGCTTAAGTGAAGGCAGTTTTTATGGTGTTTTGTAGTAAATTCTGTAAAATACTTTGGTTTAATTTGTGACTTTTTTTGTAAGAAATTGTTTATAATATGTTGCATTTGTACTTAAGTCATTCCATCTTTCACTCAGGATGAATGCGAAAAGTGACTGTTCACAGACCTCAGTGATGTGAGCGCTGTTGCTCAGGAGTGACAAGTTGCTAATATGCAGAAGGGATGGGTGATATTTCTTGCTTCTCATGATGCATGTTTCTGTATGTTAATGACTTGTTGGGTAGCTATTAAGGTACTAGAATTGATAAATGTGTACAGGGTCCTTTTGCAATAAAACTGGTTATGACTTGATCCAAGTGTTTAACAATTGGGGCTGTTAAGTCTGACCATACATCACTGTGATAGAATGTGGGCTTTTTCAAGGGTGAAGATACAAGTCTTAACCACAGTGTAACTTACAGTTTCCTTAAAAAAAAAAAAAAAAAAAAGTAAACCTGGCAGCTATAGAATACACTATGTGCATTTATAATAGCTATTTTATATATTGTAGTGTCAACATTTTTAAATTAAATGTTTTACATTCACATGTGGTGGGGAGTCTTGTCATTAAGGTGTGTGTAATTTAAAGTCCAGTTGGTTTTCTCCTAACTAGACTGCACTTGTTTTCATAATAGTAAAATGCTTTGCAAATTATACCTTGCATAAGTCCTCATTCTACCACATGTTAACTAATCCTCTAGCTGATTAATGCAAACACTAATGGGGGGATTTTATTTATAAGGGCTCTAGAATATAATACAAGTTATTCACACCAGCATCATCTGTTACTAATTCTAAACTAGTTAGTGCAGCTTTTCTTTGTGTTGTGGTTGGTCTCATAACTAGGTTGAGTTTTTCTCTACCAAGAGGGAAACAATGCCGAAGTTCTTTTCCTTGTGGAGTTTGTATTATAATAACCCTTAGAGTAAACTTGCTGTGGGGGAGGGGCACACAACTCCAGCTTTTTTTGAACCTCTGCGGGTTAACATGGTGTCGGGTTAGGTTACATCTGATACATGGTCCTGGGAAAAATCACTTTATAGAGATGGCCTTTCCAAGTGGTTTTAAAAATTATCCTTCTATTGAAGTCTTCTAGGTCAATTATGTATGTTGACTAAATTTACAAATAAACTTGTTTATTCAACTAAGTGTCAAAAACCTACATTGAATATACAAAGCTTGAATACATCCATCATTTAGATTCTTTGTATCTGGAGGTTTGAGCTTAGTTTATATCTGGTTTTGCTTGGTAGATGAACCATTTATACACAAAAATAGTTTATACAAATTATTTTAACACAAGTCCTCAAGTACAGGACTCCTTGTTGGTCTAAGCTGCTTTTTCAGTATGAAGCTAGTTTTCTTGACCAGAGATGGTCCATTGTATGCATAGTATCTAGATGTCAGCAAGACATGGGCACAAGAGCCATGGTTCTCAGATAAGCATTCTGTGTGTTTGAAGCTGATAGCTGTAGAAAGATAGTTGTGCCCAAATAAAGTAGCTGTTTTTGTTTTTGTTTTCAAAGTTTGGTTTCAAATTCAAGGGACTTAGGCAAGCTAGGATAGGCTTGATTTTTGGCAAATTATTGAGCTTTCATGGGGCCTCGAGGGTGGAGTCGAATATATAATGTGAACTGGTTTTCTAGAAGATTCACCATAACCAGCTCTGGAACAGTGACTTCCCAGTTGTGATGATCTCAACATAGTGCTTCTGAAGGACATTGTGATCTTCGACGTTGGAACGTGCTGTTGGAATACCTGGCAGTGTCAGTACAAGTAGACTTCACTATGGTGGTGGTAGTTGAGTTTACTAGCTGTGATAACCCAAATGGGGTGAAACTTGAATCTTCTCCCCCAGCACATCTTCCCTCCATCCTCATGTAGAGGTTTGTGGGTTTTATTGGGCAGCTGGGAATCTGCTGCTTTAAATAGTGCAGCTTGTGCTTCCACACTTTGAGCATACTTAACCCAGAAGGCAAAAATATCTTTTGGTTCTAGGAAGCTGCCCACACAGGATAACCCTGGGTTTAGGTGATGGAATAGAATCTGTAAGGAGAAAAGCAAAAGCTGGAGCTGATGAAGGTATCCTGTGCCCTTGATGGATGAGACAAAAATAAAGTTTTTGAAGTTGAGACTATTTGATCTTGTTAATGGTCTTCATTTGAGTTGATAACCTTTCTTTCACAAATAAAATTTCTGTGGGGAAATGCCTGGAAAGTTGCCTTCTGACTTGCTGGGGGTGGGGGAAGTGCATTCAGTAGTGACAGGACCCTTATTCTGAAAGGTGATAGGTGTCACAGTTTGCTCAGGATAGTGGCAGGTGATGCCTGTTGAACCTGTGTATTAGTGCATTTCTTGACTATCAGTGGACTTGACTTGGGCTCTGTTCGGTTACCAGGAGATTCTGAAGCAAGCCATTGCCCTTGTCCTGTGCCCTTCAGAAGGTAGTTGAAGGGCCAAGGTGGTTGTAAATTGTTGGCCATGAGCCAGGTCCACCTTCAGTGAGTGTGGCCACCATTGCTCTCCCTCCACATTTGTTTGTCCTGTCTCCCCTTTCGCTCCCCCTTTCCCTTGCTTGGCAAGTTACACTTAAAGTAATCGTGGACTTGTGGCCCCATGCTGCTGGGTCGGTGCAGTATCTTGCTTCATCCCCGAACTGTTCATGTTCAGTGTGTAGACTGGATGATTTAAGCAACACATAGAAATTACATCCTATTTACAAAGTTTAAGGTGGTATCAAAGGAACCTAGGGAGGCAAGCGCTTCAAACCTGGCATATTTCCAGAGATCTGCCTTATATAGACTTAACTGGGCTCCATCACACCGCCAGAAAGAAAGCAGGTCCGGGAGAGGCCGGCAAGGGCCACCCCATGCCCCTTGCCAGGCCTCCCCAACCCCTTAGGGGCCTCTGCTGCCTCCCAACTGATGTCTCAGTGTAGGGGAACGAGCTCTGAGCCCGCTAGCTGGACTGGAAGTAAACTCTTTCCCACTCATTCATTTCCTCAGTCATTTTTCAGCTGTCTCTGAACAGTGGTCTCTCCAGGGTTCCCCCTTCTTGGCTCCTTGCAAGCACTGCTGCTTGCCTGGTGTCAGGCATTGGGCCTGGGGTCTGTGCAGCAGTTGGAAAGCAGGCCCTGCTGAATCACTTTCAGGTGGGGTAGTAGAGGGCAGACACAAGCCAGTTAGCTGTCTGCCATTGTGTTGGCAGGAAACAGGTTTGCCCTTCAGTTACTGAAGGATGAGGCCAGCCTATAAACAGCCCAGGGCCGGAGATCAGAGCCTCAGACCTATGGTCAGCCTAGCTGCCTCAGAGAAGGGCGAGGTGTGCGGTTGTCACCACACCCATCTGCAGCTGTTGTCTCACTGGCGGTGCTGTGGTCCCCCAGGCATGAGAGTCTTGAGTCTCCACCCTGCACATCCGGTCCCCACCCTACTTCCCCATCCCTTGGGTTGGAAGCACTTCATAGTCACCTCACTGAGGCGATCACAGACTATGTCCCTCAGTCCCGCCCTGGGCAGGGATAGAAGAACACAGCTGAACTGGCTGGGCCTTGTCTGGGCCCCACATCCTCTTCCTTCAGCCCAGTGGTGGTCCCATCTGCCCCTGTGGTCCCATGGCTCAGGGATGTCCATCCAGCTGGGCTTGGCTTTTGGCCAGGAACTTCAGCACAAACAGCTGGCCTTCCAGCTGCCTTCCTGAGGGCAGGGCTAGGGGAAGGAAGGAAGAGCCAACTGCCTGCCCAGGCTGCTAACCCAAATCCTACAACAGCCCCAGAGAGAAGGCTGAAAGTACCCTCTTGGGCCAGGTGGCTGGCCTTTTGGCTCCCTGACCCCTTTGTCAGCACGTGTGGGGAATGAGCAAGGCTGTTGGTCGAGGTGGGTGCAGCTGGGACAGGTTTGAGTTTACACGTAGAGGGTTGTGCCGTGAGGCAGGGCCAGAGCCTGACGTCCCCTCCTGGAGGTGCCTGTTCGCAGGGGCTCTGCTAACTGCCCAGTAGCCCCTGGCAGTGAGGGGTCCCACCCACACACCACTGTTGTTCCAAGCAGACTCATGGGACTTCTCTGTGATGTGCCCCCTGCCTGTTCTGGGGTCCTTACCTGAGCATCATGCCCAGCTTCTGCCAGGGGCCAGGATTGTCAGTCAGGCACACCTGGGAACAGCATTTCTTAGCCTTCTCCCCTGACCAGAGGACCCTCCTCACACACCATCACCCTTCCCCATGGAAGAAGCGAAGAGTTCTGCAGTCACCCCCTCTACCATGGAGAGGGGGCTTTGGTAAGGCTGTGGTCCCTGGAGGGGTTGGTTATAAGGTCACACATGACTTGGAAAGGGTGCCAGGGTCTGGGTCTTCCCTCCAGCAGCTGCCAGCTCTTGTTCTGAAAGCTGCAGGTCTGGAATGCACACAGTAATGGAGGGTGGGCAGAAAAGGAGAAGCCCATCTCAGACCACCAATACTACCGACCAGAAGGGCTCCGGGAAGGCAGGCTGGTGGGCTTAGGGGGCTTTAGGTGGCCTTTTGCGGAGGGGTATGTGAGGGACCATGCACTTCCCTGTGGAGGTGGTACCCAGGCTCCGTGAGCCCCCACTTCCCTCCTGCCTTCTCTGTTGGACATACTGGGCCTCGGGACCTTTCCCCATAAGCTCCTTACTGCTTGGTACTGAGCCAAGAGCATCAGCAGAGGGAAAGCAGGGGGTTGGTTCCAAGGCCCAGGCACCATAGGCCTGAGGGTCTTGCTCCAGCGTGCAGCCCTCCCCCTCCCCAGCACCGTACCTTTGGGCAGTCTCAGTCCTCATGCCCACCCACTACAGCCTGGAGGCCTGGACCAGCTACAGTGACCAGTGCGAGGTGCAAGAAGACATGACTGTGGCCCTACACTGTCCCCTGCATCCTGGATTTCTCCCTGGCCATTGGCATGGTGGTCATCAGCCTGACAGGCAGGAATTTTGGGGACATGGTGAGGGCACCAAATAAACACAATGCCTGAAGCTGGCCCCTCCGAGCAGGAGCATCCGAGGCCAGGGAGGGACAAGAAGCTCCTGGCACTCTGAAGCGAGGCCTGAGCCCTGCCTGCTTTTGGAGTCATGCCTGGCACACAGCAGAAGCTCCGGACTTGTCTGCTGAGCAACCTGGATGGCTCTGGCAGCCCCATAGCACAGCTGGCTGGATCTGCTCCTGGCATGGGTGGCAAAGAATCAGCCCAATTCCCAAGAGCTTTGGTTACTGGCCTAGCTTCCGAATCAGGAGTGTTCCATGTAGAAACGGGCTGCTGTGGCTTCAGAGAGCAGCTGCCCGCCCCCTCTCACCCAATCCCTTATTTGAATCTGAGCTTTCTGTCTCCACAACTTAGTATGCAGGAGCTGAAGCTGGTCAGGATGCTCCGGGGGACCAGGTGGTGGCTGAGAGGGCAGGCTCAGGGGCAGCGAGGCTCAGGTTTGAGGCCCAGCTGTCCCATTTGGATGAGTTCCTTTACCCATCTGTGCCTCCCTATCTGTAAAACGGGAATAAAAACAGTTACTACCTAATAGGCTTGCAAGGATTTAATGAAATAATCTGTGCAAAGCCTGGTGACTAAAAGTATTTGACAACGGAAGTAAAGGGCACTGGCCAATCAGAACACAGCCTGGGAATAAACAACCAGCACTGCAGTACAGGCGACTGCAAGCTCCATATCAGTATTATCCGTATTACAGAAGCTATTATCATGAATATTACAGAAGGGCCAAGGGGGTCCAAATCAGGAGATAGGTCAACCCTCTGGGAAGAACCAGAAAAGCATCTCCCAGAATGAGTGAGAGGATGGGCCATCTGCAGAAAGCAAACATTTTCGGAGAAGGTGTCTATAGATATTAGCATAGAAGATGTGCACCCAGGTCCCGTCGGGGAGCCAGGCTGTGATTGCAACAAGCAGTCAGAGCTACAGGGAGCCCAGAGACCTCAATTGCATGAAGAAAACCTGGGTCTAGCAGGGAGGATCCAAGGGCTAAGAACTGGACACAAGGATAGACAGACTCCAGTAGAGAAGAGGCACTTTTATTATTTTTTTATTTTTATTTATTCATGAGAGACAGAGAGAGAAGGAAGCAGAGACACAGGCAGAGGGAGAAGCAGGCTCCATGCAGGGAGCCTGATGCCTGACTCGATTCCGGGACTCCAGGATCATTCCCTGGGCCAAAGGCAAGCACTCAACTGCTGAGCCAGCCAGGCGTCCCAAGAAGAGGAACTTCTAGAATGCCAGTCCTCAGTCAGGAGCCAGGCCTCACAATAACCCACTTGTGCATCAGCAACCTCTCGGCCTGCCTCAGTCACTGGGCTTCTGGCCAGCATGGTGGAACTTCCATCACTGGATAGTGTATCCCTGTGGTGGGTGACCCTGGGAATTCTATCATGATGCCTCAGTCCTGCGTGACAGTTGGCTCTGGCTGTGCTGATACTAGTGAGTTTTTCAGCCAGCAGAGAAGAGGACAGACCTTGGGATGCAGTGTCTGCATTAAGGTGTCATCTCTAATCCCCTGCCCCTCCCACCCCAATCCCATCATATCTGGCCAGGAAAATGGGAGGGAGGGTCAAAGGTCAGAGACAGACTTCCTGCTGGACAAATTTCATGTAACATGCTACACGGGATTAAAAAACTGAGAGTAAACACATCTTCCAAATAAAATCAATGTTTCAGAGTTCATCAGTGAGCAAACAGGAGCAGGCCCCTTGGTGAAACCCGGTTCTCCAAGAACAACTAAAACAACACCAAGGACAAACATGGGGCAAATGGATGTGTTTTCAATCAAACTGAAACAATAGAAATAAAAGGAGTATAGGCTTTACAGGGATTAGGACTCCTCCTCTCTCTCTTTACTCAGAAAGCTCTTTCCTCCTCCAGCAGAGCACTTAGCCCCAGGGGGCCAGATTGTGTCTTCCTCTCGCCCAGAGCATGAGAGCCTCGGGCTCTTATCCGGCCAATTGCACAGGAGAGTCCAGTGATGTCTGTTGAATTAATGGATGACTGATAGTAATAGCAGACATTTATTCTGTGTTTACGAAGTGCCAGCTGCTGGGCCAGGCCCTATATGAAGATGAGCTCATTCAGTTCTTTTATAACAGGAATCACTAGCCCTATCTTACAGCTGAGAGGTCAGAAAGGTCCAGTTATCTGCCTGAAATCACACAGATCTCAGATCACAGATAGTCAAAACAGAGATTTGGGCTCAGGACCGTTGGATGTCAGAGCTCAGGTAGATAGAGGATTCACAGAGAAGTGGTTGCTTCGTCCCACACTGCTCCAAGAGTGGTGCCCGTTGGAAGGCATGGTTTGTGAGTTTAATCCCATTTCAACCAGCCCCAGGAGCCACTCATTGTCTTGTTTTGTTTTGTCTGTGCCAAAAAATGCTTTACTGAGGAGTGCTCAAAGTAGCAAGCCATCAGATGAAATTTGGAATTGTTGTATTTCCCAAAGTTTTTTTTTTTAAGATTTATTTATTTGGGGGGAACCTGAGTGGCTCAGGTT